>NC_059109.1:35686375-36023042 GCF_020740685.1 Jaculus jaculus | reverse complement strand
TGCCTGGACTCAGGAGGCAGGGGTAGGAGAATCGAGGCCGGCTTGGGAATACATAGTGGATTCCAGGTCAGCCTGGGCTAAAATAGGACCCTACCTCAAGAAAAGAAAATAAAAGGAAGAGGGGCTGGAGAGATGGCTTAGCAGTTAAGGTGCTTGACTGTGAAGCCCTAGGGCCCATGTTTGACTCTCCAGATCCCACATCAGCCAGACACACAAGGTGACATATGTGCAAGGTCATGCATGCACACAAGGTGGCGCACACATCTGGAGTTCAATAGCAGTATCTGGAGGCCCTATCATACCAGTTCTCTCTGTTTCACTCTCTCACAGAAAAGAGAAAAAAATAAATAAAAGAGAAGTGGGCTAGAAGTGCAGGCTTATACTTGCACATTCAGCTCCTAATAGAGCTCAAGAAGTGGGAAAAGGTTTTCCATATAATATACATTTTGAGGACAAGAATAGGGAATGCTAAGGGCAATAAGTACAAAAAGGATGAAGAAAGGACATAAAGTATCAGTATTTTCAGTGAATGAAAGTTTAATTTTCATTGGAGTCCTTAGAAAACCATGGTAAAAAATAAATGTCCACATATGGGCAAAATAAATAGGCAATAAAGAGTGAACTTATTCAAAGAAAATTGAGTTCTTGCTTTTATAGCTTGTTGCTATCTTCTTGCATTGATGATCCTTCAGAAGTAGCTTGCCATAATAAGGATATTAGAGCTTTAATCCAGGCTTTGTTGTTGAAAAGTATTTCAGCCTTTAGAAGGTAAAGATGTGTGTCACTTCATCAATGGGATATGTTCAGAAGAATGTGTCACTAGGCAATTTTGCCACTGTGGTAACATCACAGAGTGTGCTTACACAAACCTAGATGGCACAGGTCAGTCATTCAATGTGGCATCTTGATGCAAGAAAGAGACACGGAAAATTGAAGATGTATGAGGCTGCTGACAGCACAACACAATTATTATAAAGAAAGTTTTGCTTTATATAGTATATGTATGTGAAGCATGTTATAAAATAATGATAAATATATAGTCTAGTAAAAATAAAACAGGTACATAGCTATTTACTATTACTAATTATTAAATTTTAAGTACTATACATAATTGAATTACTATACTTTAATATGACTGACAGCACAATAGGTTTGTTTATTACAAACATGTGAGTAATGCATTGTATGTTAAGACATCTATTACATAAGTCATCAATAGGAAGTTTTCAGTTCCATTATAATACCATGGGACCATCTTTGTGTAGGAAGACTGTCACTTACTGAAACATCATATGCAACATGGAACTGTACTTAACCCAGATTTTAGATTTCCCACTTATGAAATTAATTAGTTTGCATAGATTATTTCTACTATTCTTTTATTTTGTGCATATATGTAAGATGTGTATCTACTCGTGTGTGTGAGTGCAGACACATCCTTGTGGAAGTCAGAGAACAACTTCCTGTGTCAGTCCTTACCTTCCACCCCATTTTTTAAAGAAATATATATATATATTTTATTTATTTGAGAGTAACAGAAAGAGAGAGAAAGAGGCAGGGAGAGAGAGAGAGAGAGAATGGGCACGACAGTGCCTCCAGCCACTGCAAATGAACTCCAGATGTGCGAGTCCCCTTGTGCATCTGGCTAACATGGGCCCTAGGGAATGAAGCCTCGAACCAGGGTCCTTAGGCTTCACAGGCAAGTGCTTAACTGCTAAGCCATCCCTTCAGCCCACCTTCCACCCTATTTGAGGCTGGGTTTCTCATCATTTATCATTGTGAATTCCAGGTTAACTAGCCTGTGAGCTTCCAGGTTATTCTTATCGCTCCATCTCCCTTTTTGTCTATAGGCATTCTGGGTGTTACATATGCCCACTATAGTCTCTGGATTTATTATTTTATTTATTTGACAGAGAGGAAGATAGAGAGGTAGAGACAGAGAGAGAAAATTGGTGCATCAGGGCCTCTAGCCATTGCAATCCACTCCAGATGCAGGTGCCACCTTGTACACATGCACAACCTTGCCCCTACATCACCTCATGCATCTGGCTTATGTGGGTACTGGGGAGCCAAACATGGGTGCTTAGGCACAGCTGGAGGGTGGAGTTGCCCAAGCCTTTTAGAGCCAGGAGGTTTTCATATGAGTACCCAGGGCTCACAGGAAAAGAGACTGCTTTAGTTCTCCAAAGAGACTTTGAACTCTTAAACAGTGTTGGAACAGATAGCGACTCTAGGAAATTTTGAGATGGTTTGGACTGAATGCAGTTTGCATCATGAGATGCACAGGAGTATATGGATCAGGGATGGAATGTGGGGGGTTGAATTAAATGTCCCCTGTAGGCTCATGTGTTTTGAATACTTGATCCTCTGTGTGGTAGTTTGAATGTGAAAATATAAATGTATGCCTCCATAGACTCAGATGTTTTATTAACATTGAGTTTGTAACTCTAGCTGCTAGCAGGCAGATTCCTGCTACAGGGAGTGGGGTGCAGTGTGTCACTGGAAGTGGATCTGAATTCCAGCCTAGAAGCAGGTGGTGAGGGCTGTTTGAGCTCTGGTTGTTTTTGCTTGTGGTGCTGGCTGTTGGTGGATTCTCTGCTTGTATCTGTGAAAGAGAGCTGTCTTCTACCGTTGACAGAACTTACAGATGGATCTAAAATTGAAATAACCCCATTCTTCCCATAAACTGTGTCTGGTTGGATGTTCATCACAGCGATATAGAGTAACTATAACACTCAGCTGGTGACAATTTGGGAAAGTTGCAGAGTCTTTGTGAGGTAGAGCCTTGCTGGAAAAGGTGTGCTACTGGGGCAGGCTTTGGGATAACAGAGCTAGTTCCAAACATAGTACACAGACTACTTCCACCCAGCTGATGGGACATGATGCCACACTCTGCTGACAGCTCTGTCTTCCTTTCCCCGCTTCCCCTTAGCTCTATAAGCTGAAATATACCCTTTCCTTCCATAAGCTTCTTAAGGTTGGGTATCTTGTCCAGCAATGAGAAGGTACCTGCGATAACTAGTCACATAAAATTTTCCCAGTGATGTTCCTTGTTCCTAAGAAATAGTTCACACAGGGCCCAGGGTGATGGCTCAGTTGGTAAAGTACTTGTCACACAAGCACAAGGAATTGAGTTTGGATCCCCAGAACACCTAGAAAGCTAGATACAGTAGCTTATGTCTGTAATCTTGATGTTCATATGGTGAGAAAGAGATGGAGACAGGTGAACCCCCAAAGTTTGTGGGCCATCTGGCCTGCTTACCCATGGAGGAGTACACAGAACATGAAGTCAGACCCCAGCACACATGACACACTTGCACTCACATATACAAATGTGGACATACATGTAAACATCACACATACAGAGATTTTTCAAAAATAAATAAGTTACATAGTCACAAGAATGTTCACACTCCTGTAGGCTTATGCAGCTTCTCCTGCATCTCTCTTCCTGTCCTGGCTTGCTAGACTAAAGCCATCAGTACAGAGTGATGGCTTGTGTGTGCTACAATAAATGGGGAAATGCTTCCTTGTTTCCCTCTGACCCCAATCATACATCAGTGTCAATTCTTGTGCTCCCAAAGGAGAATTTGCACCAGGGCACTGGTGGAGTAAGCCATCAATGCTCACCTTTTGCAGATGAGGAAGCAAAACCACAGCATCCCTCCCTGAGTGGAGAGTAGACACAGCCAAGCCCCCATGGCTAACATCTAAGGAATGGCTTGCCATTTTTCTCCCTTTGCTGACCTCTGGGGTGATCTGGAGTTTTCCCCTTCCTGAGATAGGTAGAGGCTTTCTTTAAAGCCTTCCTTAGCCATGGTTCAGTTTGTTACAATTAGATGCATTCGCTGCAAGAAAATCTATCTATCATCTACCCACCTATTTTCTTCTGCCTATCATCTATCATCTATCTATCTATCTATCTATCTATGTATCTATCTATCTATCTATCTGGTGATGTAACTACCCCAAAATATGGGAAGACTACTAGAGTAAAGGGTAACAGTGACTTGCGTATTCTCAGAGATAAAGAGAGGCTTCGAGTAAGCAAACTGAAGCCTGTCAATGCCAATCCCACTGCCAGCATGGTTATTTTTCCCAGGGCCTGCCCTTCCTGGTTAGCTTGGCTGTATCAGACCTTAGTTGCAGGCCCTTTGACATTCTCCAGTGTTCCTGGCCTCACCAATATGTCCCTTACATTTATTTGAATCAACTGTATCATTCCCCCTCTCAAAGATATATAACCCAATTCATTAGGGCATGGGACATCAACCACTTTGGCTACTTTTAGCTAAATAGGATCATCAGCCAAAAAAGTCCCTCCCTAGGGACCATTTTAGGGAGAAATATGGTTTATGTCATCCAAAGCCTGAGAATTCAGGCAATCCAGGGTCCCTTGGTAAAAGGAGATGGTCACTGTCACCAAAGGTTGGCATCCTTTGGTCATTATTTTTTATAAGTTTCAGGGCCTGGAGTTTGAAAGACATGAATTGTACCAGGAATTTATATGAACAAGAGTCAAATGAAAAGCAAAATAAAACACTCAGAAGGGGACTATTGGAGTCTGTTGGTATTAAATAACAGCAAATTCTGTTGACTGGAAAGTCCACAGAAGACCTGTCCCATTGATTCACTGTAGAGTTTGTTGCCTCATGATCTGGTCTTAGAGAGATGGGTCAATATTTCTGTTACATAACCGTTTGAAGTTCAATATGGTAAATTCTGGGAGAAACCAATTTGATAAGAGAATAAAGGGAGCAGGGACTGAAAATGTAGAGCAGCATAAGGAATCAGATTAGAGGGGTTGATGGGAATAATCAAGAAAAGCCTTTTCTGGTGTGATTCAGGTAAGAGTAGCCATAAGTATTATTGAAACATTTTCCATGAGTATAATTTCAAAGTAGGAGCTATGTATTTACTTATCTGAATTTGACCCTTGGAGGTCCTTTTTGAAGAGAACATGTAATCTTCAATTGGTCTATTGTTCCAGAGGGGCTCTCTTGCTTCTCATTTTCAGTGCTTTCTGGAAAACAGGATTTAATACTGAGCAGGTGAACCCAGTTACTTATTACCTGGAGTTTGAGAGCCAGCTGAATACTGTCCTTGTCTGCATTGGCTAAAGTTGATCATCCAAATGACTGTCATATCTCTAGGGCCTAGCTGAACCAGGTCATGGTAAGAACCCCAGTTGGAACTGGTAGGATTTTTTTTTTTAATTATTATTCTTACACATTTCTGTTGGGTGCTGAAGACCTTACAGGTAAATAAAATTTAAACTTTTTTCCTCTGCTAAAATCAGGTGAGGCTCCGTAAGGTTACTCTTAGGAACCTAGGAGGCTCCTCATGGTGCGCTTATCTCCTCCTAGCAGTTATACCGTCACAGGGCTGGGTCAAGGTCTGCTGACTGTGGGGTCCACTTCCTTTGGAAACTGGGACACGTTCTCATGCCACTGACTCTCCTCCTTCCTGGACATATGCTCATTATCATCCAGTATGCTCATTATCATCCAAGCTCTGGAGTCTCTGCGGCCACTCTGATCAAGAGGACAGGCGACTTATCAGAGTAGAGACATTGTGCCAGCCTCTAGGTTCTGGCTGATCTTGGGGAGCAAGGGCTAAAATACTGGTTTTCCTTCTAACCTCACTTCCACAGGCCTTCTGACTTTGGTTGTTGAACACCCAGAAAGGCATGATTACTAGTCATTTGTGTAATATTTTCATCAAGTTTAGACAAAATCAAATTGATTTTCCAAACTATAGTTATAAAATATTACAGCCCAGGCTACAGAATAAGACCCAGTATTTCAAAAAAAAAAAAAAAAAAAAGGGAAGCTTCAACAAGAAAATACTTTAAAATTTTTCATCTGCCTAAAAGGGAGGTGAAATTATATGGATGAATAGATAATTCATAAAATGGTCAACAGATTGTTTTTTCTTTTAAAATGTTCTACATCCTTAGCCATCTGAGAAATGCAAATTAAATAACTATGTTATTTCCTCTCACCCCAGTCAGAGTGGCTTTTATCAAGAAAATTAATGACAACAAATGCTGGTGAGTTTGTGAGGAAAAGGGAACCCTTATTCACTGTTGTTGAGGAATTTGACAGGTGCAGTCAGTATGGAAATAAGTGTGGAGGTTTCTCCAAAAGTTAAAAATTAAGCTGCTCCATGACCCAACTATACCACTCCTGGACATATAGATTGTCCTGTCACAGAAACATTTGCACGTCCATGTTCATAGTTGTTCTAGTCATAACAAAATCGACCTAGATGTCTATCACATGGTGACTGAATGATGAAAACATGGTACATATACACACAGGAATTTTATTTAGCTATAATAAAGAGTGAAATTTGCAGGAAAATGGACGGAACTAGAAAATATCATACTAAGTGAGGTAACTCAGTCCCAGAAAGGAAAAAGAAATCATATGATCTTTTTCATGTGTATATCCTAACAATTGCAGATTATATTTATTTTGTATTTTTTGAGGTAGGGTCTCATTCTAGCCTGGCGTGACCTGGAATTCACTGTGTAGTCTCTGGCTGGCCTTAAACTCACAACAATCCTGATCCTCCTACTTTGGCACCTCACGTGCTAAAATTAAAGATGTGTGCCACCATGCCTGTATTGCAGATTTTGAGAAGAAGAGGGCCTTTCTTAGTCCAGATGGTTTGACTTAAGTGGCCAAGGTGCCAGAGAACAGACACCAATACCACTATAAGTCAGTGGCTCTTAAGTCCATGACCCTCACCCAAGAGAAATTAAAGAAGGCAGACAAGGAAGTGAGGAGGGCAAAAATAGATTTTATTAAGGAGGATACAGAAAAAGACTCCCAAGACAAGGGGATTGGTCCCCAAAATAAAGAGAGGGGCTGCCAGATCAGGAATTGAGGCTGAGAATGTAAAGGCAGAAAAGCCCCAAAGGGTCAGGGAACACATGATTTGTCTGTCATCCAAAGAAGGCAGGAGAATGGAAAGAGAAAGCTATTTGAGTTAGAACTCAGAAAACTGGCCAAGCTCTGCTGTTAGTCTGAGCAACTGCCCCAAAGGAGGGCTTCTTGGAGCCATACAGGATGTGGGAAAGGCAAACAAACAAACTAACAAACAAATAAAAACAGAAAAGGAAGGCTATCGTGGGGGAAAGTACTAGAGGAAAAGGAGGAAGAAGGGAGAGGAAAACAACAAAAAAATTGAAATATACCGTAATTAAATCCAATACTTTGTATACTGATAAAAAAATACACAATTTGGGGGGCTGGAGGGATTGCTTAGCAGTTAGGCACTCACCTTCAAAGTCTAAGGACCCAGGTTCGATTCCCCAGGACCCACATAAGCCAAATGCACAAGGTGCCACATGCTTCTGGAGTTTGTTTGCAGCGGCTGAAGCCCTGGCATGCCCATTCTTTCTCTCCTTCTCTCTCTCATAAATAAAAACTTTAAAATACTTTTAAAATATACAATTTTTGAAAAGGGGAAATGTTATAATAGACTCTAATGAAATATATATCATTAAGGAATTCTTTGTGAACATATTACAAAAAAACCTGAAACCCTAGAAAAGATGGATAAATTTCTAAATGTAAATGGTTTACCTAAGTTAAAGCCAGATGATGTAAATAATATATATATGAATTTATATGTACATATATAAATTCATATATAATTTTTATATGTACATATATAAATTCATATATAATTTATAACAATTACAAATGATGAAATTGAAACAGTAATTAAAAGTCTCCCTGCAGAGAAAAAATTCCAGGACTGAATGAGTTTACTGCTGAATCTATCACATTTTTAAGAAGATCACTCCTCAAACTGTGCCACAAACTAAAAAGTAAAGAGTACTCTATACAGGGTCCATTCTACAAAGCCAGTATTATCCTGATATCAAAGCTGGATAAAGACTCAACAGCAAAAAGAAAATGGGGGCTTGGAGAGATGAGTGGATAAAATGCTTGCTGCACAAGTATGAAGATTCCCCAGCACTCACTCGATGTTGGGTGGGTATGGTGCCTGCCTGTAACCCCAGTGCATAGGAGGTGGATACAGGGCATCCCCTGGGCAAGTTGGCCCGCTAGACAAGCTGAGTGGGTAAGCTATGGGCTCAAGTGAGAAAAATAAAAAGGAGAGCAATAGGGGAGGACACCAAATGTCAACCTCTGACATCCACATGCCCAGATACACACACGTGCACTCACAAATATATGCCTACATGCATACAAACATTCACACATGATATATATATATATATATATATATATATATATATATATATATATATATATATATATATCAACAAATGAACAACAGGGGAAAAAATAAAGTACACACCAATTTCCCTAATAAGCACAGATACAAAATTTCTTAACAAAATACTTGTAAAGCAAACTCAACAACACATAAACATCATATGTCATGATCAAGGAACCTTCATCCTAGTGATGAAGAGCTGGTTCAACATAATCAATAAATCAATACATGTAATACACTACAGAATTTTAAGGACAAAAATCACATGATAATCTTTGTTTTTATTTATTTATTTGAGAGCAACAGACAGAGGAAGAGGCGGGGGGGGGGAGAGGGAGAAAATGGGCATGGGAGAGGGAGGGGGAGAAAATGGGCATGCCAGGGCCTCCAGCCACTGAGTACAAACTCCAGATACATGTACCACATTGTGCATCTGGCTAACATGGGTCCTGGTGAATAGAGCCTTGAACCAGGGTCCTTTGGCTTCATAGGCAAGTGCTTAACCAGTAAGCCATCTCTCCAGCCCACATGATAATCTTAATAGATGCAGAAAAGCATCTGACAAACTTTCACATGCCTTTATGTTAAAGGTTCTGGAGAAGTTAGGTATAGATGGAACATACCTCTATAGCCAACATTATATGAAATGGAAGAAAGCTGAGACCATTTCCTTTAAATCCTGGAACAAGATGGCTGCCTACTGTCACCACTCCAATTCATTATAGTGCTGAAAATCTTAGCTACAGCAATTAAGACAAGAGTAAGAAACTAAAAATTCAAATGGAAGATGTACAGTTATCCCTCTTAGCAGATGATATGATTCTATACTTAAAAGACCTTAGGGACAGTACCAGAAAATTCTCAGATTTAATATACACCTTTAGTAAAACTGCAAAATATGCAGTCAGCACACAAAAATCACAAGCTTTAATAGGAAAAATATCCCATTCATAATAGCTCCACAGAGAGATAATAGTCTATAATGGAAAGATCTTCCATGGTCCTGAATCGGCAGAATTAATATTGTGAAGATGATTAGATTATCAAAAGTTAATTTATAGGGCTGGAGATATGACTCAGTGATTAAGTGTGTTTCCCATGCAAACATGAGGGTCTGAGGGATCCTGGAACCGTCTGCATTCAAATCCCCAGAACCCACTTTAAAACAGCTTTTTTTTTTTTTTTTTTTTTTTAACAGTTGTGGCCATACGTGCCTGTAATACCAGTGCAGTAGGGGAGCAAAAACCTATGAATCCTTGGAGCTTGTAAAATGAAGTTTTAAAAAGCAAACCTCAAGATCAGCAAGCAACTCCAGTTTAAACAGGAAGAGTCAAAGGAGCAATGGAGAGCCTGATGTTCTGCTGTGGCCACGGCAGGGAAGCACACCCTGCCGCACACAGGGGAGTACTGGGAGCTGCAGGGGTGCCACCATACATACACACCACATCATACACTTGCACAAGCAAAAGAAAAGGATCGACAGAGTCCATACCATCAGTCACTCTCAAAATTCCAATGACTTTGTAGAACTACAAGAAAAATCTATGAAAATTCATATGGGAACACAACAGATCACAAATAGCTAAAGCAATCCTAAACAGAAAAACAAGGTTGATAGTATTAAAACATCTGACTTCAAATTATACTACAGAGTGATAGTGACAAGGACAGCATAGTGCTGGCACAAAAAAAAACATGTAGAAGGGTGGGATAGATTAGAGGATCCAGATAAAAACTCACACCATTATGGCCACCTAACTTTTGACAAAGGTGTCAAAAACATACATTGAAAAAGAGAGAGCTTATTCAACAAGTTCTGCTGGCAAAACGGGATGTCTCCTATAGAAAAAGAAAATTAGATCTATTCCTCACACCCTGCATAAAAATCAATTCAAAATGGATTAAACACCTTTATTTAAAAACTGAAAGTGCTATAGCAACACATATGTAATACACACCAAGAGATAGGCAGCAGCAAGAACTTTCTGAAGAGAACTCCAATAAGATGTAAACAGCCCCATGAATTGACAAGTAGGAATACTTAAAGTTCAAACTTTCTGCATCACAATGAAAACTATCAGCAGAATGATCAGACAATAGCGTGGGAGAATCTTGTACCAACTATACTTCAGACAGGGCTCATATCTAGAATGTGTAAGGAATGCAAAAGAAAATAAATAAATACCAAAACCCCCCACAAAACTGCCAATCACTAAATAAGCTAAAAAAAAAAAAATGAACAGACAATTCGCAAAAGAAGGAAAGCAAATGGCCAATAAGTATTTTAAAAGCACTCAACATCTTTACCATCAGGGAGATGCACATCAAAATTATGTTGAGATTTCATTTCACCCCAGTTAGAATGGCTATCATCAAGAAAATAGACAACAAATGCTGGTGAGGGTGTGGAGAAAGAGGAATACTTGTTCAATAGTGATGGGAATGTAAAATAATACAGTCATCATCACAGTCAGTATAGTTTAAAAAATCAGAAATAAAGCAGCCATATGACCCAGCTATATCACTCCTAGGCAAATTCCCAAAGACCTTCATATCCTACTACAGAGATATATGCACACCCTTGTGATCCACTGATCTAGTCACAATATCATGGAAAGGCAGATGTTGATCAATAGATGAATAATTCAAAGTTGATATTTTATTTAGTCGCAAAGAAAAATGAAATTTGTGGAGAAATGGAGGTGACCCAGATTCAGAAAGATGAAAATCATTTTCTCTCACATGCAGATCCTACCTTTTAATATATATATATACATATACAAAATATATTTTTATATAAATATAATAGATTATTATATATTTATAACATTATATATAATTATATATATATTATGGGGTGAAGGTGGACATTGGCTATAAAAATAGAAAAAGAGACCATGAAAGAGGGAAAAGGGGTGTTGCAGGCTGTGAAGAAGAAACAGGAGTAAGGTAACTTTTAAAGGCAGTTAATGACAGAAGCCCAAAGAGGGAACAAGAAGATGCCATTCTGTCTGTCCTAGCAAACCTGAACTCTTATCTGATCCTGTCCTCTCCAACATGGCTGCCAGGGACAGGCTCCAGCAGGAACTTCCTGCTGCTTCCCCTAGTCCACCAACCAATCAGGTCATGGCTCCTCCTAGATCAGTCCCTTGAGCCCATGAGCTAATCATGTCTTTCTTTATGCACCTGAGTCTGATAACAAGGCTCACCCTAACTGGACAGCTGATCTGTATAAAGGACACTAGCCACATGGCCCAGCTCTTTCTTCCCTGTGATCTTGCCTGACTGAACACACATGTAAGACTATCTCTCCTTTTCTCAGTCAAACTGGGCAGGGGGTGGGGGGCACTTCTCTCAACTTGCATATTTTTCTGTCCTCTTTCTATCAATGTCATGCTTTGGGCAATTTTCTCACTTTAATTATGTATAATTTTTCTTTGATGTTTGAGTCCTTCACTATTTCTTAATCCTCTCTGGTCTTTATTTGAAAGGAAAAAAAGGTAATTATGGTTTCCCCTCTCTTCCACCTGGATACTTAATTGACTTGTGTTTCTTTCATCTGAATAGTGGGTAAGGGTCTCCCCTCACCCCCCCCAACCCACCTGATCTTTACCTCTTCTGTTCATTCCACACATGTATTCCGTTTCCAGATATCTTTTCCACTTTATGATATTCCTGTAAATTCTGAGCCTACCATGTATGTAATTCCTATAAACTCTGTGGCTACCATGTATGGAGTTCCTCTAAATTCTGGGTCTACCATGTGTCTAGTAGCTCTTTCAACTTTCATAGCCACTTCTTTTCCACAGAGTCTGAATTTATCAGTCTCTGCTCTGGTGATTTCCCTCTGTTATCCTTCCTTAACTTTTAGTGTGTCCATCAGCACTTCATCTCCTAACTTTCTCCTATGTGGAGGTGCAGGGCTGATGCTTTTATGTGTGTTTATTCTAAACCATTTGGCATGGGCTTCAAGATCCTTTCTTCCTCATGCATACGTAATGGTTCCAGCTTTTTCCTAGTTACCAGTTTCCCCTAAATAAGCTCCACAATTCATAATTTCTCTGTAAATAAACACAATAATTCATAATTGCCCTTTTTGGTCCATTTTTTAATCAATTATTTATTAAAAACATATAAGGACCCAAAAGTTGGGGTTCATAAGTCATGGGACTCCCCAAGCCTCAAAACCTTGCATCAGTGGGAAACTACTGAGACACACATGATATGAAGTGGAAATGAGCTGTGAAGGTACAAGGTTGAGCAGGAAGATGGGAAAGGAGAGGAGGAGAATCAATAAAAATAAATTTTGTTGGAATGGATGAAACAATGCTAACTTAAAAACTTATGTGAGAATTTTTTCCTTATGATTATCCTTAAAATAATACTATATAACAGTTATTTCTATGAGATTTACATTGTGGAATTTTCAATGATTTAGAGATGATTTAAAGCATACTGGAGGTTACATGGGAATACTTTGCCATTTTGTTAAGTGGCTTGAGCATTTATTGATTTTGGACTCCTTATGTGTCTAGGACAAACCCCATGGGCACTGAGGGACAGGTATGTTGTTTCTATCATGAATATCATATGTATAAATTTATATATAAACATATATATATATATATATGAGTAAATTTATAATCTAGGTATGTTTAATAGTGTGTTTCTTATGTTCATTACTGCTTAGTTTGAAAAAGATAGGAAAAAAATCCCTATTGGTAGCATAAGGACAAGGCTCAAATTATTTAGGAGTACTATCCTACCAGGCTCAATGAATAAAGTTATTTTGTTAATTATTTAGAAGTAGGCAGTTATTTGTAAAGTCAAGGAAAAAACTTTAATGCCACTTTCATTGACCAAGATACAGAGTAAACTCACATGCCACTTCCTTTCTCTGGTCCTGTTCCACAAAGCTCTAGAAGCTTCTGGAGTATGCAGTGATGCCAAATTACTGATCATAAGGAACATTTGCACCAAAGCTGTTATGAATGTAAGGCAACTGCTTTTGAAAAAATATATGTGTAAATTTTTGAAGAGGTCATAGAAGCATTTGAGAATCCAATCTCCATGCTGGCAAGTACTGAATCTCAGACCATTATCATCAGACCTTTGGTTAGAAGTTGTCTTTAGTGATCATGTGTCTTCTCTTTTATCCCATTGATTTCCAAACTGATGGATGATTAAAGATTACAATGGGTTCAGAATGCAGGTCTATTTGAGGGGATTTGAGAATGCTCCAATGTAGGACTAACGCATGATCTTTCCATTATGTAAATGATGTCTTCTAATGGATCTTCAGCTATCCCCAGTGATCATGCAATACCGACTTATTTCATGTTTCTATGTAGTTTCAGGCTAGCCTCCATTGAAGGCATGGACTACCATGCCCAGCTTATTTCATGTTTCTGTTTTAAGAAATCCCAAGTAAGCTAAAATAACTTTTTGCTATACCTTTTGTACCTCATGTATTCTAATTGATTCTTTTGTTTGTTTTTTAATAAGGTCTCACACTAAAGTCTGAACTGACTTGGAATTAGTTATGTAGACAAGTTGGCCTCCAACTTACTGCTATCCTCCTGCCTCTGCTTGCCAAGTATAGAATCACAGGTGTGTCCTGCCAGGCCCAGATGTGATGTGCTTTGTCATTTTGAGAGTGGTGAGGCCACTACCAACCATAGTTGCAAATTGAGTTGCAAACAGATTTTGCTTCAGGCAGGAACTATAAATTAAAGTAATGATCACTTCAAGATGATACTTTTTTCTGTCTCTTAAAATCAGAATGAAAGTAGGTCAATGAATTTTAGGATCTTTTAGAGACTGTACAGTATTGTATTGTTTGCCAGTACCTAATTTACAATTACAGAGCCCCATGAATATTGAAATGATCCCGCTTCCCATTATAAATGTATGTGGCAGGGTAGTTGTTGATCAGTTTATGAAGTTAATGCAAATGGAACTGTCTTCCTGTCAGCATTTGAAATCTATAATGCAGTCATGTTGTATATTCAGGGACAGGCCATTGACAGTCAATTAACAAGTTTGATTGGTATGTCAACTCATTCTTTTGAATTGTTAATAGTATGTTAATAGCATTCATTTCTTTGTGCAGTCCCATTTGCAGCTTCACAGTTACAGCTATTTTTTATAATTCCGAGTAACCTAAAATAGTGCCTTAATAATAGATTATTAAACACCTGTCTGGTGTAGCTTAGGGAGGTTTTTCCAGACTGGGAGTTTGCAGTGGATCCCTTTGATATTCAAATCAACAAATGATAGCCTTTTTATTCAAAACGTAAATTCTTTTGATGGTTAGCTTGTTAAGAAATATTCAGCTCTAGTCTGACCTGATCTGGTTTCCCATGGAAAAGATCTGATGCCGTTTGAAGGTTCATAAATGGAATGCCAATGACAATTTATGTTGACGTTCTGCCTCCTCAGCCCTCAGATGCTGCTTGCTGGTAGACGTGCCGCCTTAGCCTCACCAAATAGTCCTTGCAGGTAAATGATCTGTGGATTGATCAGATAGTTTCAAAGAGAAGAGGGCACTTCTGTGGTCTGGGTTTTTAGGCTTGGAGGTGTACTTAATAAGATGCATCAAAATTGACAGATGAATGTTCAAGCACAGAACGATGGGAGAAAGCAGGAATGTGGGAACATTTCTAAGTGCCGAGCATATTACTTCAGGTTTTGAAAACCTTCAAATGTTGATCAAATATGTTCCCCATAGCAGATTTATTTCTACCTTGGTTCTTGTTATGGTTATTTTGTCTGTGTTCACAGGTTTACTCTCACTTTTCTAGGCAAGCTGATGAGACATTAAATGTATTATTCCCTAATGGTGCTTTGGAATAAGGTTTGAGTGCATTTGCACAGCCATGTTTTATTCATATAGTTCCTGAACACCAGAATATAAGAATCTGCCATTTCTCTAGCCTAAAAAATTGTCTCTACAAGGAGGCAGTAAAAATTTTATTCCTCTCCCTGTTCTTCGCTTCCTCTGATGATGCTACCCATGGCCCACTGTTTATATTACTTCCATTGGCAAGTGTTTCTTTTCTAATAATGCAGGAAAGGGGCGGGGGGAAATCCCACTAGTGTCGTTTAGATAGTTGGTATTTTTTATCCCATGTTTCAGTGAATTTGGAAAAGTAATTTGCATGTATTTGAATTTTAAAATTAGGACAGTTCTTGAATGATTGCTCTTCAAAGATATCTAATAGACTGATAAGAAAACTGAGACAAATAGTGGAACCTCTCAGGTGGTTGCTGCCAACCCAGGTCTCTTTATTTTTAACCATATATGCACCCTTCTTACTGCCTCAGGAGCACATGGAAGCTCAGTGGAAGGCTGGTACAATTCTAATGTGCACTTCTCAACTGGATATAGAAAGCTACTAAAGTTTTCTACTGTTATAAAAATTTTAATAGTATACTTTGAGATTAAGAAGTACACTAGATACCAATAAAAAGCTATATATCATGTAAATTTAGTAATATGTAACAAAAATGACTATAACCAAGAGAAACAAAAGAAAATTATTGTCTTCCATAGTTTGTTTTTTCATCATGTGCCTTTGGGCCAAGCCATAGATAGCTCCTCTCTCCAGGTGGGAGAGAAGAGGAAAAGAATGTGAATGTTGGGATTAAATGCTACTCTGTCACTGTACGTAATCTCTGGCAGGGGTTCTCCAGCGTGTTTCACAGATTGCTAGTCCCACAAGATGCTTGGCTGCCAGAAGATCTGGTAGCTAGAGAATCAGGATAAATGTGCCTATATTTGAGATTCACATTGTCACAATGCTTGTTGGTAGAATAAAAGTCAAAAAGTCCTTCAACAAACAGGCTTGTTTAGCCTGATGTGCCAGGATTTCCAAAATGAATTTGAACACAAGACTTTTATGTGTTTATTCTAAATCTACTTAATGTCTTTTATGAAAATGTTGGGAATTTTAGAACATGTTTGGACAAATTAATTTTGCTCTACCTCAGTTTCCACACCTACAAGTAGAGACAATAATAGTACTGAATGGCTTGAGGATTAAACAAGTTAATAAATGTAAAGCACTTAGAAAGGTATTTATGATATTGCCTCACATAGATGTTGCTCTTCATATTACCTATTGTTGGTGGTATAATTTCATGAGACCAGTACCGTTCTTTTGGGTTTATTGGACTTACATGTGCAGCAGAGTTTCAACAGTACAAGGCCTTTGATTGGAATTTGAGATTAATGAACAGGGTAAGGTGTTAAGTGAGGGAAAGCAGATATGCAAGTTAGTTAATCACAGAGTGGTAAATGGTACTTTCATAGGTAAGAACTAAAGGACTATGGGAGTGCTAACAAAGTCTGTTGCCACCTCCAGGGCAACTAGAAGATTTTGCTTAGGAGTTCATAATTCACTGGGTGTTTGGGAAAGTAGGACAGAAGAAGTAAAATTCCAGACAAAGAGAATGACTTTGCTTTCTATGACAAGGACTAGTGTCCTCTATTATCACAGCATGTGTGGGACATGAGATGTGAGCAGGGATGCAGCCTAGGAGGCTGGCAATGCAGAGTGGTGCCAAAGCAAAGACCCTGGTTCCAATCTGAGTTTAAGGCTTACTTTTGAGGAAGCAAAGTGGATAAAAAATGTTTATGCATAAGAATGATGTGGACAACCTTGTGCTTTAGAAAGAAATCTTGACTGCTAAGTCTACAGATAAAAGAGAGAAAGGAGGCCATCAGGAAAACATTATGGGAGTATGGACTGAGGCTGTGGCAATGGGAGTGAAGAGAATATGTTGGTTAAAGAGACAATTTCTAAGGTGGGATGGGCAAGAATCCATGGCAAATTAGTTTGCAGGGAGGATTAAAAAATGTATAAACCAAGTTAAGACTAACATATTGTTTGGGAAACTATGTGGTGATAAATGGTGACTTGACATATCTTTGTGAACAGAGACACTGATTTTCCTGAAGAAACTACTTCATATGATTATAGCCTACCAGCAGTTTTATACCAATGACCTGCTCACAGGCACTAACCATATAAGTGTGGATTGCTTGAGCCTTATGAAAAGTACCGATGATACAAATCAGAAGTGACTTTCTCAGGAATTTACAGTAGAACTCACAGAAGCGTATTAAGAATATTTTAAAAATGAGATATAAAAAGCCATATACAAAGTGAAAAAGTGAACATCATGGTGAAAAATCATTGTCTTATCTCTATACCCACAAAACTTAATACATGGCAAATGAAGGGGTTAAAACAAATATCCCCTCCATCCTCTATACATATGATAGTTTGAGTCTGTGCAAATGAATTAATAGTAGACATCAAGGCATATATATATTACACTCATGGAGGCACCACATGAAGTGAGTACCCAATAATCCAATGCGATTTAGAAGCTTAAAAAGCCTGGGGCTGGAAATGTAGTTCAGTGGCAACATGCTTGCCTAGCATGTGCTAGGACTCAGTGCTGCAAGAAGCTTAAATATCCACCTCATAGAGGAGAAAAAGTGTGGGATGTAAGAAACTTCAGAGGAGAGCCAATGATTTCAGCAAGAACAGTGATAACTTGTGACAATGACTTGGTTCTGGGCATGGTGTCAGCTGCAGTCTTCCTCTAACAGTAACCCATCTCCCCCTCCCCAGGTTGATGACGCACAGATGAATATGTTCTGGAGGATGCAACTTCATTGGTTAGTAGGACAACTTTAGAGGAAACTCCACCATGCATTTACAGCTTCCTAAGCCTCCAGTTTGATGCATTATGTTCTGTATCACAATACTGAGCTGAAACACATCTAACATTTGTATTACATTTATTATTTCAAATGCTTTTCTCATCTGCATTCCTCCTCCATTTCTACCTTCTTACGTGATAGATCTCATTTGTCTTTTTATTTTCAGATCCATCTACACCTGACACAGAGTATGTGCTTGCTGAATTCTTTGCATGTATAACACATGAAAACATATTACTATGATTTCACATTGAAAATAAAAAAATCTGATATATTAGTTATAAAATACCATAGAAGAATTTTTGCATAATGTGTTTCGTGTACCTTTGAAATCCTGAGATTTTACTGCTTTGCAACATATATTTGATCTGCCACATTTGTGAACATTAATGAAGAAATAAGCCCTAATTCTTCATTTGATGTTCACTAAATGACAGTTTTTCTGGGCAATTCAGCACTTCACATTGTCACAGGGATCATTTAAGCATCTATTTTAATCATAAGCCTCTCTTCTCTTCCTTATTGTAGGGCTCTGAATTGGCATGGCCTTCTCTTTGAAGACATGGGAAGCGCTGGTTTCTGGGGATGACAAACTATTAGGTTATATCTTATACAATTTTATCAGCAGCTGGTTTGCTGCTCTTGCAGTAACTGCATGCTGAGCTTTTAAGTGTTTAAATTTACTTTTTATGTTCTGCCAGTTTTCCATTTCCTAAGACATCACACAAACAGAAAAGACATTATGAGCTTCAAATTCAGAACTAATATGCTATTTTTAAAGTTCTTCTCTCAAATTAGAGCAAACCATTACTTTCTACTACCCTCTCTATTGAAGCAACACTGAGATTATAAATCTCACCTTCAAAGAGACAAGGATAAAAAGTAACCAATATAAAGTCCATGGAAGGACTGGAAAGTTTTAATCATTATTTATTTCATCATAAAGAATTTTACATAAAATAATTTATCCATGACTGTACTACCCACACGAGTGTAGAATTATACTATGTGGCTCAATGTAAGATTTCTTTTATTTTCAGAATGAGAATTTAAGCTTTGACAAGGAAATTTCATCATGAAAAGTCTGTCCTTATCCAGCCTGTTTTTAGTATAAAAATATCCAACTTTTCAATCTAGATGTTTTTCTCTAATCATGTCTGTCCTAATTCTCTGTAATATGCCAGAATTTCATCAGGTAACACAATAATTTCATTCTCAAAATGTGAGGTTTATGAGAAGATGCTTTGTGGAGGTCAGGATAGGGAGTGTATAGTCTCTGAAAGTACAAAGACCATCCTATTTTTTTGGTGAAAAGAATGTATTATTAATGCGTTCAGCCACTATACTAACTTTTATCTTATGGACCAATTCTTTTCAAGCACTTATAAAACATTCTAAATATATGGCATTATAATTCTATTTTCCTCTGATCCTGTAATTTCTCCATCTTTATTTATTGTTAATTCAATTAGTTTATATGCATTTTTATGAGCGATATTATTAGAGCAAAAACAAACTTGCTCAAAACTAAGAAATCCTTAGCGTTTACGTTATGTATCGTAATTGGGAATTATATCCATAGCTCCTCAAGAATGGGTAAAATTCTAGTCCTATTAGTATACACTATTTATTTCACAAAACGTTTGCCATTTAAATAAGTTGAGATGGAGGTGGTTTGTGACTTACGTGGCAGGATAGCATGTATACCTTTAATTACACATAGACAACATACACATGGACATATGTGCAAGTGTGTGAGTGTACACGCGCGTGCGCACACACACACACACACACACACACAGTTACGTCACTAACAAACTGTAATTACAGTATGTTTTTTTTTTTTATTTTCAAGGTAGGGTCTCGCTCTAGCCCAGGCTGACCTGGAATTCACTATGTGGTCTCAGGGTGGCCTCAAATTCACAGCGATCCTCCTACCTCTGCCTCCTGAGTACTGGGATTAAAGGCGTGCGCCACACTGTCTTTTTTCATAGTTCACCACTGATTCAGATATGTCCCCTTAGAGTGTCTGTTGTACAACTGAGTCAGGGACTCTGGCTTGGCACTATGGATATATGACAACAGAAAGAAAATGGTGTACTTAGCCACAAACTTTGACTGTTTTTATCAGTCTTATGTCTTGTGCCCACTTTTTATTTTTTATTGTAAGTATTTTTAAACTAGCATAGTATAACCAGTTGAAAGAACCCAAGAAAGTACTCAAGGATGCAAAGAGATGCAGTGAATATTGAGAAATTGCATACCTATTACTTTGCACATATAGATAAATTGTATTAAGTTGCTCTTCCTCCTCCTCCCAGCTGAAGTGGATTGTGAGTCCTGAAGTTCATACTAATTATTTGAAGCTAAAGATTCATTTTTAGTAAGCTAAAAAAAAAAATCTAGATTTATCTTGGGATGTAGTAGAAGTTATTTGGTGGGAATAAAGTGAGTTTCAGTAATGAAAGCTGGCTGGCATATGAAATTACAGTACATCATTCAGGAAAAAATCATTAATCAAACTCTTAGGTCATTTACTAGATACAGTGAAAATTGTATTATGTTGTGCTCATTTTATCTTGCTGGGTTAGATCTTGAGCTATAGCATTATGATACAGCCAAGTAGAGAGAACATTGCAAAATCAATTGTCAAATCATCAATTTGGCACAATGATCACTTCATATTCAAGAAAAGATACTATAAAAGGCAGATTCTTATTTCCTTAAGTCATCTCTTAATACTTTGAATAATATGTAGTGGCTCAATTACCTAAAGAATGGAATTTTGCCTCTTGGTGTGGGGAATAAACTGTTGTATTCCTTACCTGAAGCAAACTGAATCAGCCAGGGGTCATTTGTTCTATCATGAAAATCTTGAGGGAAGAAAGTAGAGAAAATCTGATCATATTCTTGCTCCTTGGATTAGCTTTTTCTGCTTCAACCTTTTTCTACAGAACAAGAGTATTTTTAGAGAAAAGACAAATTGTTCTTAGAGAAGGTCTACACAGCCATAAAAGCCAGGTAATAAATTTACGTTAAAGCATCAACTGCTTAAGTATGTTTGCATAGTAAAGCATGGTCCAGGCCAAAATCCAGGCTCAAACAGTTTCTCCTTGTTATCACCTCGTTAAGCTCCCCACGTCTGAGCCATGCCTCCCACAGTCACAGGTATGGTGCCACTAATTAAGAAGAAGGGGCTCATTACCAATTCTCATTAACTCAATTGAAGTTTTAAAGCCAAATCCCTGGACTGAAAATTTACCCCCTTAATGTTCAACACAGGTGAACGAATAAAATCATTTAAGTGCCTGTATCATGGGGTAGTGCAAATGTGTTCTCCAAGGATGAACAAATTACTCACTGCAGTCTGGCGCTAATCCTAGTGCTTGCTCAGTAAAAGTAAGGCAGAGCTTTGAAGAAAAAATGCTATTGGATAGGATGTCACTAATGGGGAAAGATAGTGGGGATGGGGAACTAACAGAACGTAGAGTTTATGTTCTGGGTATGGGTAGCATCTAGCAAGAGTACTTAGAAAACAAAAACAAAAGAGTGCTTGAAACACTGGATGAAAATTAAGTATCTGACAAATATTATTTGGATTAAGAAATGAAGAGAGACATGCACACCAGTATGCTATGCCCTGCTGGTGCCATTGTTTCTCAAACTCAGCATCAGTTTCAGGGTGTTCTGAATGATAACAACCATTGTCTGTAAGCATAATTCTTTATAAATAGCACTGTAAATTATTTTATTATAGAAAGATTTTATGTTGAGACACTTCATAATGACAAAAGTCAATGTCTTGATAATTGTTTTTCTGAGAAAGCTGCTCTGAAATATAAGCCATAGGGAAACAAGTCTGCCTGGAAAGAGGAAACAGCTTTCCCTGGATCCGACAATACTTTTGCCCCTTCGTAAACCCAAAGGTGGTCCAGTCTTCAAGTTAAATATCTGCATTCCAGACAAGTTTCTTTCTTTATGCCAGTGTAAACAACCAAGAAATATTCATCAGACTAATATTTGCCACCAAACTAATATGTTATATTACATTATATTATATTAATATTAATATTGGATAAGTATTTCTGATTTTACAGAATGAGGAGTTAGAGGACACACTATTTTATAAATTGTTCATACTTAAATCACATTAATGAAGTGTACCATGACTAGATAACTCCCAAAGCATTTTTTGTTCATGAGTGTCCAATTTCATCATGCTACTACTATCAATGGCAGTAACATGATCATAGAGCATTGTAACTGGAAGGAATCTTAAGAGACACTTATGTAAGTACTATGTTTTGCTTTTAAATTTAAAAAGTCTAAATTGACTTTCTCAAGTTCAAAAGCTCATGAGGCTCTACTTAGAATTTTGGTCTTCCAACCCTGTATCAGCTCTTATATTAATACTTAACTGCAGAACGCCATTGTACCTTCATTCTTCCATCCCACATCATCCTTTGAATGCTAAAGTTTTTTCAAATTTGTCATTAATGACAGTAAAATAAACTCTGGGATAAATATTCTGAATATGTGGGAAACTCACTACTTTTACTTAAAATAGGCTTGCCTTACTTTATACGCATTAACTTTTCTTCTTTTCACCTGCTTAGAGATTGAAAGACAGTGATAATAGACGTATAAATGCATCATGGGATGAATAAATTGTGTGAGTTAGAGAAGAGAAAATGAATATGTTCGTGAAAGAGCGAACACATCAATCAGTGGTCGCATGGTGTTTGCACCAGTGTGTCCCGGGGACACCTCACCAATCAATCACTCAGGAAGCTTTCTCTAGCTTGCAGAAAGGGGAGAAAAGATTTGATGCTAAAGTGCCATAGAAAAAGCCTAGCATTTAAAAAGGTCATTCAAGGGGCTCTCCTACTTCCCAGAAAGGAGAAAAGAGGAGAGTGGTAGTGAAATACCGTAGAAAGCCATAATTTAGAATTTCAGTTTGGTTTGTTATGAATCATTCTCATGTTATGGTGATTCAAAAGCATTAATTAATATTATTTGGTGCATCTCATTCTTATGTGAGCATAGAAAATTGGCATTTGTATATAGCTTTTGCTTTCAGAGAGCCTGAGAGCTAAAAATGCTCAAAGCTTTCATCATTGTCCTGAATTATAACCCAATACTGTTGTTTTTCTTGGGCATTAAACATACAAGAATTTACCGAAAATGTTTTAGTTGAATGAATCATCCTTCAAATAGGAACTGGTCTCTTGCAAGACACTATATTAGCTTCCATCTTGAAGAAGCTCATACACTGGTGAGGTAATTAATAATAGCTTATACATAATTATAGTGCAAAATTAAATGGATTTAAGTGATGGAGTTACAAAGACAACGGTGTGTATTCCAAAATGTCAAAAAAGACAAAAAAGAGAACCACAGAAATTTAAAACAAAAATGTCCAAATCATCTCAGTACTGAGTGGCAGATCTGGGAATAGGCTCCAGGAATGGTTCTGTTCTCAGTAGTATTGGCTCCTGAAGGTAGAGTATCATTTGCATAGTTAATTAAAGCAGGAAGCATATTGAAATGTCGTAATAAAATGTTGCTTGGTAGTGAAGAAAAGCAGCTACTGCTGGGAAAGTGATTTTGTAAGCAGGAAGTAATTCTTTCCATACAGTCTTGACAGCAAGATTTTACTACCTTCTAGTCACTCTTTCCGAGCAGGAGACCAAGAGTAACACTATGTAAGGATTACTATCAAAGCAAAATTATTATAGAAGAAAACCCAAGCAAACAAATAATACTCAGGAGTTTCCATTCCAACCCAAGAACAGCAGTTCCAGTCATTATGTGGAATGTGAAATCTAGGGCATTGAAGATAGTGTGAGATAGTTAGTCTTAAAGTTGAAATAGGGGCAGGCATGGTGGTGCATGCTTTTAATCCCAGCACTTGAGAGGCAGAGGGAGGAGGACTGCCATGAGCTCGAGGCCAGCCTGAGACTACATAGTGAATTCCAGGTCAGCCTGAACCAGAGTGAAGAACCTACCTCAAAAAAAAAAAAAAAAAAAAAAAAATCTTTAAAGTTGAAATAAACCACTTGAAAACTAAACAGGTAGTGTTTGAATTCTGGTTCTGCTGTTTGTTAGCTACAAAATTAACTGATATTACAATAAAAGACAGAGATTGTTGCCTCCCTTCACTTCACTCATTTATTCCTATTGAAACTGAGAACAACAGTATTTACAGCTTGTTATAGATTCTTCTGTTGCTCCAGGTTTGGAGCTAAAATCTCTTAAGTTCTTGTAATGCTTAAATAGTACTTTGCAAGTATAAGGCACTTTAAAAGTGACTATGATTTGAATTTTATGGATTATTACAAAAAACTGATGGGACTTAAGGTGACATGAACAATCTATAACTTCATACCAGCCATCTCAGTTTAAATTGCATCACCATGGGTCAAAATTAACATTCATCCCATAAATAATTTTTTGATCTCATGATTTTATTTTTCTATGACAACCATCAATAATAATAATAGCTGACTTAGTTAACTAACAGCTAGAGAGATTGCTTAGTGGTTAAGGCACTTGCCAGCAAAGCCAAAGCGCCAAGGTTAGATGCTGCAGTATCCAAATAAAACCAGATGCACAAAGTGGCACACACATCTGAAGTTTTTTTTGCAGTAGATACAGGTTCGGCACCAATTCTCTCCCTCTCTATCCTCTCCCTCATGTCTTTCCTCTCTCTCAAATAAATAAATAAAATATTTAATAGTTAACTAAAACTTTTCTAAGCAATACCTCACACAATCCTCATAGTCAGCCTGCACCAAAGATACTGTCAACACATGTGTTTTTGTTTGAGACATAATTTTTAAGTTTTTTTTTTCATTTATTTATTTATTTTATTTAAGAGTGACAGAGAAAGAGGCAAAGAGAGATAGAGAGGGAGAGAGAGAGAGATTTGGCACTCCAGGGCCTCCAGCCACTGCAAACAAATTCCAGATGTGTGCGTCCCCTTGTGCACGCGGCTAACGTGGGTCCTGGGGAATCAAGCCTCAAACTGGGGTCCTTAGGCTTCACAGGCAAGTGCTTAACCACTAAGCCATATATCCAGCCCAAGACATAATCTTAATATGTTATCTGAGGTTGAATAGAAATTCTTGAGGTTGAATAGAAATTCTTTATATAGTCCAGGCTGGTGTACAGAATACACTAAGAATATCATAACAAGAAATGTGAAAGTTTTCTAACCTTGAGGACACTGAGTAATTAAACAACTTCCAGAGTATACCATTAAATTAAAGCAAACACACCTACATGGATTAGCTAAACATATCAAGTTATACTATCTTATACCTCTCCAGAAAGGATGCAACTTGCTACTGTGGTGGTATGATTCAGGTGTCCCCCATAAACTTAGGCATTCCAAATGCTAGGTTCCCAGCTGATGGAGATTTGGGAATTAATGCCTCCTGGAGGCAGTGCATTGTTGGGAGCAGGGTTATATATTTTATAGCCAGTTTCCTCTTGCCATTGTTTGGTATTTCCTGGTATTGGCCAGGAAATGATGTCCACCCTCTGCTCATGCCATTGTTTTCCCCCGCCATTATGGAGCTTCCTCTCAAGCCTGTAAGCCAAAATAAGCTTTTCTTCCCCCCACAAGCTGCTCTTGGTTGGATGTTTTCTTCCATCAATGCAAACCTGACTGCAACAGTAAAGTTAGTACTAGAGGAGTAGAACTGCTGCTAGACACTTGATTGTGTGGCTTTGGCCTTTTGGAGCTAATTTTCAAGAGCAATGTGGAAGGATTTGAAACCTTGGCCTAAGGGACATCTTGAAGTGCTGTAAATACATCTTGATGGACTATTCTGGTCAGAGTTGAAAGACCTGAATGCAATAAGAACTATGGACTGTGAAGTTTGTCTTATGAGGCCAAGAAAGAACTTGTCCTGGACTGGGCTAGAAGCAGTTTGTGTGAGAAGCTTGCTGTTATGCCCATGTTCTGAGAACTTGTGCAGGGTTGCTTTGTGTAGAAATTGACTGGTGTGAGCAGGGGGATATGGCACAGAAATGCAATCTCTGGGTTGAAATTTCTGTGTGTTCAACTGCAATTATATGAGAGATTATAACCTTTAAGTTTGGGCCAGCTGACATGCACAGGGGCAACAGGAAGAATGTAGACTCATTAGAAGGGGCTTGAATGCTCATAGAGTGTCCTATTCTTCAAAGTTTTCTTTATACCTCAACCGACCCCTGTGTAACAATTTGGCACCCTACCTGGTATTATGGAATGTAAGAAATGCAGTGGAGAAAGAGAATGTCATTGCATTTGAATTTGCAACATGGTCTTGTGTTTTGGAAAGGCCTATGGGCAGGCAGTGTGAAGCAGGTTTGCTGGATGCCTCCATGGAGACATGATGGAGCTGAGAGGACAAACTTTGGATTGCAGTGGAGACCCAGTGGAGATGCCAGGACCTCAAGATGGCTGTCAAGTAGAGCTGCTGGCCCTGGATGAAGTTTTCCAGTACTGTGAATAGCTTAGCTGGAGGGGCAGAATTGGAACTCCAGAGACTTGTTGCTGGTTAGAATTATTGGACTTGGATATTTGTCACTAACTAGAGTTGTTGGAGTTGGAGCTAGAGTTTTATGTTTTCCCTGTTTAAATCTTGTATTGGATGAATATTGCTCTACTATGCCCAGGGCTACCTTTTGCAGTGTGAGTATTTATTCTGTGCCATTTGGGGGGGGGGGTATTATTTGGCATTATGGCTCAGTTAAAAGACCTTGAATTATGGGGATGTTTGAACAATATTGGGATTGATAAAAAAAACTATGGAGACTTTTAAAGTTGGGCAAAATGCATTGTATTTTACATCATGGATGTTTATCAGTTTAAGGGGCCAGGGGCAGAATGTGTTAGTTTGATTCAGGTGTCCCCCATAAACTTAGATGTTCTGAATGCTAGGTTCCCAGCTGATGGAGATTTGGGAATTAATGCTTCCTGAAGGCAGTATACTGTTGGGGGTGGGCTGATGGGTTTTATAACTGGTTTCCCCTTGCTAGTGTTTGGTATATTCTCCTGCTGTTGTTGTCACCTGATGTTGTCCAGGAGGTGATGTCCATCCTCTGCTTGTGCCGTCATTTTCCCCTGCCATAATGGAGCTTCCCCTTGAGCCTGTAAGCCAAAATAAACCCCCTTTTCCTCACAAGCTGCTGTTCTTGGTCAGGTGATATCTGCCAGCAATGCAAACCTGACTGTAACAGCTACGATAGTATATGAATAGTACACACCTAACCAAAACATGTAATCTTTCCTAACATATGATGAAATATTGCAAATTCCTAAGGGAGTCCAGGACCCACAATTATTATGCTATTTCTATGCAACAGATTCCAGCAAATCTGACTTTGAGAATGTTATTTGTTGAACTTATATGAACCTAGAAGTCAGCTTTATAAAATGAATTATCATTCCGTGAATACTGTGATTATGACATAATAGGTTTCAACTCATGATACATATATTAAGACCAATGACATAACATTTTTGCCTGGAAATCTGTGTGGTCATACAGAAACAGGTTAGAAAGCATTAAGGTCCTCTAACTCCATGTTTTCAAAGGCTAAACTCAGCATATGTGGTGCTGTTATCTCAGAACACTGTTAGCCAGTTTTTATTTTTTTTTCTGGTTTCTTTGTAATTAAGAAAATATACCACAAGGTAAACTTTGAAGCCACAACCAGTGGTTTCTATGCTGGCTCTTCTGCAATAACAGTATGCTTTCCTATGACCCACATAGCAAATCTACCATAGTGCACTTGGCACATTAGAGGAACACATAGTTTTGTAAGCAGAGGCCATGGCGTGTAGAAGCTCAGATATTTAAGAAGTAACTCTCCACTTTACAAAGCCAAAATACAGAAATCAATAGGTTTGTGATTTTGAGATTTCACAACATTATAAATTCTGGAGAATATTCAGTCAAAACTGAATTCTAGTAGGGAGAGTGTGAAATTACAATACAGCTTGTTATCTTGGGAGCCAACACAGACTAAACAAAGGAGAAACCTCTGTTTTTATAGGTCTGATGTTTCTCTTAGACCTATTCTGATAATTGGTTGACCATTGTGTGCACATTGAGGGTCTCCAGTTTAGATTTTAGGATGCAGATTTGTATGCAAGTGTTTATAAGTGGTGCTCAGGACAGCAAAGGGAAGATACTTGACATGATGCACCTAGAGCAAAAGCTATTCCACAGGCGAACTCCAAAGTAGACAGTACACTGAAAACTCTCAGAGACTAAGACAAGGGAACTAGGCTTTCAACCTGGAGAGTAGACAGGCTTTGTGAATTCTCCAGACTCTGCTACTTTAAACCAAGGGCCTTTGTTAAAATGCATTGAAGGCACAGAAATGGTAAACAAAAAAACCTGCTACTGAAAGCCAGATATGAGAGTTCATGTCTGTAATCCCAGCACTTGGGAGGCAGAGGCAGGAGGATCACAAATTCAATTTCATCATGTGCTTCCCAATAAGACTGTCTCAAAGACAACAAAACAAACATTTTGGCAGAAGTAACACAAGCAGGCAGATAATATTGCCCCTAGAAGCCTTAGGTTGTTATAGGAATATCCCAGTGCCAGGAATGGGATATATTTTGGTGAGTTATTGGTCAGAGAAGCCCCAGGTAAACCCAAAACAATGCAGGCTGTTGCCAAGGATCTTGGTTGCTCTTCAGAGCTACATGGTATATCCAATTGCTGAAGATACCACATGCTTGCATTGTAAGACACTTGATGTGGGATTTTGGGGGGAAAAGTCTTAAACAGCAGTGGGTGTACCCTGTGAGCTACACATTCAACCAGTGAGATAAGTTGTGCCCACTGGTGCAATAGTGGAATGACTAATATGGGGTTAACCTAATGCTCTCTTATTGGATTTGAGGCCCACTGTATGGGGAGGAATTTAAGCCTGGTACTGAAAACCTAGTCAAAACCTTATGGTTAAAAAGGCCATAGGCCCTAGGATGGAAGCTACTACTGCTGATTGGCTAAATAGATATGTTGCACTCAGCAACTTGCCCTTTAAGGATTCATGTCCATAGATTAGTGCTGCTCTCACCTTTGGTCAGAGAAACTACTTTTTGCAGATGGTGGTGACTCTTGGGGAGATTCCAAACTTGTCAAAGTGCTGAGGATAAGTGAATGTTGAAAGCCCAGTGTTAAAGGAGACATCTCTATCATGCCCTCCAAGACTTTTGCCAAAGGGGATGAAAAAAAGTTGAGATCCAGAGGATGGTGAGGAGTGCTTTCGGGTACTATCTCCAAGCATGGAGTGGCTGCTGCACTCACACCCCACCATGGCTGCCATTACCTGAATGATGTGACGCCATCAACATCCCATCATGGATGAGGGCGGAACCCCCCGAAAGACATCAAAAAATAGAAGCGGGTCTAGTAAAGAAGATGGGGTTCAGTAAAAGGGGGAGAGGGGAGGAGAACTAAAGAAGAGTGGGAGAGGATTATAGGTACACGTATGAAAATTGTCAATAAAATGGTGGACATAAATCTGCAATTAGAGCACTTGGATGATCTATTCCAGTTTAACTCCCAGATACCAGATACAGAAGTAGAGCTTGGCTCAAGATCTAGGTTTTTCATGATACCACTGCAGTATAAGTTGATTTCAGGATAAGGATACTGAATTGATCGCTCATCGGATGTGCCTTGGACTGGTGTTCAGGCAATATCATCAGGTTGTGTTTACTCCTCCTGACAGCTTCAGTCTCTCTGCACTGTCATGGCTGTCCAAGCTGAATGGACTCATGCCACCAAATATAGAAAGAAGGAATCCAAATTCAAGTTTTCCCAACAAAACACTTAACTGTGTGCTTTGACACAGCTTAGATCTCATACCTAATCTTATCCCATTGATGGGACTCCTTGAAACACAGGGTGTTCATTGGCTTAAACTTGTGACATGCCAATTTCTAACGCTGGCTCAAAGCCATGAGTAAAATTAATATTATTCAAGTGTCGTGGTTTGAACACTCAGGATATTAGAAAGGAAGAAGAAAGTACCTGCTAGGAAAGAAGTTTGCCACTAATCTCCTATTCATACCATAAATTTAGATTGATTACATTTTGAACTTAATTGATTTCAGGCTATGTATGCAGCATTGATTGAGCCAAAGCTCTATATCCAATTGGAATTACCAGAATTGATCGGAGTGAAAAGAGAGATGAGGAATTCCCAGAAATGAGGCCCAGGCATATAAAGTGCAAATATGCCTCTACCCCTATCACCTATCACCCTATCCTGCAAACAAACAAAGGCAACACATGCTTACATACTTCTGTTGGAACAAAGATTTGTCTATAAACACAAGGGTTTGATTGTATGTCATAGGAATTTCCTTAGGCTCAATCTGGGGTTGGACAGAAGAAAGAGGCTTCATCTCTTAGTCATATGACTTTAACTAGCCGTGCCTTCATCCATTCACTCAGTAAATACCAAGCATCTAAATATGCCAGGTACTCACCTGTATACTAAGAGAATAGTACTGAATAAAATAGTGTGTGTCTGTTGCGGTGGGGAGGGGTTATGCATGGTAACAAATAGGCAAAGGGGTAAGTAAGATTTCTTTAGAGAAAATGTTACATATTATACAGAAACAAAAACCCAAATAGGATTGATGTTGGAAGAGCAGAGCACTTATTTGAAGAGGGCATTTGATGGGATAGTGGATTGACAAGAAGAAGCCATCCATGCACAGATGTAGGGCGCTGAAGGAATCAGAATATTAGGCACAAGAACACGAAGCAGGAATACAGGCAGCTTGTTAGAGATCGGAGGACAAAGGCCAGAGCTGGAGTGTGCTGAGTGACAAGGGGAGAGGTGGGTTCTGTCAGACCAGGCACGTGGCCGAGCCCTGGCACGAGCCCTCTCTGTCCACCTCTGATGGAAGCTAGTGTTCAGCTAGCTGCGCACCACCAGGTCCTGCATTATTACTTCCTTCAGTTCCACTCCTGAGGCAGGGAGCAGGGCTCTGGAGGCCACTGTGACAACTTAACACTCTGATAGACTTGGTGGTTTATTTTACACAACAGTAACTTTCGTTTTACTGGTTTGTATGTACAGTATTTACAGTATTAGGGCTTTTATTTTACTATACTTATTGAACAAGCTTATAAAATGATTTAAAAATTGTCACACCAAAAAATTATGACATCTTACATCTTCCTTTCCTACTTAATAAAATAGTATTGATATGGGGTCTGGAAGGGCCCAGGAAGTTCCTTGAAACCCAAACTCTGAGTTCGTGTTTGTATTTAACCAAAAAAAAAAAAAAAAACAAAGGGCAAATCAGAAATCAGGGCTTAGTGATTAAGCACTTGCCTGTGAAACCTAACCTAAGGACCCCAGTTCGAGACTCGATTCCCCAGGACCCATGTTAGCCAGTGCACAAGTTGGTACATGTGTCTGGAGTTCGTTTGCACTGGATGAAGGCCCTGGTGTACCCATTCTCTCTCTCTCTCTCTCTGTTGCTCTCAAAGAAATAAATTAAAAAATGAACAAAATATTCCCTCTCTCTCTCTCTCTCTCTCTCTCTTTTTTTCTTTTTGGTTTTTCAAGGTTGGGTTTCACTCTAGCCCAGGCTGACCTGAAATTCATGATGGAGTCTAAGGGTGGCCTCCAACTCACTGCAATCCTCCTACCTCTGTCTTCTGAGTACTGGGATTAAAGGTGTGTGCCACTACACCCGGCGAACAAAAGAATTTAAAAAATGGGCAAATCAAATTGATAAGAATAATTACTAAATTACTAAATTTATTTAGGGAAGTACAAAACCTAGGAAAGGGAAATTGATACCCCACCCCAGCCCCCGTGATCTGAAAGCTCATGTGGTAGGCCTGAAAGAAATGTGAAAAGAGATTTAGAGAGAAAAGGACCAGTGAGCCAGAGAGACAGCTGATAGGTCTGGGCTAGGGGCTGGCACAGGAAGAGGCCAGCCATGACGCCAAGTTCTGGGGCCTGAACTAGACCAATCACAATGTCAGAATTAGACTTAAATCTAGGAACAGGGACCCCCCCCCCCCAGGAGAGGCTTGGGTTATTTGTGGGAAAAAAAAAAAAGATCTAGGGAACTCCTTCAGGCAAGCGACAAGGAGATTTCAGTTTTTCTGACCTCTAGCAAAGTGGAGACTGCAATGGCATTCATTCTTGCCTATATTATTGGGGCCCAGTCACCCTAAACTACCTAACAAAGCTACATGACTGCCTCTTAGTATGGACACATATCCATGTCCATGCATGTAATACCTCTTCATTCTTTGTAATGGTTGCATGACTTTTTATTAGTGGATTATGATAATTCATTTCAGCAATTGTTTACTGATAGATATGTGGGTTACTTAGAGTTTCTAAGTATTGTAACTGTTTCTGCAGCATTTCCCATATTTCTTTCCTTGCTTCCTCCATCCATCCCACTCACCAACAAAATTCCAAGCCCAGCTAAAACAAATGTCGTTACACTCGTGTTCAATAATTTATGTAGGATAAACTCTCCATAACGAAACTGCTGAGAGGAAGTACGAGAGTTGGATAAATATTGCTAGACTGCCTACGAAAATGTTGTGCCATTCTCCTCCCACACTTGGCCAGTGGCTGGAACCTGTCAATCTTTTCTCATATTTGCAAATCTGATGGAAGAAACATGTCACGGAATTTCTTATTTTATTCAACTACAGGCTTGAAATTTTTCTCCTCATTCCTTGAATGCTTTAACTCTAGATTCTCTGCCAATTCCTGGTGATTACAATATCCTTCCAAAGTAGACAAGGTAGTCTTTCCAATGCCATCCTAACCAACTGTTCTTCATCTGAAAACACTGACTCTCCTGGTAATATATTGAAACTTGTCATTGCAATAACTGTAAGCATCCATCAAGTACCCCACCTGAGAGTCGTGCCCTACTTCTTCACTCCCTACAGGTGCTAACAGGGAGACCTTGTTCTTCTCATCCTTCTCTGGCATGCCCAAGGTGCATCAGCACATTCCATTTCTTCTCTACCTTTAACACTCACCAACAAAGCCCCAACCCAAGTTAAAAGCAGTCCACTGTATCTGGATAGCCACAAATAGCAAATAAATAAATAAATAAATGATTTTTAAAAAAATCCAAGGAAACAAAAAAAGAAATTCACTCATGCTGAGTGGCCTCACTGTAAATTTTTGAACACTTACCAAAACTAAACACTTTGTTCTGCTCCACTAATCTTATCATTTGCCCAGGTGTATACACTCTCTGACCCGCCTTAGTAAGTACTTTAGTTTTTCTTAACTGCCTTGATATGCATTGTCCTTTTCTTCTTTTTGGTCTCTCATGATGACCTAATCCATTAAGATAATGCATATCACAAAGAGAAAGTTCTACTTGCTTCTCGCCCACATTTGATATTCTCTGTCCTCCTGTTGCTGCAGATGAGCTGTTTCTTCACTGATATAAGGCCAATTTCTAGTCATCATAACTTGGAGTCATAAATAGGGATGCTGACTTTAGGGTAAGTGAATCTTTGCACATAGGATGGGCAAGGTACCGAGTGCCAGGTCTGCCATCGATTCTTGCCTATTGACAACAAAGGAGCAGGATCTAATGGCTCGTGTCACCATGGAGGTACACAAGACTCTATCACTCATTTTGTAAGTTGAGACCTCAAGAAGGAAACTGGCTTTTCCAAAGATATATGCATAACTTATGAAAACATTGGCAATTAAATGAAAATTGCAGACAATTTAATAGTAGCTTCAAACTTTACAGGATTTTTTCCATATAATTTCATAAAAATTAACAAAAAGAAGTTTAAAAAGTGTTACTCATGTTGTCATTAGCCACAGATCAAAGACATTATCTAAATACATAACCATTTAAACTAAATTGAAATAAGATGGAGGGAATTCACATAGAAATTCTATTTTTTGAAAGTGAAGAAAGTTATTTTTAGAAAGTATATTTTTAAATGAGTCTTAAAAATTCACTGAAATAGTCCCAGTTTTACCCTCAATTTGGAGTTATATAAATTGGGCTAAAAGTAGGGCAAAATAGAATATGTTAATTATTTCTTTTACAAATACCTGCCCTTTATGGTTTCAGTATAACCTGAAGCTCTGGAATAAAGAATTTCCATCTTGGTCATTTCTATTCTGGTCTCAGAAAGAATGAAGGAGAGCAGTTGAGATTGGTCTGCATGTGTGATTGGCTTGATCATAGGCAGCCAGCAACATTGACACACATATGTGGTCAAACCATAGGGGCTATGAAAGAAAATATCTATACTTTTCGGAAATAGGGAAATGAATGGGAAATACCATTTCCACCCACAAATGTTTCTGATGTAGCAGGTAAGTGAAGGATGAGTTATTAAAAGTAGATTTTAAGTGTTTCTTGGATATCTAAGACATAAAGCAATGCATGTATAGAATATGTAAGTAAAAATGATATTGTATGAGGAATAAAATTTAAAAGAACAAAAACGAAGAAAGAAACTGAAAAAAAAAACTTATTTTTTTAAATCTCTAACTATTGGATACTTTTCTCATTTCTATGACAAAATTCTCAATAAAAGCCACTTGAAAAAGGAAGGATTTATTTTGGCCCAAGGCATAGTCCATCATGACAGGGAAACCATGGCCACACTGTGCTGCAGTCCGGAAGCACAAAGGCAGGAATAGGGGTGCTTCACTCACATTCTCCTTTAGATTTGGTGCAGGAATCCAGTTCATGGGATGGTGTGACCCGTATGTAGGGTAACTCTTCCCTCTCAGTTATACCTCCAGTTAGATTTCCCTGGAAACACCCTGACTGACATGCCCACAGGTTTGTCTCCTAGATGATTCTAAATCAAGTTGTCAATCAAGAGTATCAATCACTGGGTTGGGGAAGTAGCTCAGTGGGTAAGAATACTTGCGATACAAGCATGAGGGTACAGTACTGCCCAACTTCAACTCCTCAGCACCACAACACTTGCTTAGAACTCCAGTCCTATGGGGGACTGCAGACCAGAAAATTGTTGGAGCTCATAAACATGGTATCTCTGGGTTCAGAGAGCAACTCAGTCTCAAGGAAATATGTGACGAACCATATAAGAGATGCTTGAAGTTGTCCTGTGGCCTCTAACACATAGGATGTGCACATCTGCCTGCATACATGGTCTGCACCACACATATCACAAACACACAAAAAAGATTGATAGTTATAGTGGTTGACTGAGCTCATAAAGTAAATAAAAGAAGTATCTAGATCAAACAGAGAAGTAATTAGTAAATTGCAGTTTACACAACAGAAATTAACTTCTGACTATGGCAATTAGGACAAAGGTATTTAGTCACGTAAGGTAAGAAAGTAAAGCTTTGTTGATAACATACTGCAGGTGAGGCTCAGAGGTCCCTCTGTAAGTCAGGAACCTTGAAAGACTACATCATCCATGAAAAGATAGACTAAAAAATTAGGCTCACCAATACAAGTAGATCAGAAACTTCTCCTAGAGCCCAAGCCCAAGCCCAAGAAACAAAACAAGACAATTGCTCCTGGGTATTCTATCACACAGGTTTTCCCACAAACAAATTTGAACCTGTGATCCTTGAAACTCTAAGGCTAGTTTAACTCCAACCAAGTAAACTGGTAATGTGAAATGCCCAGCAGGCTCAAGACAAATTCTCTCCGAAGAAAAGCACACTGGATCATGGCCTGAAAGAAGTTCCACAGACAGCCATGCCAGCCATTAGTTCATTACACAAAACACCAAAACATGCAGGGAAATGAGCCAGTAACCCAAGAGTCATTACGGATGAGAGTTGGAAATGGGCAAATACAAAATAAAAAAGCAAAGGAGCAAAGCTTGAAGTCCAGTAAATTCTATTCTAAACCTACAAAATTTATTGGTATATATTCATTGTTTATTAAAAAAATTCTCATTCAAGTGTATCCTGAACTTTGACCATATTCACCCCTCAAACCATTCTTTTTCTTCCCCTTCTTCCCTCTGCTCATCTATTTCTTTCTCCAAACTCATTTCTACTTTCATGTCCTGTGCATTGATTATTTTCTGTACAAAATTCAGGATCCACAAATGAGAGAAAGTATGTGATATTTGTCTTTTGAGATGTGAGTTATTTTGCTTCCTATCACCAATTGTATCCACTGCTCTGAAAATTACATAACTTCTTAAAATATTAGGAAAAAATAAAAATTCTAAGAATGACCATTATGGTGGTATGTGCCTGTAATCCCAGATCTTGGGTATCCAATGCAGAACATCACAAGTTTGAGGGCACCTGGGCAACTTAGCAAAACATTTTCTCAAAATTCAGTTCTTAGTACTACAAAGAGAATTCCAAGGGCCGAACAAAAGATTAGACATAGTTGAAAGAAAAAAAAATTTAAAAACTGGAGTATAGAGTTGAAGTTATTATCCAGAATGAAGCATTGCAAGAAAATGTCATGAACAATATAAGACTGACAGGTCAAAAGTTTGAAAGATGTATCTGTGGCGTATGTCCCATAGAGTTGTGGAAGAAGACTAAAGAAATGAAGTCAAAGCAGAATTTAAATAGACCATTTTACGATCTATGAAAATAATTCTCATGTAAAGTAAGTAAGAAAATTATACTTAGAGATATCATGTTTTAAATCCAGAAGATATTCCTGAAGAGTCTAAACAATGATGAACTTTTCCAAAGGACAATTTTGCAATATTTATCCTGATTTAAATGACTATCTTTTTAACTTGTGATCCTACTCTTAGTAGTGAATTCTAAGGAGACAATTGTCTGATAAGAAGGATTTTGATTTTAGTTTAATTTATGATGATACTTTGCATATAATCTAACAATTGAGTAACAGGAACATAATAAGTAATAACTCAATAGTATCTTTGGATATTATATAGCATAAGAGAACTATTATACATATATATGTGTGTGTGTGTGTGTGTGTGTGTGTGTGTGTTGACAAGGAGAGATTTCAGTAGCCAATTTGTTAATTAGTAAAGCACATAGTAGAATAGATCACATTGGTCCATTCATGTAAACTTGTAGTATGTATTTCTGTTTATGTTAAATTCTCTTGTTATATTATCCAGTGTTATGGCACATGAACAAAAAACAAATCCAAAAGGGTTTTGGAATGGTCTAAAAGATTTAAGGTAGTTATCACGAGATATTGGGATTTTTAAATTTTTTTTTCATTTTTATTTATTTATTTGAGAGTAACAGAGAGAGAAAGAGGCAGATAGAGAGAGAGAGAGAGAGAGAGAGAATGGGAGTGCCAGGGCTTCCAGCCACTGCAAACAAACTCCAGATGCATGTGCACCCTTGTGCATCTGGCTAATACATGGGTCCTGGAGAATTGAGCCTCAAACAGGGGTCCTTAGGCTTCACAGGCAAGTGCTTAACCGCTAAGCCATCTCTCCAGCCCAATATTGGGATTTTTAGAGATCTTTGACTTTTCTTGCTATATTTTTTTCTAATTTTTACAAAGTAGTGAATACTAAGGGCATACAATAATTGAATACAATGTGATTGATACTGTAGATGGGATCCTGGAACAAAAAGGGGAACTCAGTGGAGACACCGATAAAATATGAATACTGTCTGGAGTTTATTTTCTAGCATGATACTTGGCAAAAGCACCATGAAAATTTTAAGATGTTGACTATAATAATAATAATAATAGCTACTTTTTCATTGCTGGGACAAAACACTCAACTAGAAGCAGCTTATAGAAAGAAAGGGTTTATTTTGGGCATATGGTTTTGAGGGGAAGTTTCATCATGGCAGGGAAAACATGGCCGGAGAAGACAAGTGGCATCACATCTCCTCAGCAGCAAGGAGCGAGTACAACACAGTAGAGAAGTTGAGAAAATAAGTGCAGCACGTTGGTCTGGGGAGTAGTACCCCAAGGCCCTCCCCCAGAAACACACCTTCTCCAGCAAGGCTTGACCAGCTGGGGATTAAGTATAAGCCTTAATCATAAACACAGGAAGCTACTGGAGACATTTTACATTCAAGCCATCAGTTAACATTGGGAGAAACTGATTAAGAATAGCAAGATAGCTGCACATATTCTTTATTACTTTTCAGTATACCTAAAATTATTCCAAAAAAAAATCTTTGGCATCTCTCTCTTTGAGAAGCCCTCACTCATATTCTCAGATGTATCTTTCTTCCCAAGAGCCTCTCTTTCACTTAACCCCTGTGCCCAAAAATCTATATTAAAATATCTCTTAAAAGGATTTAAAATAAATTAGATCCATTACATACTTTTTGGAATAGCTCAAATCCAAAATGCTGACAACACTAAGCTTTTCAAAGTTGCCAAAAAAGAGGGCAGTCATTCAATGCCAAGTATTCCAGCCACTTTGGAAGACACCTTAGCACTCTCTTCCAAAACTGAGTATACTCTTACGATTTGGCCTAGAAATTAGACTCCTTGCTAATTAACAAATAAATTGAAAAAATCCACAAACCATCAATTGAAAAAAATACTTATTCATAGCAGCTTTATTAAAAATTGCTAACAATGCTGGAAAAATTAAAATATCCTTTAATAGATGATGGACAAACAAAATACTTCATCTGTCCAATGAGATATATTTCAACATGGACTTGAGCAATCAAGCCATGTAAAGATATGCATAAAATACATATTTCTCAGTAAACAGAAGTCAATATGAAAACACTGTCTGCTGTATGATTCCAACAATATGATAGTTGAGAGAAAGCAAAACTAGAGAGGTAGTAAAAATGTGAGTAGTTGCCAGGAGTTCTCAAGGAGGAAGGGAAGAATAAGTAGGAAGAGCACAGAAGGTTTCTGAAGTGATAAAACTTTTTCTGCAAGGTATTCTAATGATAGGTGTGTATCATTATACATTTATCAAAATTCATATGCTGTTCAACACAAAGTTATGTCTAAGAAACCACAGACTTAAGTAATTAATAGTTCAGTGATAGTTCCTTAACTATTATAAAAAAATTCCCCACACTAATCTAATATATTAACTGGTCAAAATTAGGTGTAGTGTTTAAGGCAGGATATGACAATTCTGCATTTTTCATTTTACTTTCAAAAACTATAAAAGTATACTTCCCTCCCTGACACACATGCACAGAAATAAAGAATTTTGTTAAAGAACTTAAATGTAAAAGAAAATTGTGGTAGACAGATATATGATATAGCAAATATAGTAAATGTTTTTGGTTATTGCATATGGAAAGTCAATATAAAACTTTCTAATTTAGTTTGTGTTTAGACATTCTTCCTAACAGATATGGAAAATGTCATTGTTGGTAGTATTTGTAGAAAGCTTACCACATCAATGTATGGGGTTTAATTCTTTTCTGTTGTGGATTTCTTTTAAGATTATGTAAAGGAATATGTAAGTCAATTATGCTATCTCAAATGCTAATTTAAATTATGAAACTTATGGGCCCTATCTTTACAACCTGAAGTCTAGATAAAATTTCCAGCTTGCTTGAGAAATCCCACCAGATAATAGATGTGTGGTCTCATCAGAGAAGCATGAGTGAGCTGCTTTGTGGTTTTTCATATGATACTACTGATAGCAGGGGAGTAGAATCTGAGCATCTCTGACCGTGAACCCTGCCAGCGTGCTCAATATGATTTAGCACTGCCTTATTTACCCACCTCTAACATAGTTTCTATTACTTGCTACAACAATGACAATAATTTAGATGTTGAATGGGGCATCTTTCTCGTTATGAATCTAAGTACATAGAATATTTGCTGCTTTTGTCACTGCAGTGTAGTAAAATGGGTTATTAAAAATAGTGTGTCATATTTGCCTATTTATCTATTAACAGCCTCATGATACAGTTAATGTAGATACACAGCTGTTGCTTTTTCACTATTTTTAAATATGCCATATCTCCTCTCCTATATAAAACATACATTTTTCAGTCAAAGCCAAAGGAGTTTCAAGTGTACTCTCAGAGGAAGAGAAGCGTAAAATTTTTAGTCATTGTGTCCAAATGATAATTTTTTTTAGCCTAAAATGATAAACTTGTTCCTTTGCCAAGTCAGATAATATACACTGTAAACAGAAAGTAATTCTGGAAGTGCCTACAAATTATGCCTGCATGTCAGCATAGAGAATTGTTACCTCCTCTACAGGGCACATAAAGAAGGGCTGCTTTATATCAGCCATGTTGCAGAGCAGCCTGCTTTGCCACTGCACCTGCCAGCTTCTCTTGTAATGAACCTTTTCTTTTAAGGCATTTTTCATATCTTCATTTCTGCTAATAGTAGTATCTTTCTTTTTAATCAAGAAGCAACCTTCATGCCTCCAGTCTGCTAGCTATGATCTTAGTAATTCATGTTAGTAATTGCCATGAAAGAGACCTAAACTAAAAAAAAAAAAAAAAAATGCAAAGACAACTATTATGTTAATTTTAACTCAATGATCATATCATGTTCAATTGACAATAATATAATTCAAATGAGCACCAGACGTTCTCGTTTAGCATCTGAATTATGCTGTTGATTTTTATTTATTCATTTGTTTATGAGGTTGGGAGAGAAAGAAAGAAATAATGGGCATGCTAGGGCCTGTAGCCACTACAAGTAAACTCCAGACCCATGCACCACCATGTGCATTTGGCTTTTGTGGGTTCTGTGAAATTGAACCTGAGTCCTGAGGCTTCATCGGCAAGTGCCTTAACCACGAAGCCATCTCTACATCCCTTTAGGTTTTTATTCGTTGTTGTTGCTGTTTTGTTTTTAAACATAGCTAAAGCATGGGTGTGGTATTTCATAGTTCTATTTCACAATAAGAGGGTTCTAAAAGAGAGTTACCCTATATTAAATTAAAAGTTTGCCACTTTGAAGCATTAATCCTGTTAGAAAAGGATGATTTTTGTCGAACTTACCAAGAAGTCTTTATTGCCTTGAGTACTAATTGATTGGGTTCTTGTTAAGGTCAAAAGTACACTTGGCTGACCAGAGGCTGCCAATTAGCAAATTGTCAGCCATATGCTTATTTACACTGACTGCACATAATGGTCTTTATTTGACTGTGAAGTCAGAAGGTCACTGGATCTTTTTTGCACTTTACCCTCCGAAAGGGCAGCAGTGATTCAGGCACCAGAACGCATTCATAACAAAGATTTAGCTTATTACTTATTGACTTCAATCACTCTTCAAACAGGTTTCATTCTCTTTGGACAAATGTGCCATTCCTTTGTGAAATACTTGAGCTTCAATTGAAATCCGGGGTTGATTGTGTCAGGATTTCTGTACAGCAAGTAGCTTGCTCTTGAAACTCTAAATAGCTTTTTAAAGAGCGGATGCAGTGACTATATCCTTCTGTAATGTAGTCTGTGCCTCCTGCTGTGTGGCTGCTGTCACTGCAGTAAATTGGGCAGCTAGGTGCAGAGATGGCTCTGGGACACCAGTCTCAAAGTGGAGGGGTAGGACTACATTGGAGTTTCACCTGAATGAGGTTATTGTTTTATCTTTTAAATGCATTCTACTGGCATGGGAGATTGGATATTTTCCACAGAACAAAGGGGAGGTAAACACTCAAGCTTATTCATGAACTACTAACTTAAATTTTCTACCTATTTTCCAAGTGATTTTTTATCATCATAAAACATCACCCTAATTTAAATGGTAGTAACTTAACTTGCTGCATCTATTAGCATTTTGTTTCCTTCTAGGAATCCTCTTCTACTTAAATTTAGCATCACGATCCTTTTCATTTTTATTATTAAATATCACTGATGATTACATAGTTTTAGATTTTAAGGAGAAAATAGTTTTGTTTAGCACATCATTTTTCCAAGATATGCCTCTAGATCAAACTAGAAAGCACGAGTTAGTTGAGATCTCTCCCTTCTCACTCTGACCTCACTGAACATTCAGCCTATCAAAAGTCATATCCATTAATTCTACTGAATGAATGCCATCTGTTGACACAGGGTCTCCACTTCAGGGGTTGGCACATATAAGCACTCGGAAAAAAATTACTGAGTAAATAAATTAATGACCATAATTAGGTTTCCACTACCTTTAAATATATGCTTTCATATATTGGTAATGTATATGACTTAAGAACTGATTGAATTAACTTTTCACTACTATTAGATTGTCGATTTATACTTTCTCAGACTTGTAACAAGCAGCCAGCTGCGTAGCTAAACCAACAGCCCTGACTATGAAAATAGAATGGAGGAAAAACATTGCCATTGTAATTCTTAAATAAGCTCTCAAGTGTATCAAGAAAATAGATACTATCAAACGAGTTGCTTAATTTGGAAATTATATGGAAATCATATGCCTCAACATTAGAGATTAGCTAATATTTATCCAATATCTACTGATGCCATGTATTCTATGTATTTTATAATACTCCTGAAGGCTACATAATGTAGTATCATAAAAATAATTTAGTAGATAAAAACTAACTTTAACTATAAAAGACAAATCCTATACTTTATCTCATATGCAGAATCTAGATTTAAATCGTGTGTGTGCTCATGTGTGTATAGATTATGGAACTGGAAAGGGTACCATGGAAGACGTGATCTTAAGTAAGTGTGAGAGAGAGGGTTATGGGATACATATGAAATGATATCAGAAGAGGAGACTCTGAGGGTAGGAAGTAAACCAGAGAAGAGCTATCAAAGAGGGAAATGGGGGAAGGAGGACAAATAACAGAATATACTGATGACATCACGACAAAACCCATTCCATTGTTTGCTACATTTAAAAAGTTAATGATTTGCTATGATAAGTTGTCCAAAAGTGTGTAAACCCAGGTATCGGCATCAAACCTCAAGCCCTATATACCACAATAATCTGACCCTCAAACTAATATGACTCTTTGCAATCTTAGAAAAGCTATCTCGTTTTGTTTTGTTTATCTTTTTTACAGTATGTATGGTGTGGTATTTGATGTAATGTGTGCGGGGTATATGCACGTGTGTGGGCAGATACATATGCCCAGCCTGCATGCATGCAGAGGCCAGAGGAGAATGTCAGGTGCTCCCTTTATTACTCATCAGTGTATTTACTTGAGATGAAATCTCTCCCTCAAACTGGAGCTGCTGGCTTTAGTCATTGAATCCCAGTGATTCTGCCATTTGTCCCCCACAGAGTGAGAAATACTACTAATACAGAGAAGTGGTTCAAGGAACAGATTCGTTTGCTGTGATAAACATGACCTCATGAATTAGGTGAGGAAGAGGTTGTAAATGCTGACTAGAGAAATCCTAGGATGATGTAAGCAGAGCCTAAGGGTTTACTCTGATGGGAGGTTAGAAAAAGACTATGCTAATGTGGTTCAGATGAGAGCAGGGATTCTACCAGGAATTGATTAGAAACCACTTGTGTTACCTGGGCAAAGAATCTGACTGCATTTACCCTGTATTCTGACAATTTGAGGCCAAATTATAGAATTTATTGGAGGAAATTTCAAAACAGAATACATTCAGGTATGGCATGGCTATTCCTTCCTGCTCATAGCCAAGTCACTGTGAGAAATGGGAGGAAAAAGTGGAGGAGAAAGATTTGCAATGTGTGCAGTTTGGCAAGAAGAAGAGCACGAATGAGTTAAAGCTGCAGACAAAGCAAGTTTCCTACTTGAAACGAAATACCTGGGAAATATTATTCTCAGTGAGCTGCCCAAGACCTCAGAGTCTTCTGCAGTTATGGTAAAAGGGAGCCCAGGTACTTCTCAACTTGGTACCAAAACTTGGCATCATATCCATAGTACTGGCTGTGCAGGCATGCAGAATGCAGAAGCGATGACCTTATGAAAGGGCTATAAATAAAGCCATGAAGGGGAAGCCTCAGTTGTAGTGGAGACCTCCCTAAGGTTAGACTGTCTGTTGAGGAAAGTTACAAACATTGAGTTGGTGTGACCAAAGACCACACAGGCTGCATTTGGCAGGTTTGGTAGCAGCGGCACTACCCAAGCCTGCTGGAGCTCAAACTGATACAGGAATTTGGGGTGTCTCTGAGAGCATTGGAAAGTTATCCAGGTTCTTATGTGGACAATAACTCAGGAGCAAGGGTACCAGACGATCAATGTTTACACATAGATTTCAGATTCAAAGGTCTCCAGGTTCTTGCCTTATGAATTCTATAAATAAAATTCACAGAAAACAGGATAACATTTAGAAAGATTTTATTATATATTAGTTTTATTGTGGCTTAGAGGGAGAGCTTTAAGTAATGATAGCTTAAGAGAAGGAAAGAATTAAGAGCTCTTTGACCAAGACGTGGGCAAGAGGGCATTCACAGAAAATGAGAAGGCCACCTAGAGAACCAGGTTGGGGTATTTGGCTTTCTTTTTAGACAAGCCCAACAAACTGACTTTTTTTTTTTTATGAGAAAGAGAGAGCAAGAATGAGAGTGTGAGAGAGAGATAATTGGAACACAATATAATCAAACTCCAGACACGTGTTCCACCTTGCATGCATGTGCAACCTTGCAAATATGTCATTTTGTGCACCTGGCTTACTTGGTATCTGGGGAGTCAAACATGGGTGCTTAAGCTTCACAGGTAAGCACCTATACTGCTAACTCATCTCCCCAGTCCCAGGTTGAGCCTGTGTAGTTCTTGAAGTCTGGAAACTATCTTCTCCCAGAGGAGGATTCTCCTTATGCTTTCTTACTCTTTTATTCCGAAATACTCTGAAATAAATTTTATTCTTATACTTCCTACTGTTTATTTCTTTAATCAGCAGAGAAAACAAATCCACCACTCTTAGACAGTATCATTCCCAGAAATCTTAATCCTCTAGGAAGGGATGTCTTGGAAGTGGGAGGGGGTTATTATAAAATAGGACTTTCTTTCCCAGGAATAAGAGATAGTTTGGTATCAGAATGTTTACTTGTAGCCACTGTATATTGGAAAAACCTAACACCTCTTTTGATTCTATAGAAGCCAATAGCTAAGAGATTGTCTTATGTAGCATTAGAGACTTTGGGCTTTTTAAGTATTGGTACTGTTAAAAGTTTAGGGAAACTTAAAATTAGGTTAAATGCATTTCTTTTTATTATTATTATGAGATAGCCATAAGCCTTTGGGCCATGGACAGGGTGTTATAAGTTCAATATGAAATGTTTGAATGCTTTGTCACAGTTTATGACACTGTTTAGGAGGCCATGCAGCTTGCAGGAGATGAGGTCTGTCTGGTTAAAGTAAGTGACAGCCTTTGGAAGTTATACCTGCCCCTGCTCTTGACCTGCTTTTTCTGCTTTCTGCTCAGCCATGATGTGAGCTCTTCCTATCACCATGTCTTCCTTGCAGTGATGGACTGCAAGCTACTGAGATGGTGGTCTAAATTACTTAAGTTGTTTCTGTCTGGAATTCTGGTCACAGTAGCAAGTAAACATACCTAAAACATGCATTTTACTCTATAAAACAGCCAAAGTTGATTTATAGTAGAAAATGAGGTCAGAGAAGTAAGAGAGCACCAGGGATTATGCCGAGGCAGGAAGATTGAGTTTGAGGCCAGCCTGGGCTACATAGCAAGAACCTATCTCAAGACTAATTAGCAAACAATAACAAAACATAGGGGCCAAGAGAAAGAATGGATTTGAGGAAGATTCCAAGAGTGTGGCCTGAGCAACAGAAAAAAAAAAAAGCATTGACTGAAAACATTTCCTATATACTTTGATCTCTTAATGATTTTGCTTATAAAATTGCACTACTATTCTACCTTATAGAAATTCTCAAACCAACCCAATTCTAACACAGAACGTTCTTCATAAATTCAGAGGAGTAAATCGTTGCAGCAGTTATCGCTTCTGGGAGCAACACCAGCTCTCGTATTTAGCGGACAACATAAAAGCACAAGGAAACCTGGGAAATGTATCAGAATTGGAAGACAGGACTCTGCTTACGCTTTACTACCTGTCCAAAGTTCTGTCAAGACATGGCCCTTAAGCACAGGACCTAGGTGTGAACGGGAATGCTTTCCATTGCCCTGATATATGGAAGAAGTCTGGGTGAGATGGACATTAAGGAAGAAATTGATAGTGAGAAATACATCTGAAGTCAGAGCCAGGCCAAGCCTAACAATCAATCAGGAGATAAAGGCCCGCCCTGGAAGAACGTGTATATATAGTTTTTTCATTGAACTGATATTCATTCATTTTTATTTAGGAAAAGCCTAGCTATAGTCTTCAACTACTAACACACGTCTAATGGGGAGGCGGAGGCCAATGCCTATAGGAGAAATGGGAGGGACTGCATGCAAGTGTAAAGACCTGTGGTGCAACAAGAGTCCACATCCGTGAGGAGTTATTGTCATGTTACTCCATCTTCTTTTGTAAACTTACTTTGCTATGACAGTGGATATTTTTCAAAGAGGAGCTGAATAGAAGGGATTTTTATTTTTATTTTTTCCCAGTGTTTGTGTCAAGCTCAGAGCCAGGTAGGTACATGCTAGGCAAATTCCCACCAAGGGTCATGTTCTTTGAAATAACCTTTCCCCTGCATCTCACATCGGAAATCAGCTATGGGCACTGAGCATTGGGTCAGACTCAACCTCTCTTGCTTTTTTGCTGCAAAGAGCAAACACATTGTCCTGGATCAAATTGCTCGAGTTTCTCTTCTCCATGACCTCAAGCTGACTTTTAACGAAATTCTAACTACCTTTTCTTGCCATGTGCATAATAAGTGTTATTTTATTTATTTATTTTGTTGAGAATTCTTCTAATGTGACACACAGAAATAGTTGAAAATAAAGTCAAACCCCTTTCAATAATAAACAAATAAATAAATAAATAAGTGGTTCACAGATTCCTACTGAATTGATGTCAAAGACTGAATTTTGTCCTCATGTCTCTGAGCTGTATCTTGACTTTCAGACCAGTGGGTCTTGCTACCCAAGGTCTGTTGGGCTTTTATCTAAAAGTGCTATTTTGTTCATATTTCAAAACCCTCAGATATTTTATCATTAATTAGTATTCATAATATGTCTCAAACAATCTGTCCAAGAATCAGGACGTGAACTAGTTGAACAGCTCCTCTGTTTGTTTGGTAATTAACATGGATGTTGCCTGGAAAAATGAAGGCCTTACAAGGGGAGGAGGTGGTCAAGTGTTGGTTAGGTAACTCCCAGAACATTTAAATGCATACCTACTTTGACAGGCCAAGCATCTCCCCCCCACCCCACCCGACATACACAAAAATTATACTTGGCAAACAGGATGGGGAGACACAGGCCTCTTTAAAAATAGAGCCATGCCTCTTTGATTCTCAGCACCCTGGAATTGCTTTTCATCGTGTTAACATGCCACTTGGGAGCTGGCTGGACTCCCTTGTTCAGTGACATACATTTCGTTGTGGTTTTTTTTTTTTTTTTTATACCATTTGTTCTATCAACCACAACATGCTTTGAATTTCTCTTAAAATCGAGCATGTATATATAGATTGATCAAAACAATATTTTTAACATTCAAACAATTTAAGATGAGTGTCAGTTGATCTATTATGTTCCTTTCTTCTCTCCCCCACTCCTTCAGCTGCTAATCTTAAAACTCGTGTGCCAAATTGTGCAAGATATTCTTCCAGTAGCTGCATGTGTGACTCTTTGTGAGCTCTACACACAGTTATGGGGACAGATTTGGAGTTGCATATGGGACTGTCACATGGTTTGATTGCCTTGTCTTCCAGGCACTGAGATTTCTTTTGAGAGGTTTAATATGAAGGAATTTTTAATTATGGTAAAAGTTCAGCGAAGTCTCTGTAAAAGTATCTGCACACAAGCTGAGGAGATGGCTCAGAGGTTGAAGGCACTTCCTTGCAAAGACTGATGGCCTGGGTTCAATTCCCCAGCATCCATGTAAAGCCTAATTCACGCATATGTGACCACAATGTGCCTAGGTGGAGCCAAGAGAATCCAAAGCTCTGAGGCCAATTAATCTAAAATTTCTTCTGCGTGTGGCAGTTTATTTGCAGCCGAAAGAGGCACTTTCTCACAGAAGATAGAGCACAGACGCACTTTAAGGTTGTCTTCTGACCTCCACTCATGCACCATGGCTCATGTACCCAGACACACTATGGTAATGGGAAAAGGAAAATGTTCTTAGTGACCATCATTGCATTTTGTATCTATCCAGACTGAATTGTTCATATTTTTATGCTTTCTAATAATGAAAAATATTCACAGTTTTATCACAGAACTTTTGTCAAAATCAGAAGGTAGTTAAGAGTATTTACTATCCTTCTTGTTATTTAGGAGCAAGATATTGCAAATGTCACAGTAGAACAAAAAGCAAATATTTTTTAAAAACATCTCACATATGTACTTATAGAGAGTGACTGCAGCAAAATGCAATCTATACCTATCCATAGGAGCCAAAAATTTCAACTATTCTTAAATATATATGCATTCATTAATTATTCAGAGCTGGTCCATAAGTAAACTCAATCAACTCTCTTAATAATGGGGATAAAATTCTTGATTTATCACTAATAATTATGGCTATCCTCAATTGATTCCTGCTCTAAGCCTAAACTTGCAAATTTCTAGGCTATTTCATGCCTGCTCTATTCCTTCCAAATCTATTACAGGCCCATTATGTCAAGTTCATTCCCTTTAAAGTTTGAGTCTCATGAAGCCCAATTTATATTTTAAAGAGTATTTTGTTTTCCTTTATTTATTTATAAGTAGAGAGAGAAAGGGGGAAGATAATATGACAATGGGCCTTTCAGGGCTTCCTGCCACTGCAAATAAACTGCAGATACACTCAACACTTTGTGCATCTTGCTTTATGTGGGTTCGGGGGTATTGAACTTGGGCTGGCAGGCTTTATAAATAAGCACCTTTAACAACTGATCCATCTCCCCAGCCCAATAAACAGAATTTTAGGAAACAGGTATCTTTAAATCATTTTGGATCAAGAAGTAGGTCCTGATGGCTTAGACCTATAATCCCAGCTACTGGGGAATATGAGGCAGGAATATTGTAAGTTCAGGATTTGTGGTGGTTTGATTCTGGTATCCCCCATAAATTTAGGTGTTCTGAATGCTAGGTTCCCAGCTCATAGAAACTCAGGAATTAACACCTCCTGGAGGCAGTGTATTATTGGGGGTAGGCTTATGGGTATTATAGCCAGTTTCCCTTTGCCAGTGTTTGGCACACTCTCCTATTCCTATTGTCCACCTGATGTTGGCCAGGAGGTGATGTCCACCCTCTGCTCATGCCATCATTTTTTCCTGCCATTGTGGAGCTTTCCCTAGAGTCTCTAAGCCAAAATAAACCTGTTTTTCCCCACAAGCTGCTCTTGGTCGAGTGATTTCTGCCAGCAATGCAAGAAATGCAAGGTCTGACTGAGCTGCAGAGTGAATTTCAAATTTAATTTCAAATACATGCATACATACATACATACGTATGTGCATGCGTGCATGCATGCTGGGTTCTAGTTTTATGGCCCCACATTCAATCCTTTGCATTTTTATAAAAATAATTACTTAACATTTCTTCAAACAGGCTATTTCCATGGCTCTAGGTTATTCTACACAACTGAAAGTTATTATCCTATTGCTGGAGACACCATACCTTACGGGCACAGGACATGGAGACATCAAGCTGGAGCTAAGGTGTAAGCTTCCTTTCTGTTAGTTTCTCATGATGCCAAAAGGTGATACACAGGCTTCTGGCAGAGAAAAGTCATAACAATACCATACAATGATGAATCCTGCACTCTACAATATTGACCATTTAGGCAAGATGTGCCCTCCAGTGCAATAGTGGCATGAAGGTTACAGGGGTAACCAGAAGCTCTATGATTAGATTTGAGGCTCACTCCCAGGAAATAAATGCTCAGAACTAAACAGGGCAAAAGCCCATGGCTTGGATAGTATGGGCCTGAACAAAAAAAGAAAAACTTTTTATTGCTGTATTTCCAAGTGGGTATGTCATCAAACTGGATTCTAAATATTTATCTTTGTATCCACAGACAGATCATTTCTGCTCTTAGCCATTGTTGTTGGAACTTTTTCCCTAGGGAGAAACAAACACATGTCTATCCACCTCTGACAGGGCATAGACAACAGAAGAAAACATGATTGAATCAGAATCAGTCTTGGTGAACCAATTGAGTTTACTTACAGAGCAGGATGATGGGTTACTTACAAGAGCAATGAGGCCCCAGCCAACCATAACCTCAAGGTGTCATCTCTGCATAGATGATGACTTACATGAAGCTCCCTGTTTCAGGATGCTTCCCACAGATGTTCCTTACTCATTTGTTCTCAGGGTGACAGGTACTTACAGAGGAGGCGCGAGAAGGACGTAGAAAGAGAGAAGTAAGGATAGGAAAATCTTGCATTGGAGCTGGGAAATTGCTCAGTGGATAAAGTGTGTGCCAAGTCGGCATGAGATTTTGAATTTGGATCCCTAGAACCTAAGTAAACGCTAGGCAAGCATGGCAGCCCATCTGTAATCCCAGCTTTCTGGAGGCAAAGACAGGGGATCCAGGGCTACCAGGCTAGCTAGACCAGCTGAATCAGTGACCTCTGCGTTTATGTGAGAGACTCTGCCTCAGTTAATATGGTCGGACAGCAATGAAGGAAGACACCCACATTTGACCTCCATATGAACCCATACATATGGGGGGGGGCATATGTACACAAACAAGCAAAAAAAAAAAAAAACTAAAAAAGAGATAAAATACTACATTGCCTAATATTAAAATGTATTTTAAGGACAGAATTAAAACCACTTTCAATTGGCAAAGTGCAGACAAGAGTCATTAGTTCATCCTTGAGGTTTTCCTTGAAATTATGTGTACTCATAGACATAGAGATGTTAGCATTTCTGTGATCAGACAGAAACACAAAGTCATGCTATCTGCGGTGTAATGAGACAAGCTTTCTGGGAGATCCTTGTTTCCCATCAGTGAGCCTTCCTCATGCTGCACCTGGCAGCGAAGGGTCAGTTGGCATGCAGTCTGCTTGAGCTGCCTCTTTCTTTATTTATGGTTCTTGAGGGTTTTCTGAATGTTATAATGTTCGGTATCTTTTTCCCTCCAGTGACTCCTAGGGCCTGTTATAACAGATTTGGGGCTGGAGAGATAGTATAGCAGTAAAGGCACTTGCACAGAAAGCCCGAGAACCCATGCTCAATTCTCTAAGAACCACATAAAGTCAGACACACAAAGCAGCTCATGTGTCTGGAGTTCAATTGCAGTGGCAGAAGGCTGTGGCATGCCCGTTCTTATTTATTCTCTCTCTCTCTCTCTCTCTCTCTCTCTCTTTCTCTCTCTCTCTCCCTCTCTCTTATCTCTGCTCACAAATAAATAAAAATATCTATGAGAAAGATGCTTCAATCTATGTAGAAAATATTTCCTGGATTTGTTCTTTATTTAAATTTACTTATGCTGTGATTTATTGCACAAATCCACATCCCTCAGCAGCTTTATTTGGTATTCATTGTAGGCTGAAAGCAAAATACTATCAAATTTAAATTAATATAATCTTAACTTTAAAAAAAATTTATTCATTTTTATTTATTTATTTGAAAGTGACAGAGAGAGAAAGAGGCAGATAGAGAGAGAGAATGGGCAGGCCAGGGCTTCCAGCCATTGCAAATGAACTCCAGATGCATGCGTCCCCTTGTGTATCTGGCTAACATGGGTCCTGGGGAATCGAGCCTCGAACATGGGTCCTTAGGCTTCACAGGCAAGCACTTAACCACTAAGCCATCTCTCCAGTCCATAATCTTAACTTTTAATGCAGAGTAAACATACCTCTTCATAATGCATGCCTTCTCACTAATTCACAAAAATGGATCCCAGTTTAGAACAAGTTTCACCATCGGAACAAGTTATAGAACATTTTCAATGTGACTAGGAGGCAAAATAAATGCCACTCATCTTAATACAGCTTGGAAAATAAAGATGAAACTAGGCATGCCAAGCTCACTCATCCCATAACTAAATGTATTGTAAATTGCCACATTGACCAGAAAACCTGAGAATTCTGACTAGCAGTACTTAGTTTCCTTTTTCATAAATGTCAACTTGGATTTTTTTTTTTACAGCAGTTTGCCTCAAAATCATCATAGGTCATTACTTTGTTTTAAGAATATGCATTTATAGCTAAAAAATTGCTTTAGAAATATCATTCTGCCAAGTTGTAACTTATAACTTGTATTATAAATATAAGGAGTTCATCTAATTTTGCTTTTAATATGATTTGATATTAAAAATTAAATCATCATTTTATAATCTTCTATAAAGTAAAAATGCATTTTTAATTCAGTTACTTATGTCTAAAAGGATATTTGAGAACATTCTTAGTGAGATAATTAGTAACCAGAAAATATCATAATAAGCTATTATTCTCTTTCCAGATATTTTTTGATTCATTTTTCTATAAAAAGTGCTAAAAGACTAGAAGACTGACAGTATTACTTAGTACACTGATACATTTTAGGATCATAATGTTGGTTGACAATTTCAAATTAAGTTTCATCTTGTGTTTCTCTATCTTTCTCCATATCTTGTAAGTGACAGTGTCATATAAAATGTTTTCTCTATTCTCTCACCAGAGTGACCAATGGGGAATGCAGCAATATGGGTGGCAGTACATTTGTATTGGATTGGACAGATGGCAATATTGATTGATGGACATATCCCAAAATTTATTGTATGATGATATCACAGAGACTCTGGCTGCTAGGTTTTATACCTTAAGTTGAAGAAAGTGGCAAGTTAAATACTGTATTGAGTAGCCATCTATCCATTTAATCATTTCAACTTGTGTATTATCATGAACATGTTGTGTGACAGGTACTTCCTCTTCAAAGGCATCATGTTTACTTATCTGACTTCTGGCCAAGGTACTACTATGGTCTTCAGATTTTAAAGCTAAAACAATATCTGGAGCAGGCAGTGTGTTAAAGATAGAATCCCACATGGGGGAAGGAGCAAACATTCTCCCATAATCAAATTGTCCTGTGGGAATCAGAAGGGAAAAGGGCAGTCATACAGATTCTATATTTTCCTGTTGCATTCCTTTCTATTCCAGCAGGTTTCCCAAATAATGTTATAATATTACTGTTACCATAAGGACATAATGGTGTGGTTCAGGTTCTAATTATGTCTTATTTTCTCAATTTGAAATTAAGTCAATTGAGAAAGGGTTACTGCTGGCTGAATATTCTTAATGAAATGTCTGGCATCATTCCCAAATTGTGTTAACACTCATAGAAATAAGCAACATTCATTGGCAAAAGGGCTTCACGTTTTTTTTTTTTTTTTACTGTATATGTTTTTACAATGTTTGACTTAATTAAAGTCTCTCATCTTAGGGATTATAGAAATTTGTTGAGTGCCTTTATGTTATTTCTTTTGTAGGAATATAGAACCTCCAAGGAAAATCAGCTGGATAAGGAAAATTTGCTACCACATAAATTTTATCCTAAAGCACAATTATCTAAGACACAATTTTAATAATTTAATCAATAATTTTAATTTTTACTAATTTATCTTCAAAATTCTGAATAATATAAAATCCTTGGAAAAAAAAATAAATGATAAGTTAAATAACATGCCTTTATGTTTTATTTTCAGGGCTGCATGGTCCTTTTAGATTGGGAGGAGCAGAGTAATATTTCAAGTCTGTAAAAAAATCTTTGAGGGAAAAAAGCATTTTCACTGTAGCAAGATACAGTGAAAATAACTGTTCATTGATGATGCATTGTGAGGTATTGCCCCGCACCACAAAAAGTTACTGGTGCATTCATGATCCAACAGTGATTAACAATAGAGTTATAAGAGTATAACCTGCTGTAAATATGTGTAATATGTTTATATATTAAAATTCTCAAAAAAGTGAATAAAGAATAATTGTGCTTTGGCTATAATACAACAAGATTGCTCTATTATAGATGTTTCTTCTTTCCATCCATGAAGTGATATAACAAAATTTAACTGAAGAAAGTTCCTAGGACCCAGTTTTTATAGACAGGATGATAGTAATTGATTGTTCCAGTGAAGGAAGAAATTTTGACTTTGTAGAACAGTGTGTATGCTGAAGTTTTTGAACAAAAGAAACTTGTCAGCTGTGATGGATTTAATACAGGAGAAAATGACGATGTTTGCCAAATGTTCAATCAATTGGGTAGAAAACGTGGTTTTTTTTTTTGTTTGTTTGTTTTTTTGTTTTTCGAGGTAGGGCCTCACTCTGGCTCAGGCTGACCTGGAATTCACTATGTAGTCTCAGGGTGGCCTGGAACTCTTGGCGATCCTCCTACCTCTGCCTCCCGAGTGCTGGGATTAAAGGCATGCGCCACCACACCCGGCGAAAATGTGTTTTTAAACGTTAGGAATTGCCAACAATGAAAGAAAAAAAATAAATTAAAATTTAAATTTACAATATTATTATACCTTGAAAGGAAAAGGTTAAAGTTAGTCTCCCTTTTTAAAAAACATGTGCATGATTTCCACCAAGACTCCTCAACAGTATGACATTAATGAAGAAGTAGAATTCTAAAGGTAAAAATGACGATAGCAGGGGCTGGAGAGATGGCTTAGCAGTTTAGGTGTTTGCCTGCAAAGCAAAAGGATCCCAGTTCAATTCTCCAGGGCCCACATAAGCCAGATGAACAAGGGGGTGCATGCATCTGGAGTTCATTTGCAATGGCTGGAGGCCCTGATGCACCCATTCTCTCTCTCTCTCTCTCTCTCTCTCTCTCTCTCTGCTATTTCTCTCTCTCAAATAAATAAATAAATAAAATATATTTAGTAAAATAAGTGATGATAGCTGACATTAAAAATGTGATGTCATATTATCAAAAACCTATTCCCTAGATTCAGTGTCAATGTCTACTACTGATTAATTAAAGTGATCAATTATATTACTAAGAGAAAACTAAGGCTTTTAAAAAATAATGGCATGGATGTACAAAGTGGTGCATGTATCTGGAGTTTGTTTGCAGTGGATAGATACCCTGGTGCACCCACATTCTCTCTATGTCTCTCCCCCCTCCCTTTCTTCCTCCCTTTCTATGCTTGCAAAGAAATAAATAAAATGCTAAAAAATGGCATGAGCCAAGTAGAACTTCCCCATAAATATCAAAGCTGAAATATTCTGGTTTCTGTTTATTTCTTCTTATGGATTGGGTTTATGCCATTTTTTCATAGCTATCTATTGCTTTGGCTATGCAATGATTACAGTTATTAAAATACAGCTCACTTATGATCCATGTTAAGAACATGCACTGCATTCAGATGATGAGGCATCACTGGGCCTTTCATCTCAGAGCAGTGTATTCCATTTCCCTAGGGTTGGGATTAAATTGAGATTTTTGTATTCATTTGAAGTAATTGTAATGAGAATATTTAACATGGGTCAAATGGAGAATAGTGGTGCCCTGGAAAGGCTTAGAAATAATTTGCCTTTTTATACATTGTTCCACAGTGGGATTGAAAAGATCAACATGCCTTGCTTAAAGATATTATATTGTTCTATTTGTAAATGTAATGAAATCTCTAGCAGAAAAGAAATCACAAATTGCACAAATGAATTTGGAAAGCAAGAATTCATCTGGATCAAATAATTAGATATTTGAAACATAAGATGATTTCAACAATCTAGAAAATCAGAAATAGATATTTTATTGAAAACTTTTAATATTTTTTTTTATTCCCATTATGGAAAGTGGGAGGAATTGTATTTCTTTGCCCATTAGACATGAGAAAGCATGGCCCAGCAGAGATATGTGTGCAGATTTTTCCAGACTCTGTTTTCCCCTGAAGCTGTCTTTTTATTTGAGAACTCTAAGTGATTTTTCCTTCTTTCTCCCCCGAAGGGCTCAGGTATATTAGCTCCACTTTCCCTCTCAGGACACTGACTTTGTTAAAGCCAAGGGGAAATAAATCTTTTGTGTGTGTGTGTGTGTGTGTGTGTGTGTGTGCTGGCTGTTTGTGTCTCCTCTCTTACACTTCAAAAATAATAATAATTGGTAAACTAGACCAGGCTGTGTGTGTGAAAACTGGCCCACTGCTGAATGACCAGCTACTCAAAATCCACTAAAAACTATATTAGATTGGGCAGTATCACCTGATCTGAGACGTTTTGTAGAAGAGAAGAGAATGTAAGTGCTAATAAAATCCTTTGAGTTCTAAATGATGTTCAGAAGGTGTTTTGGAGCTAAAACTTACCCAGCGATTGCTCCAGGCTAGGTCACACTGCCTCAGAAGAATATAAGTTAGGTGGATGTAACAGGCTAAAATAATACATTTTCTAATGGGCTTCTGCCCTGAGCTGGACTGTATTTGTGTTGAGCGCATTCTAGCATGGAAGCTTGTTTGCAGTGTTCCAATCAATCCAGCAATTACTTGAGAAAGAAGAGTTGCCAACCCTGAGAATTATGAATGGCAGGGAAGTCTTAGTCTTCCTCTGGGTAAAAAGTCCTGATAGTAACATGGAGGTGCTTCTCTTCCAAATACCATTGGGGATGTATCACTATGGTAACTATATTCACTGTTCAAACTTACGGACAGTCACACATGCTTCAAAGACAGCCACTATGTGTAAATAGCAGAGATGGTCCTCATCAAAATTTAGAGGGCCTGCACCTATTAAATTCTCTATTAAAAAGTAAGGGGAGCCGGGCATGGTGGCACACGCCTTTAATCCCAGCACTCGGGAGGCAGAGGTAGGAGGATCGCGGAGAGTTTGAGGCCACCCTGAGACTACATAGTGAATTCCAGGTCAGCCTGAGCCAGAGTGAGACCCTACCTCGAAAAACCAAAAAAAAAAAAAAAAAAAAAAAAGTAAGGGGTATCTCATGTATCTGGTGCTAACTTTACTCTCTGTTGGAGAATCTGTTTCTCTTTTTCAGATAGACATAGATCCTAAGGAAAGAGCCACCCCATCATACCTCAAAAGGGCCACAGCTGCAACAAGCAAGGGTTCTGTTTTCTTGGGAACCGGGTACAAGCACAAGGGTGAAGGAGAACTACAAATAGAACAATCAACTCCTACCAAATCAGATATCCAGAGACACAGAGGCTCCCAAGACCTCATCACTGAAGCAGAACAAAAATGAACCCAACATGGCTAAGGGAAATTTTGCGGAAGAGGGGGCAGAAAGAATGTCAGAGCCACACCTTAGGTAATGATATGCAGAGACATTTATCCTACCCATAACTCTGGGCTAACTCCAGGATGTATGACCCATATACCTCAACAAGGAGGGGTCAGGGGGAGGGCGTAGGACATGGATGAGCCTAACAATGGTACCAAATTGACTATATTCGCTGAGCACAAAACTAATTAATAAAAAAAAATTAAATAAAGCAAAAGTGCCTGGCAATAGTGCTAGAATTTAAGATTATTCTGGGAGTTCTAGATGATTTAGTAGAGCAATGTAATCGTAAAAGATATATTTTTAAAAAATAAGAAAGGGCTAGAGAAATGGCTTAGCAGTTAAGGTGCTTGCCTGCAAAGCCTGAGGACCCGTATACAACTTTCCAGGTCTTACATGAGCTAGACGCACAGACGCACAAGGTAACACATGCAGCAAGGTTGCACATGTGCATAAGATGGCTCACACATCTGGAGTCTGATTATAGTGGCTGAAGACCCTGTCTTGCCAATTCTTTCTCTCTCTCTCTCTCTCATTATCGCTCTTTCTCCCTCTCATAAAAAAGGGCCAGTCAGTTGGCTATCCTCAAAAACTAAAACTAAAAAACAGGAGAGTAAGTCTTCATTAACTTCAAATGTATATATAACTCAAGGAATATAAAAATTCCCAGGGCTTACTTGCCAATTTCAGAAGAATATACTAAATTCCACTAATAGAAATGGGTTTACACTACAATGGACTTCTTAAATAGTTTCATATTTCTACACTAAATAAAAGTATACTTATTTATGATTAGATCCCAACATAATAAGCAGGGTTAATTAACTGAAAAGTCCATGAATAATATATGGATCTGGATATGAGGGGTGGGAAAATAAATTCATGGGAATAACCCCAATTTAAAAATATTTGGTAATATGCAAACTACATAAAACCCTTATTTAGAGGAAATTATAAAGTTTTTGAGCAAAATATTAGAAGACAAATGTATGTCACACATAAGCTTCTGAATGACAATAAAGATGGCAATTAATGTACATGTGTAATTTTATTATATCAGTCAAAATTCTATTAGGGTTATTTTATGAACATGAGAAAACTATTTTAAAATGGTGAACATCAAGGCTAGTAAGGTAGTTCAGTGTTAGAGTGACAAGATTAAGGTCTGGAGTTCATTCCATAGGACCATGAAAATAAATAGACAGATAGATGAAAAGATAGATAGTAAGTAGTTGGGTTCAGAATAGTAAAGGATAATCTTTTGAATATCAAGAGAGGAAATATGATCTATTAAACATGGACCATACACTCTGCATTACAATGTTCACAGTGCTATGACAGCAGTGTAGCCAGAATCCATACTTAGATCAATAGAACAGAACAAGTAAACGTCCAAATTAAATATTTCATTTTTTTTTAACTTAATTTATTAGTTTTCTTTTCAGTAAATACAGGCAGTTTGGTACCATTGTTTAGGCTCATCTGTGATCTACCCCCTCCCATTGGACCCTCCTTGTTGATGAAAATGGGTCGTGCATTGTGGAGTTAGCCCCCAGTTATTGGTATGATAAATGTCTCTGCAAATCATGACCCAACATGTGACTCTGACATTCTTTCCGCCCCCCTCTTCCACAAAATTTCCCTGAGCCATGTTGGGTTCATTTTTGGTCTGCTTCAGTGCTGAGGTGTTGGGGGCCTCTGAGGCTCTGGCTCTCTGATTTGGTAGGAGTTGATTTTTCTCTGTGTTGGTCTCCGTCCCCTTTGTGCTGGTATCCGGTTCACAGGAAAACATCACCCTTGCTTGTTTCGCCAGTTGTACTTAGTTTCAGTTGGGCCCCTTTTGAGGTATGTTGGGGCAGCTCTCTTCTTAGGATCTGCATCTATCTGGAAAAGAGAAGCAGATTCTCCAACGGAGAGTAAGTTAGCACCCGGAGAAAAATATTTCACTTTTATGGAGCTAACAGAACCAAAGAAGATCCCAATGACAAGATCCATATTATTCAGTGAAAGATATATGAAAGTTAGCCAGAATGTAGAAGGGGAAAAAAGATTGAAAGATGGGACTAATTAATATAATTTTGAAAATTTTCAATTACATAGAAAATCTTATAAAAGGAAAAAAAGATACAAAAATAATTTTCTAGTTTGAACCTAGGTAAGTATATTTTGCATGTATACATACACATGAAAGACAAACTAACACCAATTTTGCCCAAATTATTTTTAACACTTAACATACTGCTATTTATTAATCTAGAATCGCTAACATATTCTTGATTCTGATGTTCTTTTTAATTAATTAATTGATTTTTATTAGATATGGACATATTTTGTATGTAAATATCACCTGTTGGTACTATCCTTTCCCTCCTTTCTGGCCCTTTTCCTCATTGGGGATGCAGGTTAACTCCATGGGGATTGTGGGTCATGCATTATGGGGGCAGCAGTCAGTTATGGGAGAGAGGTAATGTCTCTGTGCAAAATGTCCCAACTTGTGGCTCTAACAGTTTTTCTGCCCCCTGTTCTGAAAAATTCCCTGAGCCATTCTGGGAGCATTTTAAGTTTACTTCATTGATGGGCACTTAGGAGCATCTAGATATCTGGGTTGGTAGGTGCTGAGTGTCCTCAGTATCTTTCTCCATCACCCTTGTACTGATATAAGCTTAACTAAGAGAGCACCATTCTCTCTATGTGTGTGTGTGTGTGTGTGTGTGTGTGTGTGTGTGTGTAGACACACAACTTCTATACTTACAGACAACAAACCATAGTATTCCCCTACTCTCCCCCACTTTCCCTTTCATAACTCTCCTCTCCGTCATATCCACTCCCTCTCTCCCTCAGTCCCTCTTTTAATTTGATGTCATCATCTTTTCTCTCCTACTATGAGGGTCTTGTATGGGTATTGCTAGGCACTCTGAGGTCTTGGATATCGAGGCTAAATTCTGTCCAGACAGTTGTATGTAAGGAGTGATGCCCTTCCTTTGGCTCTTACATTCTTTCCACCACCTCTTCCACAATGGATCCTGAGCCTTGGAGGGTCTGAGATGTTTTGGTGCTGAACATTCCTCCATCCCTACTTCTCAGCACTATGTTGTCTTTTTGGTCATCGCCATCTGAAAAGAGAAGCCTCTATAACCAGAAGTGAGAGTAGCATTAATATATGAGTATGAACATAAAATGTAGTGCATTCAAGGCAATTTGGTGAAAGTAATATATGCATTTATCCAAACAAGAGTAGGCTTTATACCCCTAAGGCTCATGACCTCCCCTGCCATAGGCTTTTGATTAGGTTTTCAGTACCAGGCATGTATTCCCTCCCATAGAGTGGTCCTTCAGTCCAATTAGAGAGTCGTTGGTTTCCCCCAGAGCAGACATGCCAGTATTGCACTCATTCAGTCATTTGGCCTGTCTGGCCAAACTTGAGTTTTCCATTGTCCACTGTTTTCACTGCTGATGACTTCTGTCTCCCAAAGGACTGCATATAGTGCAGCTTTTTCCAGCTTTCAGTGGGCCTACCAGGAGAAGGTTTTCTTCTCAGCACCAGCTTGATTTCTCAGTGACTTTGTTGCACAGGCATGTGAATTCTTCAGCAATAGGGTCTTACCATCTCTTTCTCACAGGAAACCAAGAGCCTTGGCAATACCCTATAATGTTCTAAGGCTTCTGGATGTGCCATTACTTAAGAAAGTAGATTTTCATATGTCTTACTCAGAATATCTTGAATTTTGATTGACCCTTCCCCACCTTTCATTTATACAATCTCTTCCCCTGACCTCACTTAGGCTTTTCCCCTCCCTGTAATATGTTCTTCTTACATATATACAATACCATCCCCTTAAGGCCTTCATCATGCTCATTTCCCCAGATCTGTGGTTTCAGCTAGTGCCTGAGTGGAGGGTGCTGGGTTGTTTATTTCCTCAAGTCCAGTTCCCATTTGAAAAAGAGAAGCAGATTCTCCAACATAGAGTGAAGTCAGCACCAGTTAAATGGGATAACCATTAGTAATTTGGATAGAATTGCAAGGGTTTAAATAGTTTTATAGTCTAAGGGTAGTGGGAGCTTGACAATGGAAAGTAGAATCATTATCTGAATATGATTCTGACTTGTTTCCCAGTTCCAGAGAGCAGATCTGTTAGCCAATCCAAGAGCAGCTGGTTACCCACCATGGCTATGTGCCACTATTGCACTGGTGTGAGCATCAGGTCAGATTGTTTGTTGCTGAGTCAATTAGACTTTGAGTTGCTTGAACAGATGCTGGCCATTTTCCCCTGGTAGCTCAGGTAGTGCCTTTTAGCACTAGATGTGTGCCAAATATTGATGTGGGAAAAGAAGAAAGGTTTGGCTGCCTGCAGGTGATCATGTTTTTTATCAGAGAGAAGGAAAAGAGGGTTGGCTTTCAAAGTTTTCTTCAATCCTTCAATCTGTGGGCCTTATTACAGGTGTTACTTTTGGGGGACCTAGCTCCTGTCTTTCTGGGGAGGCCATGACTACTGCCATGAAAAAACAGAAGTCACCCTAGTATTGTTCCCCTGTACTGAGCAACTTGGCTTTTTTTTTTTTTTTTTCAAGGTAGGGTCTCACTCTAGCCCAGGCTGACCTGGAATTCACTATGGAGTCTCAGGGTGGCCTGGAACTCATGGTAATCCTCCTACATCTGCCTCCCAAGTGCTGGGATTAAAGGCCTGCACCATCATGCCTGGCTCCTGGCTTTTGATTCATAGTAACCATCCCATGGTGAACAATTCCCTGGAGTCTAGGGGCAGTGACAGGGCAGTGTTGGCGATTACCCTTCCTACAAGTTGGAAAAAGATCATGTTTACTCTTCCATTATGTCTACTCTTGCTTCCAGAGATAGTTGTCCTGCTCTGTATGGAGAGGTGTCTCTTACACAAAGTCAGTTTCTTTTGTGTTGTAAATAGCCTGTTCTTTTCTATGACACAGACATTTTGAATAAAAGCTTAGTAACTTGTCAGCCTGGATTTACATAAAAAAATAGTACAATGACAAGAAAATAATTGGTCTGGAATCAAGAAATTTGGCTCCAGTCCTTACTATTTTTCCCCCAGTCAGAAGTGGAAATGAATGGCATTTAAATCAATTGTGCCCTAAATTTTTTTCCTTAAGAAATAGTTAAATATTATCCTGTATTCATGACAGTCTTTGATATCCTCATTCATTTATTTATTCAACCAAATGCCATTCGTTGACATCTCATTAAGTTCCCAGAACTGTGTAAAGTATTTATTTGGAATTCAGAAATGAGTAAGATGTTCTTACTTCTGTGATAGAAGAGTCCTTGTTTACTTCATGTGGCTGTGAAGGAGATAATTGGTCTACAGTGAGATTTGTAATCTGGATACTAGTTGAGCTTCTTAGTTTTTTAACTTATAAAATCTATTATATCATTTAGCTAACAAGACAACAAATTCTGCTTAAAATAATTTCTGTAGTCAAAGTATTTAAGAGTGTTACTTTGTGGAGATGCATAATGACAACGTGGATGTGTTCATTTACTGTGCATTCTATATTCAATTTCCAAGGATGATTTTTGATGAGATCAGCTGTCTTCCATGATGACTTTTCAGATAAAGACTTCTGAGTCTTTCATGTACCATTGCATTCTCTCATAGAAACAACTCATTTTATATCTGGTCACTGGGTAAAATTCAAAGATGAACAATGCTACCACACTCTTGACTCAAAGGGAAGAATAAAAGAATAATTTTCTATGAAAGTTTCTTGATTTGCTTCCAACTTTCTGAAAAGACTTTTCAGCAAAGGATTCAACCAATTATATTTGTTGTGTGTGTATGTGTGTACATTTTTTCAGGAAGCATATGTTAGTAGGGCTATTAAGCAATTAGCTTCATGCATATAGATAGTTCATTTTACACCAAACCATATGATGCAATTGGAATTTATAGAAAACCATCTTTCTTGCCAGAAATTGTAGTGAGTTAATTCTCTGGTTTGCAGAAATGTGGTTTAATGTCTGCAATCTGTAGCCTTAAAAATTAGGAGCCTAGCATTCTATATGCAACAGTTTAGAAAAAGTATATGACATATGCAAGTTCTGCTTTATTCAATGAAGAGACTAGAAAGAGAAAAAAAGACCTAAGGTACCTGGTTCATATTTCATATTCATCAAATGTCTGTAAGCTTGCAATAAAATGATGAAATGATGCCAACTGAAGTTATTGTCATATGTATGCTGTCACATACATCCACATCTATATGAGGTCTGATGTCCTTGTCAGATTTGGCTTTTTAGCAGTCGTTGTAAAGGGAAGTGTAGTGAGCAACAGAATCCGCACTGTCCATGAGACGAAAACAAACTGACTTCTTAGTAGAAGCCTGGCTATTTCTAGGGACTTAATTGCTATTATTGAATAAAATGAATGATGCTAAAATGTGAGAAAAAAAAATTAGGAACCACCTTGACTCTTCACATTCTTTACAGCAAACAGACCAGGGTATCATTTGATTCTCTCAAACTAATGTCTAAGAGTAATCACAGAGTCTTTGTGGCAGTGAAATACCACAACTATCCATGGTATCCCTTAATTTAGAGATTTTTTAAAATATCTTAGAAATTCTGAAGCAGTAGATAAACCTCATCAGGCATGTCTACATTTTTGAGCTAAAATAAGATTCATTGCTATCTTTCTAACTTTTAGTCACACTTTACAAACAGAGTATGTCATCATCTTGACTCATTTTTACAGCATTCATATACCTGGCCATTGTCATGAATCAGTTTTTTTTTTCCTTTGCAGAAGAAAGGATATATTAAAATTCCATGTAATGTCTACTATAAGATATAAAAGTCTACATGATTGGCCTTTTGTAAATATTAAGCAAAACCAGTAAATCAAGATGATCAGATTAGCATGTGTTAGGAGGAGCACCCACATGAAGAGAATGTTGACGTTCTTTATGAAATCAGCCTTTCCCTTTACCACAGCCATTTTTATTGTGCATTTCCCTGTTCAGTACTTAGTTCCAATTTTTTAAATGATCCATTTCAACACTAGACAGCAATATTCTTTCAGTCATAGGAGTTTGGGGTTGCATTTTATTGCACTGAAGCTTGCAGAGCTCTGCTGTGAATTACTGCATTATTATTCCTTGTACTTCAGAGGTCTGTGTTCACAAGAATTATGAGTGAGACTTTGTTTGAGCCTTCGAAGTAAAAAGTCTAGTATATTTCAACTTGCCTTAGGAATGATGCTATAGGTTCATTCTATAATTACAGTAAGTAAAGAAAAAATGGACAAGTCATTTGAGAATCCCAAAGAAGTAATTGATTTAAAGGGATATGTACCCATTTGAATATGGTAAACCTTGCAAGTAAACACTAATTTACCTGAAAGTAGCATTCCAGAACTTTCTAGTCACTAGTCAAAATACCTTTTTTTTTTTTTTGAGGTTTTTCAAGGTAGGGTCTCACTCTAGCCCAGGCAGACCTGGAATTCACTATGGAGTCTCAGGATGGCCTCAAACTCATGGCGATCCTTCTACCTGTGCCTCCTGAGTGCTGGTATTAAAGATGTGCACCACCATGCCCAGCCTCAAAATACCATTTTTTAAAAGACAATGTTATAAATCCAAATCCCTTCACTGTTAATACTGTCCCTATCCTTAAGGAACTCACTGGCGGTATAGAAAGAATGAAAAGGACATAAAGAATTTGGCAAACTCCTTTTCTTCTGTGTGTGTGTGTGTGTAGTATGTGTGTTATATGCACACATGGGTGAAATGCATGTTGTTCATGTAGATATGTGCAGAGGCCAGAGCACCTCAGGTGTCCTCTTTTATCACCCATCTGTATGTTTCCTTGAGACAAGTCTCTCACTGCTCCAGGAGCAGTCATTATTTTGCTCAGGCGGGCTCAACACTGAGCCCTAGAAACTCTCCCATATCAACTCCCCACACAACTGGTGTTACAGACATGTGCAGTAACCATCCCCAGTTATTTATACCAGTTCTGGGAAATCAAACTCAGGTGGTCTCAGACCCTCATGCTTACCCACTAGGTCCTCTTACCCACTAAGCCATCTCCTCAGACCCGGAAATTCTTCTGTAAATATATTGTCAAGTGCCTTATGAAACATGCTCAAACATTGCAGAAAGCTACCATTGAATTTCAGAGTCAGGTAATTAACACATTGTTAGAAGACTATGCTAAAATATATCAATGACCTAGAACTTGGGAGGTGAACTCCTTGTCATTTCCTTTTCATCTACCTTCTCTTACAAAGAAGGACATAGGAATACAGCATGATTTTAGCTAATATTTTGCTAGATTAGGCAATATATTCTTATTAGGTTTATAATCTGTACCAACAATTCCTTTGTCAATTATACTAATGGTTAATATGGATTCAAAAATGCTAAATTGCCAAAGCTTAAAGAATCTTAAAAAGGGGGACTCTTCACTAGATGTGGCAGAGTTTCTGACACTATAATCTATTTTTACTTGTGACTATTATACTCAGTGATCTAAACATAGTGAAAGACTTTTTATTTTTAGATTTTTAGGGTTTTTTTTTGGGGGGGGTGTTTTGAGGTAATGTTTCACTCTAGCCCAGGCTGACCAGGAATTCAATGTATAGTCTCAGGATGGCCTTGTACTCACAGTGATCCTCCTACCTCTGCCTCCCAAGTGCTGTGATTAAAGACATACCCTACCATGCCAGGCCATTTTTTAGTACTTTTAAAATTATTTTTATTGTGTTATTTTAAATTTCACATTTGTATCTGAACATCAGTTTGTTTTTTTCACAATTGATCAATACTCACCAAGCCTCGCATTTCTTTCCTGCTGTCACATCTAAAATATTTAACATTATCCTATAAACAGCTGCCTGCCAGCCCACACTTCAGCTTCTTCTGCCTCTTCCTGGCTCTCTCAGTGAGTGCCAGATTCCCACAGGAGCTGAAGCTCTTCAAATACCAAAATAGGGACAATGGCCAGCCAGCCTGTGGGGCCTCCTGTGTAGACCAGGAGACAGGACTCCAAGAGGCTGACCAGCCCCAGTATTAACCACTCAGTTAGAACAAGGTTAGGAGAGAAAAACAAAAAACAAACAAACAAACAAACAAAAAAAAAAAACCACACTAGGTATTAACCCTTAAGTTGCCATTCCAAAGAAGTCCAGTGAGCAAACAGCATAACATGGGCACTTGTACAAGCTAGTTGGATATTTTTTAAGTATCTCAAATAATCTCAAGAGCAGGGACTTACCCATAAGTACCAGCTGAATCTCAGATCTGCTTATAACCCATGTTAAGAAGTTGAGTTCCAAGCAGTTAACTGGACATAAATAGGTATCTTAACCTCTCTGCAAGTCTCTCTGTTCTTCATACTAGAACCTGACCTCCTCCCCTTGGAGGGGTTCAGTACCATCAAGATTGTCAGTATATATTTATCCAAATGTATAACTTCAGTTTAATGTCCTGTATAATGGTAATGTTTGTTTCAATATATTGTTGCCCTGGCATTTAAATAAGGTAGTGCAAGTGAAAACCTTAGTACAGTGCCAAAAATAAAGTTTGTGCTACACATTACCTGTTTTTAGCATAATCTGAAAATAATGTTTTTCTTAATACTATAAGCAATTACATAGCCAGTTTGGTATCTTTGACTACAAAAAAATGTATACAGTGCATTGCATTTGAACAAAAAACATGACAAAACTGTTTATTGTGGGGCATAAATATGGATTTTTGCTTTATATACTGTGGACCTATTTTATGTTGTGATGACTCAAAAAGCTGAGGTTTTAAGCAGCTGGTGTCAGCTAGTGGCTTCTGGCTTTTATTTTTAATGAGGAAGAGACATTCTCTTTCTCAGGAGGAAGGGAGACTCTTGGTTGAGCTTCAGGTCTCCTTATGCTCTTATATTATACTTTGCTTTGTCTTTGGTTCAAAACTGAGGAATAAGGGAATATCTTAAAAGCACCAATGTCAGGGAACCGCAGGGTTTTTCATTTCTGGGCAACATGAATGAGAAGACTGTCATAAAAAAAAAAACAACACGGAATCTTAGGAGGAAATAAATAAAAATGAATCCTAGAGGACAGCATTAGAAAGTACACAGAAAAACCCAGTTAACAAGAAAATTATTATTTTTTAACAAGGCTTTCTTGTCATCTTCTCATTGGCATTAGAGTCTTCATGTGAACCTTGCCCTGTTAGATGCTCTGTCTGAGCAGCAGACATTTTAGAATAGACTACTGATGAAGACTGAACATCAAAATAAGAGTTTGAAGAAAGCACCGCGGTGCACCATGTTCTGAGAGCTTGGGTGAGCCACATCCATTTGTTTCTTCCGTGCTTGGTGATGGATCATAGTCACAGTGGGCTTCTGTGTGCTCTCCCTCCCTTCCTAAAGGCTAGGTATCACTGCCCTATTTACATCTTGGTTTATGGACTAATTATTTTTCATAGTTTCTTCATCATTTGAGAGGTAGAACAAATTCCTAAGATGCATTTAGAAAACTTTTACCTAATTCTCTAATTGTGGTTGCTAAATTTAGACTAGTACTCTAACCCTGGAGTTTCTTTGCCTCATAAATACAGTATAAATATGTGTGTGTTTGTGTGTGTCACATATGCACACACATGCATATACGTATAGATATAAATAGATTTATTGTCCTTCTTTGAAGGAGTCTTGTTGAAAACAGTTCCTCTTGTTAGTTTTCTACAAATATTTTTATTACTGTTAATGAAGAAGAACCATGGACATTTATATATGTGGAAGACAAAACAGAAGGGATAGAAAATATAAAGCTGGGTTTGGATATGACGAATTGTCTGATAGTAATTGCGGAAGTTACACAATGCCCGTGCTCTTACTTCACCTTTGATTTGCATGGCTGTCTGCTGATGCGATCTTCTTTGTCTAGGAAAAATTCCTACCGCTTCTTAGAAAGTTGAGATAACAGCAAAACCAGTGTCCAGTATGTCTGTGCAGTGTCCTTACAGTAGAAGTATTCTGAAAACACTATTCTTCGTAATTCAACAAATATCTTTCTATTTATTTATTTGTGGGTGTACACCAAACTCTCTTTCTGCCACTGCTAATGAACACCCATCCAGCTTTAGGTGAGTGCAGGGGAACTGAACCTGGGCTAATGGGCCTTGAAAGAAAACACCTTTAGTGCTGAGTCATCTCTCTAGCCCATTGTTTTGCTCATACTATTTAAGGCAACATTTTTTCTATTCAGACATTATAGAGATTATAACAATATTTTAATGCAAATTATACTTTCTGTTGTTATTAGTGTTTGATTTTAGATATATATATGATTAAATATTAATGAATATGAATAAAAAATATTTTTGTAACACCTTCTTTTGGATTTATACAAGAATGACTACCATCCAATGTGGCACACATACTGGGTTTGAAGCTTCAGTTTATATCTATCTCTTCTTCTCTTCTATATCAACTTCCTTTTTACCTTCAAGATGAGAAGTTTCCATAAAACAACCCTGTCAGGCCTATGCTCCTTCTTTATTATCACATAGGTTTGTGTGTTTTTTTTTTTTTTTAAACATGGTATATTGGAAAATATTGGTGCTCGATAAACACTGCATAAATAAATAAGAAATGCTGACATTGGAGAAGCACACAAATTGTGTGGTATTGCTTTGAATTTCCATATTTAATAGTCTTAAATAGGGGCAATTAATTATCTGAATCCTACTATTCATGAAGAAAGAGCAATAAATGCCATAGAAATCAATATGTACATCAAATATCATGCTGATTGCATGGTCTCATACTAGTAGCAAGGAAGATGTGACCACTGAAGATCTCTTCTAACCCCTAGAATATTCTCACATGGGAGAAATGATGATTACACATGAAAATACCTGTCAGTTGGGGAAATAGGGATATTTTGCCTTCAAATTGGAAAAGATAAAAGTCTGTGTTAAAGATAAGATAGAATGAAGAGGGAACAAATGTTCATGAGAGCCAGCTCCATTGCTCCAGCCACTGACCAGGAGCTCTGCCTGCTGCTTCCTGGTGTTTTCTCCAGCAGTTCAAGAGCATCATTTCTTACTTGTTTCCTTGCATGAGAAGGTTGGATTCCCACAGCTATCAAGTAGGAGTCAAGGTTTTAAACTGGGGATTTGCAATCCAAAACCCATCCTTTTATACAACTGAAAATATTACGATGTTTTATCTTCTTCTTAGGTCCTTTCTAGGATAAAACAAGGCATGTGTCAATTACACAGATTATTTCCACCGGTTTTATTAGAATGGCATTTGTGGCAGCATGGGGTGGGAGCATCAGGAAAAGTGTTCCTAGAGGAAGGGTACAGACTGACTGAGATGAGCATCACTCCATACCTCTGTTCTACAGTTAGGGATTCTGTGCAAGTTAATCAACCATTCTAGTCTTTAATTAGATTGTGACATGATTATAGTCATAGACTACCCAAGTTATAATCTTTTAAAACTAATTACATTTTTATCACTATTGAGATAATGTTTATTCACTGTGGAGACATGCCTTAAAGAACATTACAACAGAATTTTGTCTCTAAGCAGGCTTTGGATGATTTCATAAGAATGGGAATATAGAGGTTGGAGAGATGGCTTAGCAGTTAAGCGCTTGCCTGTGAAGTCTAAGGACCCTGGTTCGAGGCTCAGTTCTCCAGGACCCACGTTAGCCAGATGCACAAGGGGGCACACACGCCTGGAGTTCATTTGCAGTGTCTGGAAGCCCTGACACACCCATTCTCTCTCTCTCTATCTGCTTCTTTCTCTCTCTGTTACTCTCAAATAAATAAATAAATAAAAATGAACAAAAATAAAAATAAAAATAAAGAATGGGAATCTAGCAAAGATATGGGTCCGTTGTCTATGAAATGCCTTTCACACATAATGAAATATTGTATTTTATTTGGTTTTGCTTATTACTTACTTCTTTGGACATAGACTAATGGTGCATCTTGAAATTCATCCATACTTCAGATAAACTTATTTTAGTAGGGAGAATACAAAATGGGCATCAAAGAATTTGCAAATATATATGTTGTAAATTATAATCAAGACCACAATAAATGAAAGGAAAAAGTATGATGGAAAAATAATTTCAAATTTAGAAAATAAGTCCAAATTTCAAGTTTAGGAAATAAGTCCAAGCCTGTTGTGGTGGTAAGCACCTATTATTCCAGCACTGGGGAGACTTGAGCCAAAAGATTTTAGGTTCGAGGGCAGACTGGACTACATAATAAGAACCTGACTCATAAAACAGTCTATGGTCTTAAATCATAGAATGGCTCTTTATTAATCAAAAGTAAAAGATAAAAGTGGATTACTTCTGCCGAGGTGTGGTGGTTTAATGAAAAAACGTTCCCCATAGTCTCATGTGTTTGTGCTTTAGCCTCATGATTAACTGCCAGCTTGTGGAGCCTTTAGGAGGTGGGAACTCATTGCAAGAGGTGTGCCACTGGGGAAAGGCCTCGGGGTGTCACAGCCCAGCCCCGTTTGCTACAATAAATAAGCTGACTCAGCTTCTTCCTTGATGATGTCATGCCAGCTGTCTGCCGCTACCTTGCTTGTCCTGGCATGACTAAACTTCCCATTGAAACTCTAAACTGGAAATAAACCCTTTCCTTTGGCGAGCTGCTTCTCTTCAGGCGTTTTGTCCCAGCAATAAGAAGATAACGGCCACAGAAGGACTCTCTGCTATGGAGTCTGAGTTAGAAGAAAGTAGGAGGAGAAAAGACAGAGCCCTTGATTGAGACAAAGTTTAGAAGACATGAATTACATGACTAGGGGCTTACAAGCAAATTATTTGACAAGCTACTAACTTGATTTTGTCTAAGTTAGATAATCTCTTAGAAGAAAAGTAATGTGAGAAAGATACGACAAAGCAAAATGAAGATATCAGTGATACAAACATCAGAACAGTGATGGAAAAATTAAAGCACAGTCTAAACTAAAGCTGGTGAAAATGCTCAAATTTCAAAAATATTTTGTTTATTTATTTATCTGAGAGAGAGAGAGAATGGATATACCAGGGCCTCTGGCCACCGTAAATGAAGTCCAAATGCATGCTCCACTTGGTGTGTCTGGCTTTATATAGGTACTAGGGAAACAAACATGGATCCTTTGGCATCGGAGGCAAGCACCTTCGCCAACAAGCCATTTCTCCAGCCCCTAAACTTTCTATTTTTTTTTTCAAGGTAGGATCTCATAAACCCAGGCTGATCCATAATTCACTATGTAGTCTCAGGCTGGCCTTGAACTGACAGATATCCTCCTACCTCTGCCTCCTAAGTGCTGGGACTAATGGCATACACCGCCATGCCTGGCTCAAATGTTTTGAAATGACAAGTTCTTTAACTGCAAGTTTTAATTAAGAATTTGGAAAAAAAATGATCATAACATTCCTGGTGAAACATACCATAAATTTAAACATGTAACTGGAATAGAAATTTAAATAAATCATCAGGACGATATGTTTAATAGTCCCTCAAAGGTTTTAAGTGTGCAGATGTCACTCTTTGTGCATTGTCTTTCCACAAGATATTCTCTGAAGATGTAAAAAAGTTGACACCACCTTTTATGTAGCCTAAGTGCGTGCACCCCTATTTCAAACATGATGCTCTAAAATGCATAACTGATGAGCTTTATGGCTGTATCAGGATCTGGAAACACAGATTCAAATTTTAAGTACTTTTCACTGGTGAGCAGAACATACCTTTCTGGAACTCAGTTCTCTTTTGTAAAATGAGTAGATTGAATGGTGACATTTATGGTTTTGTCTGGTCCTGCATTTTCTTATGAGCCTAGGATTTTTAGTATTTTGTGCACTCATTCTTTTTATGTGTGAAATTTGTCATTTGATAGCAGCTAAGACCTGAAAATTTCATCTTCACTCTCTATGCAATAATCATAATAGTCATGGTTGTTTTGTTTCTGGTATGCAGGTACATACCAGGCAGCCCTGTCACCTCAAGTCCTCATCATCCATAGCTAATTCCAGATTGCGCCAGTCTCTGCTACAGTACTAATTTAAGGTGTCTCTCTGGCCTCCCTGCTTGAAAATGTCACACTGCATTTCAGTGAGGCTCTGCTGCTATCTCTGTCTCTTACATGATCAGTCAGCAGTGTTGTGTTATAATGAACAATCCTTCAAACCTGGTGGCTGAGCACCTTACAATGACTGTATGGGATTACACTGCTCTTTTCACCTGATGGTCTCAGTTGACCTGACAGTATCCAAAATGAAATTATACAAAGAGAGAGATGTAACTTCAGAAGTTTTAAATACCTCTGGAATTTATTTATATAACCATAGAACACTGATGACTACTTGCCTTTAAGTTATTGGTTATGGACTGAGGTTTTCTTCTACATTGTAACTATACTTTCTGACATTACCTATATATGTAATTTAATTCTAAATCAGTTCTATCATTCTTGGGCAAGTTATAGTAAAATCAAAAAGCATTATTCAGAGAAATTTTGATGGCCGTATCCTCACATTTGGACAAAGATGAATGGATGCTTCTCAATGGAGTCCAAAATATTGTTCTACATAAGGTTCTGACTTGGTTCCAATTTCCAGCTATAGGTTTCTTTCCACTGAATGGATCTCATAGCCAATCAGAGAGCCATGGGTTACCCAGTTAGGCTGGGTACTACTATTGCACAGGTGTGTACATTTTGTCAGGCTGGTTGCTTTCATATTGTAGTGTCCCCTGCTTGCTCACAATGCTGTTGGCCTTTTCTTTTCAGCACTATACAGGTCAACCATCTGGGCATTAGCTTCCTTCCAGATTCAGTTGGATATCTTGATGTTCTGTGTCGGCAGCATGTGGTAACTTTAGCAATAGGGTTTTTTACCTTTTACCTCAGGTGGGTTATCAAGTGCTTTGACAGAAGCTTGTCTTATTTGGGGAAACTAATATGTCACTCTAATTAACAGCTCAACAAGGATATTAACCAATTTCTGGTACTAGAAGTTACAAGCCAGAGCCAAATGTTTTATGGTTAGGCTTCATCCCACCCTTCCCAGGGCTCTCCTTACCATGCAATCCCTCCATGCTTCCATTGAATGTTGTATCTTTTAGTCGGCTATCCAGGAGGAATATTTCTACGGTACCAATTCACTTTGGATTTAGTTTTGTGTATATCTTCCCCTTCCTTCCATTCCCCTCCCCTCAAACCCTTCCACCTCTTTTTTCTGTCACTCGAGTTGTCTGTCAGGTATGCCTGCAACTCAAACTATTCCAGATTATGAACCACAGATGAGGCTGAACATGCAGGGGTTGTCTTTTGTGTGTTTGTATGAGTTCACAAGTTCCAGGTCCATCTATTTTCCTAACAAATTTCATTATATCATTTTTCCTTAGTGCTGAGTGGAATTCCATTGTGTATATGTATCACATATTCACTATCCATTCCTCAAACAATGAACATCTGAGTTGATTCTCATTCTTAGTTATTGTGAATTGAGCAGCTATGACCATGTTTGAGTAAATATCTCAGTGAAGAATAGATTCTTTACGGTACATGCCCAGTAGATGAATGGCTGAGTCAATTGGTAGCTCTATTTTCATCTTTTCAGTAGTCTCCATATTGATTTCCATGGTGGCTGTATAAGTTTACACTCCCACCAGCAGAGAATGAGGGTTCCTCTTTCTCCACAACCTTACCAACATTTATTGTTATTTGATTTTTTTAATGATTGCTGTCCTTTCTGGAGCAAATCTCATAGTTGTTTTAATTTGTATTCCCCTAATGGTTAAGGATGTTGAACATTTTGTTAGGAAGATATTGCCCATTTGTATTTCTTCTTTTGGGGATTCTCTATTCAATTCTCTTCCCCATTTTTGAGTGTTTTGTTTTGTTTTGTTTTTACTACTTAGGCTTTTGAGTTATTTGTAGATGCTAGATATTAGGTCTCTGGTAGTGGCATAGCTGGAGAAGATTCGCTTACATTCTGTGGGTAGTCTGTTGGCTATATTTATGGTATGCTTATTTATACAAAAGGTTTTCAGCTTCATGAGATTCCAGTGGTTGAGTAATTGTTTGATTTCCTGGGCTATTGGTGTATTGTTCAAGAAGTCTTTCCCCACTCCTATATAATGAGGAATTCCTCATATTTTTTCATCCAGTGGTTTGAGAGCTTTTGCTCTTATATTGAGGTCATCAATCCATTTGGGCATGATTTTTATGCATTGTGATAGAGGAGTGGGTCTAGTTTCACTTTTCTACATGAGGTTATAGAATTTGTCCAGGAACATTTCTTGAAGATGCTGTCTTTTTTTAATTTTTTTTTTCCATTGTATGTTGTTGGCTTCTTTGTCAAAGATGAAGGGGCTGTAGTTATTTGAACTAAGGGCTGGGTCTTCAATTTTGTTCCATTGGTCTATATGTCTACTTGTATACCACTAACATTATTGTTAGTACTGCTTTGTAGTATAGCTTTAGATCAGGTATGGTGATACCTCAAAATTAACAATAATTATCCCATTTAACCTGTCCTGATCTCACTCTCTGTTAGAGAATCTGGTTTTCTTTTTCAGAAATCAGTAAGAACAGAAGACAATAAAAACCTATCAACAATACAAGGATATCTAACTCCCTGGCAGGAGATGAACCATCCCTGGCACAACAGTGAGGGCCCAGGTGAAACCGCAGAGGAACTGATGAGATGAGCGAGGTGCTACTTCCACTGTGAGCCGGACAACTTGGGCCGTGGTAACGAAGACTGACACTGAGGAAACTCAAAATGCTCCAAAGCAGAAATACAGAAGCTGCTGAGAGCTCAACACTAATGTAGACTTAAAGAACACCCACCAAGGCTCAGGGAATTTTGTGGAAGAGGGGCAAAAAAGATTGTAAGAGTCACAGGGGAGAAAGAAATATCCAGAGACATTGCTGCCTGTTCACACAATGACCAAATGCTACTTTCACAACTCATAACCAATAACTCCATGGTGAACACCAGGAATCCCATTAAGGAGGGCCCTCGCCAGAGTGGGGATAGGGAGGTGGGAAATAGAGGTACCAACATATGATGCGTCCATGCAAAGTTTCTACTTAATAATTTTTTTTAAAGGCAGAACTCACTGCAAGGTTTTGCTTCTATACTTCCTGTACACAAGCCTTGGGAAACCTATGTGGCCACAGCTTCTCCGCTAGAAATTGCTGGAGGAAAGCACTGTGTGTGGAGTTCTTGAAACTGCATAGTGAAATGCTAAAGTTTATGCCCTGACTGATCACCCTGTCTCTGTGTACTTCAAGGAGAAAATGAGTCTTAGCTGGCCACTGTCATGGCTCTCAGTGCAATGTGAAGACTTAGCCCAGGTTTGCAAAGGCACTATCTAGTTGATATGAGGTCTGAACCCTTGTTGCATCTCAAGGTACATACAAGCATTTGCATTATAGATGTTGTAAAATCTAGTTCTCCTTTTTCAATAGAAAATAGATTAAGCATTTCAAGGCAAACACAACAACCTTAATATATGGATGAACTTGTTTGAGATCAATTTATCCATAATGTAATGATCCTCTTGACCCTGCCATTGAAATTTTTATTAAATGAGACAGCACAACCCCTTCTGGAAGGTTTAGCTCTGGCCTGCCTTTAAGGTCAATCCTGTTGCCTTTCTGGGAACGACTTTCATAAGAAGCCCAGAACAGCTGGAATATGACTGCCCCTGCTCCTACTCAGTGCATTTCTAAGAATTTTATTTTTCTTTTGTTGAGTAGTTAACAGTGGTTTTCCTGGATCACTATTACTATCATTTTTCTAAACATGTTCTGTCTCTCAGACTTGGAAGAATGGATCTATTGAAAAGCTAAATCTACACTGACTCAATAAACACAGAAACATATAGCATCAGCTCAGAGAATAACTAACAAGTTGTAAGACTCAGGGGATAAATGTATTCATTCTTACATTTACACCTGTAGCAGTCTGTTTAATGGAAAACCCGTGAAGTACATTCTGTGGTATATGTTCATTTTTGAGAATGAATTATGGCCTCACAATCTGTTCTGGATCTCTAGTTTAGCAGTTGAGTTCATACTGATATCATCTTCTAATAATATTGTGAAACATGAAAGTACTAATATTTAGTCCAGGAAAGGATTATAGTATTAAGGAAAGAGTTTTAATAAAACTCTTTACATACCTTGATTTAATTGAAAATATTATATTTCCAGAAGCATGGTTCTATTTTTACATTCTACATAAAGGAGGAGATCCTTATTTGATAATTTCAAATTACATTTTTTTTACAACAGAATGTATTGTATAGTTTTTATTATAATAGCTGCATTGCTTTGATTCTTATACAGTTCTCTTTTATCATTATATAAAACTCTTTTGAATGTTAAGTAGTTCATGATATATCAAGTAGCAATTACTGATTTCATTAGACTCTGGAGCCTCTATTTGTCAAGAAGCATTTCTTTAAGATAAAATGACTTTATGATCTATAATTATTTTCTTATCAATTACATTTTTAGTCTGTTGATTAGCTGGCACTTGGTGCTTGACTTCATGGTTTAGCTCTGCAGGATCCTTTCAGATGTTATTATTACAAAGAAAGTCAAAAATCAAAGTAAATTCTTAGTATTACACTTGGAGCAATAGAGGTGCAATTGCTGAAACAGCAGCCAAGCTTTATGCTATGGAAAGAACTCACAGCTTGGGGGCCATCCCTGCTGGGAAGGAAATGTAGGGGAACTGGAAGAGTTTTACTACATCTGCTTCCTGCTGCTAATGAGCTTTAACCTGTTTCATTCTTATTATGCTTACTGTTTAGATATTTTGCTTGCAAAATTAATTCTTTAGCTGAGAAAACATATGAATGAGGACATGATTCGTAAAATAGGGCTGTTTAAAAATTAAAAGGTATCAGCAAGGGAGATTAAGAGATATTAGTGATGTGGTTACTATCAATTCAGGGGGTGCAATCTCAGGTGGTTAAGCTGAAGTTTTTCCTGTTTCCCTTCTTCCTCTTGTAATGTTCAGGAATAGAGTTTGAACCCCCAAACCTAAGTTCATGTCTACTTTTAACCAATGAATTAGATAAAACAAGACCAAATAACTTATGAAACACCAGATTTTTAATCAGAAATACACAAGAGATAGAAAGGCTCTATGAATAGAGGATGGGAAAATGGGTACTCCCACGTGGTGGGTGAGCCCATGTGGGAGAACAAACACCAGCCTTGGGACAAGAAAAGTGATTCAGAGAGGAAAACAAAACCTGGAGAGAGCTCCTACCACTTGGGAGGCAGGAAGGAGTGGAAAGTCCATGGGAGAGTAGAGGTCTCCCCTCATCTCAGCCAGAACAGGACTCTTACTAGAACAGGAACCTTACCTCAACAGGAATCTGGAAGAGCAGGAGAGATGAACTGCCACCAACAATAGCCCTGCCCACCTGGTAAGGGGCTAGTTAGAATCTTACAGGCTCAGGTGAATCAAAGTGAGGGCTGATTGTTCTGGGCTAGGGGGCTGGCTCAAGAAGAGGCCAACCATGAATTCAGCCAAGTTTTGGGGCTAAGCTTATCCAAACACAATGCCAGGATCAGATTTAAATTCTAGGGAAGCAGAACTTTCTCACAGGAGGTTGTTTATGGGAAAATAGATCTAAGGTATTCCTTTGGTCAAGAGATAAGAAGAGGAAAGATCCTTCTCTGAACTCTGATAGAGATTACAAGTGGCAGACTTAATGACATTTCTGCTTTTTACATTCAGAGCCCAATCATCCTAAACTTCCTAACAAAGCTACCCGACTCCCTCTCTCTGTGACTTGGACTGCAGCTGTAGAAATTGTCATCTTTGTCCTACAGTGTATATATGTTCCTAAAAGAGTATGTATAAATATGTATGTATATCATATGTATTAAGTATAACACACGTATAATTTCAAAGGTTTTGCAAAATTTGTACTCTGAAGCTTCAAAATTTTAATTATGGGAAGATCTGAAATCAAGTTTCAACAATATCTTACAACCCAAGAACAATGACCTTGTGTTCAAATTCTTTTTCTGTTTTTTAAAATACTTTGTTTATTTGTAAGAGAGAGAGAGAGGAGAAAATAGAGGAGAAGAGCGAGACAGAATATGCATCCTAGGGTCTCCTGCCACGCCACTGCAAACAAACTGCAATGGCATTTGCCACTTTTTGCATTGTGTTTTAAGTAGGTACTGGGAATTGAACTTGGGCCAGCAGGCTTTGCAATCACATGCCTTTAACAGCTGTGTCATCTCTCTAGCCTTTATACAACCTAGACCTGATCACCTCCATAAAACCAAGAAGCATTCCAAGTACAAAGACCCTGAGATTATTCTTATTGAAATGTCATCATTTTTAACACCAAACATGTAAATATTTTTTGGGAAATACCTAAACATAAGATGGTCATCTAGGCAAAGTCTTCAATTTAAACTTTAATTTCTGCATATTCCTCACACCTCACCTCATCATTCTAGATAATCTGACAGAATTATCATTTTATGGAACAGAAAATGAAGAGCTGCAAAGAAATGTCACATTATAACAGTGCAAAAATCCCCAATCGAACAATATAAGCCAGTGCACACTCTATGATGGGGAGTAAGAGCATCATTTATGGATAAGCAAAAACATCTCACCATTAGCATCATTACATTTCTCAATAATAAGCCCACAACCCCAGCTCTTGAAGCCAGATGTATTAAATTTTCAGCTGAAATGCTCATTATTTTGGAAAGAATAGTCGGGAACATTCAGCAAAGTAAAACCAGTCCACTGGCACAGCATTTCTTCAAATACTGCAGCACTATTCTGAGGGCCCTAGTACAGCATTTCTTCTACTTCTTATCTTGAGAACCAGAAAAATTCACTTATCTGTCCAATTTGGGCTCCACTGTCTCATGCATTGTTACTTGTACACCCCAAACTATAACCTAGCTGTTAGCACCTTGTCCTGTAGCTTTTACATTTTTTTTGTTCATTTATTTATTTATTTATTTGAGAGTGACAGACACAGAGAGAAAGACAGATAGAGGGAGAGAAAGAGAGAATGGGCGCGAAAGGGCTTACAGCCTCTGCAAACGAACTCCAGACGTGTGTGCCCCCTTGTGCATCTGGCTAATGTGGAACCTGGGGAACCGAGCCTCCAACCAGGGTCCATAGGCTTCACAGGCAAGCGCTTAACCACTAAGCCATCTCTCCAGCCCTGTCCTGTAGCTCTTGTTACACTTTTACTTCTATGTGCTGATAATGAGCTACTACAAAATAAAATTTACATAGCTCATCTCCTTACCAATATGAAATATTATAATGTATCTCACTGATATTCTATTGTATATCTTGGCCACAAAAAATATTTACTAATATCTACGATAAACAACCCATTTGCTGCCAGTTATTTCATATGTGAATATTTCCAATTACTTTTTTAGCATAGATTTTTAAGCTTGAAATTTTGGGCACAAGTTGAATGAGCATTTAAGATAAATTACCCTCCAGAAAAATGCTCGCATGAAATATTCATTGAGTACCTACTAGAAATCAGGCATACCTAGCTGCATTGGACTAAATGATACATAAAATCTATTCTCTGTTAGTGAGAAGCTTATTCTTGGACATTTGTTGCAATTAAATGGTAGACTTTGAGACTACTTTTGTAGTCTTTTTAAAAATGCTTTTAATAATATGATTCAGAAACTGCCAGCTCTGACTCCAGATTGTTTTATTTATTTATATAAGAGAGAAATAGATATATAGAGAGAATGAGAATAACAAGGCCTCTAACCACTGAAAATAAACTCCATATGTATGTGCCATTCTTGTGCATCAGTACGTGTGTACTGGAGAATTGAACATGGGTCATTAGGCTTCACAGGCAAGTACAGTAACCACTGAGCCACTTCTCCAACCCCAGATTGTTTTTGTTGTAAATTTCTTTTTAATTACATGTACCACACCAAACTGTAATGCTTAAGAGGGTCAAAAGAGGGCTGGAGAGATGGCTTAGCGGTTAAGTGCTTGCCTGTGAAGCCTAAGGACTCCGGTTCGAGGATTGTTTCCCCAGGACCCATGTTACCCAGATGCACAAGGGGGCGCATGCATCTGGAGTTCGTTTGCAGTGGCTGGAAGCCCTGGCTTGCTCATTCCCTCTCTATCTGTCTCTTTCTCTCCCTCTCTCTCTGTCACTTTCAAATAAATAAATAAATAATGAACAAAAAAATATTTTAAAAAAAAAGAGGGTCAAAAGCATCTATATTTGCCAACATCTTAAACTATCTGAAAGTATATAAAATGGCTTTGATAGTATCATCAAAATATGTCTTTGAAGAAATTTTTTAGCTTTCACTTTTCTTTTGCTTTCTTTTTTTCCTTTTTTTATTGTTAAGAACATATTTTGTATGGATATATCATGTATTAGTACCATCTTTTCCTTCCTCCCTGCCGTCTTATGCAGAGGGCTCTCCTCAGTGGGGTTGCTGGTACTCCTCATGGGGTTGTGAATTATACTTTGTGGGAGCAGCAGTCAGTTATTGGAGGGAGGCAGTGCCTTGGACATGACATTCCAAACTTTGACTCTTAACAATCTTCTCCAACCCCTCTTCTGAAAAATTTACTGAGCTGTGCTGGGTGTGTTTTAAGTCTACTTCACTAGTGATCTCTCAGGAAACTCTAGATTGCTGTTTGGTATGTGTTAAGTATCCTCAGCATCTGTCTCCTTCACCCTGGCATTGATTGGCAGGCTCACCATGCAAGCAGCACTCTTGCTCGTCTCCCCACTTTCTCTGTGGTTTCACCTAAGACTTGACTGAGATGTAAGGTGTGGTTTATCTCCTCAGGTCTCATTATCTTCAGAAAAAGAAAAACAGATTCAACAACAGAGAATAAAGTCAGCATCGTTAATTTTGGTGTAGCTTCTCTTTTAGCCAAAGTCAAGTGGGAGCTTGACATTGGAAAGCATAATCTTTGTCTCCATAGGATTCAAACCTGGTTCCCAGTTCCAGATATGGGATCCTTTCCACTGACCAGATTTCTTAGCCAATCAGAAAGCCATTGGTTACCCACCAAGACTGAGTGCCACCATTGCACTGGTATGTACTGCTTGTCAGGCTTTTTTTTGGTTTTTGGTTTTTGTTCTTTTCTGAGTAGCTTAGACCCCTGCTTGCTCACACTTTTTGGGGGCCACTTTCCCCCAGCAGCTCATGTAGTACTTACCAGCACTAGACACCCTATCTGTCTGGGGACTGGCTCTCTTCCAGATTCCAGCCAGGTCTCTGTGTTCTGTGCAAGCAGCATACAGTGTCTTCAGCAATGGGGTCTTATCTTTTAGCTCTCACAGGTAATCAAGAGCTTTTACAGAAGTCTGTCTTGTTTTGGGGGCCTGGTAGCTCTCTCCAATCAACAACTCAATGTGGGTAGCACCAACATAGGTCAGAGCCAAAGCTTTTTAAGTTTCAGCTCCATCCCAACCTCTTCAGGGCCCTTCTTTTTGTGTGTTCCGCCTATGCCCTTATTGAGCATTGTATCTTTTAATCTACCATCAAGGAGAAAGGATTCTGCGGTACCAGTTCATTTTGGGTTTAGTTTTGTGTGTATTTCCCCTCAGTGGCTCATTCCCCTGACCCCAATCCCTTCCATCCCTACAGTCTGGGACTCAAGTTGCCTATGCAGTATGCCATCAACTCAAGCTGATCTATGTTAGAAATCACAGATGAGTGAGAACATGTAGCATGATCTGTTCTAAGTCCATCCATCTACCTACAAATCAGTTGTATTTTTTGTTCTTACTACAGAGGAGAATTTCATTGTATATATGTACCACAAATTTGTTATCCATTCATCCAATGATGGACACCTGCGTTGATTCCAGGTCATAGCTATTATGAATTGAGCAGCTATAAACATGGTTGAGCAAATATCTCTGTAGTAAAGCATGGAGCATTTAGGATAAATTTAGGGTAAATGCACAGAAAGGCAATGCCTGGGTCTGTAGGTATTTCTATATTCATCTCTTGTGGGGTTTTGTTTAGGAAGTCTTTCCCAACTTCTACATCATGGAGAGTTCCTCCTATTTTTTTTTCTTCCAGTAAGAGAAGAATTTCAGGTCTTATATTGAGGTTTTCAAAGTACATTTGGACTTGATTTTTGTGTGTGCTGAGATGTGTGGGTTTAGTTTCACTTTTCTGCATATGCTTATCCAGTTTGCCCAGCACTATTTGTTGAAGATGCTCTTTTCTACGGTCTATATTATTGGAGCCTTTGTCAAAGATCAAGTATCTGTAGTTACTTGCACTAAAGTCTGGGTCTTCAATTCTATTAGTCCATATTTCTGTTTTTATGCCAGTACCATGCTATTTTTGTTACTGTGGCTTTGTTAGATAGCTTAGGATTGGGTATGGTGATACCTCCAGAAGTGTTTCTTTTGCTGAGGATATGTTTAGGTATCTGAGGTCTGCTGCCATTCCATATGAATTTTGAGTTCACTTTTTCTATGTCTGTGAATAAATATGCTGGAATTTTTACTCGTGTTGCATTAAATCTGTATATTGCTTTTGGTAGAATTGTGGTTTTTTACAATATTAATTCTATCTATCCAGGAACATGAGAGGAATTTCATCTTCTCAAGTCCTCCTCAGTGTATTCCTTGAGTAGTTTTATGTTTTCATGTATAGGCCTTTTACATACTTGGTTAGTGTTATTCCAAGGTATTGAATTTTTTGTGGATATTGAAAATCAGTCTGGCTGATTTCTTTCTCTGTATATTTGTCCTTTGCATATAGAAAGGTTACTGGTTTTTATGAGTTAATTTTGTTTCCTACCACTTTGCTGAAGGAATTAATCACCTTTAGAAGCTTTGATATGAGTCACTAATTTATAAGATCATGTTATCTGCAAATAGGGTTAATTTGACTTCTTCCATTCTAATTTGTATATTTTTAAAATTCTTTTTCCTATCTTATTGCTTGACCTAGGACTTCTAGTATTATGCTGAAGAACAGAGGTGAGAGTGGGCACCCCTTTCTTGTTCCTGATCTCAATGGGAACTCCTAGAATCTTTCCCCATTAAATATTATTTTGGCTTTAGTTGCTTTATATATAGCTTTTATTGCAATATAAACCATCCATATCCATTCTCTTCAATATTTTGATCATGAGGTGATATTGTATTTTGTCAAAGGCTTTCTCTGCATGTATTGAAATGATCATGTGGTTTTTGTGATAAGTTTATGTGGTATACTGTGTTGACTGATCTCTCAGTGTTGACCGATTTCTATATGTTGAACCATTCCAGCATCCCTGGGATGAATACTGCATGATCAAGGTGGATAATGCTTTTGATGTATTGTTGAACTCAATTTGTGAGGATTTTGTCTAGGATCTTTGCATTTGAGTTCATCACAGATATAAGCCTATAGTTTTCTTTTCTTTTTGGATCTCTGGTTTTGGTGTTAGGGTGATGCTAGCTTCATAAACAGAGATAAGGAGCATTCCCTGTTCTCCAATTATGTGAAACAGTTTGATAAAGACTGGTTTCAGTTCTTTAATAAAGGTTTGATGTAATTTGGCTGAGATACCAACTGGTCCTGGACTTTTCTTTTAGGGAGTTTTTGATTACATTTTTAATATTGATGAATGTGATAGGTTTGTTTTAGGAGATTCATATGTTCTGAGTTTAGTTTTTGTAGGTGATATGTGTCTAGGAATTCATCCATTTGTTCAAAATTATTCAATTTTGTGGAGTAGAGGTTTTGGAAGTATGTCCTGATGAGTCTTCAATTTCATGGCTGTCTGCTGTGACCTCTTCCTTTTCATTTTTGATTTTGTTAATTTGAGACTTCTCTTTTTCTTTTTTCATTTGATAAAATTGCCCAAGGGTTCATCAATCTTGTTTTTTCAAGGAACCAGATCTTCATTTATTGATTGCTTTTTTAAGTTTCTAATCCATCAATTTCTGCTCTGATCTTGATTATTTCTTTCCATGTAGAGCTCTTAGGATTGGCTTCTTCTTTTGGGATGGTTGGGTTGTTAATTTGGGATTTCTCTAACTTCATTATGAAGGCATTTATTCCTATGAATTTTCCCCTTAGAACTGCCCTTCACTTCATCCCATAAGTTTGGGTAGGTTGTTCTTGTGGTCAGGCTCACATTGCTGGCAGAAATCACTGACCAAGAGCAGCTTGTGTGTAAATAGTTTTATTTTGGCTTACAGGCTCTAGAGAAAGCCCCATGATGGCAGGGGAAAACAATGACATGAGCAGAGGGTGGACATCACCTCCTGGCCAACATAAGGTAGGCAATAGCAACAGGAGAGTATGCCAAACACTGGCAATGGGAAACTGGTTATAATACCCATAAGCTTACCCCCAATAATACACTGCCTCCAGGAACTATTAATTCCCAAATCTCTATCAACTGGGAACCTAGCATTCAGAACCCCTAAGTTTATGAAGGCACTTGAATCAAACCACCACAGTTGTGTTTTCATTATCATTCAGTTCTAGAAATTTAACAGTTTCTTTTTTTAATTTCTTCTACAACCCATTCATTGTTTAAAAGTGTGTTTGGTGAACATAGATATATGATTGCTATATCCTCATGTTGGATCATTCCCTTGATGAGTAAAAAGTGGCTTTCTCTGTCCTTTTTGATTACTTTTGGCTTGAAGTTGATTTTATTAGATATTACTATAGCAACATCTGCTTGTTTCTTATTTCCATTTGCTTGGAATATCATTTTCCATCCTTTATCCTTGAGGAGGGGTCTGTCTTTAGTGGTGTAGGGGGTTTCTTGAAGACAGCAGATAGAAAGGTCCATTTTGTTTATGCATTGAAAGTGAGTTTAATGCGATCTTTAAAAATATACTATCCAATTCTTCATAGTTCCAGTGGAAAAGTCCTTCATACCTTTTTTTTTTTTTTTTTTTTTTTTTTTTGTCTAAGTAAGAATGGCCATAGTCATCAATGACAGGGCATTATTAGGATGCCTAGATCACAAAGGATGTGAGGAAGGATGGTTGGAAATGGGCAAACTTGGGAAGGCTGAATGGCACTAACTAACTCTTCAGGTTGATGCAATAATAGTCATAAGTGACAAATACATACACATTCAATTCTATGAATTTAAAGTTAAACTAGGACACCCTCATGCCAGTATCTTGTGACAGAATGGTATAGTGCACACTATTGTTTCTAACACGTCTTAGAAACACAGAGGGATATTGTTGCAATATTAGGGTACAATATTGCCCCCTAAGTCTAACATTATTATGGTCTGAGTTCAGTAAATAAAACAGATCATTTTTATAACCAATGGTGATAAGTAAGTAATGCAAATGACAATATGATTGTTGAGTGATAATATGATAAAGATTTCAACAGACTAGGAGAAAAGATAGATGACAAAGTCAGAATAGACAGTAGCCAAGTTCTTAGATGCTCCTCCCCTTTCTCCCACCTCCCTACCCACTTCACACTTTTGATTTAATATTCATTTCTCCAAGTGTGACAGCTTTTTCTTAGACATATATCAGAGATGGTTCTTTCAAGAGATGCATGTAAAAGATAAAGTGATAAGAATAAGGATAAACACATCAAATATTTTGAAAAAATTATTTATTAAAAAGAGAGAGATAATGAGCATACCAGGGCTTCCTACCATGCAAATGAACTCTATAGCCATGTAGCACTTTGTGAATCTGGCCCTACATGGGTACTGGGAAATTCAACCTGGGCCAATAGGCTTCCCAAGCAAGCAGTTTTAATTGCTAAGCCATCTCTCCAGCCCAAACACATATCTAATTTTAACATCTCTTCTGTGATGCTATGTATAATACTGTACATATTTAAAAGTACTCACCATACTAAAAACTTAAAATATGTGGAACTATATGTACAGTAGCACATACAGAATAATAATCATTTGCTCTCTCGAAGTGAACTCCATCCTAGACCTACTACTTCTTCACAGTTGTGATGCCAGTGAAAGGCATTTAGAAATGTAAAGTCAACAGATTTCACAACCTCAGACAAAGGGAACATGCCTGAAAGTCTGCTTTGATGTTTGACTTGACCTAAGAGTGTTTCTCTTGGACTTATTTTCTCAACAGGTCTAGCACAGTGGACCAACAAAGTGGCCTTTAAGCTTGAATGAACAAGGTATTTCTTTTCCTCAAGTTCAAAGCTTTGCTATTTTATCTTTTCAAACTCTTACTGCACTCAGCACAGAATTATATTGACAAGGGTAGAATTTATCTTCTAGAGGAGAATGCTATGCTTCTGTTAAGTGCTAATATAACATTTATGTGTTGGTGCCTTAATAACAGCCCCAGCTTACCTAATGAAAGTTGAAAGCAAACAGTACTCCCTGAGATTTTTATTATGACTGAAGTGACTGCAATTTGAGGCAAATTATCCCTATTTTTGTTCCCATATCAAACACAGAGATGCTAAAGCAATCGCTACATGTTTGCTATGGAATTAGGTTCCACTCTCATTAATCTACAAGGAAGAGCATTTTTCATGTAAACAGCTCACAAGGGTCAGAGAGAAGAGCCGTTTCTGTGAAAAATGCTTGTCAATAACTTTGTGAGTGAATTTTGAAATAAAGTGCCTGTAACCTGTCATTATTCCTTCCTCTGCAAGTAGAGAGTGAGTGGATGAAAATTGAGCATGTGAATTGAAAACAGGGTGAGTGTTATGGCCTTATCGACTTCAGGTAAAATGACTGTTTTAACTTGTTATTATTTTTCCATTCAGAGGTCAGGCAATGTACAGTATTACCCATACAGACTGCAGTGTAAGCAAATTGGTATACAAAAAGGCTATTACCCACATTCACAGAGTAGAGGAACATATAAGTCATCGGTATCCAGTAGACTCGTGATCTCCACAAAAACAAAATAACCAACAAGACTTTGAAACTGAATTATGTGGGTATGTAAATATAAAGTTCCAAAGAGGGAAAAGGTATAAAGCTGTTTAAACCTGCATGTGTATAGAAGGTAGGTGGAAAATATGCATTTTAATGACCATGTTTAAGAGTGCATATACATGCTAATCATACTTGTTTTACAAAGAAATTGTTGAACCATAATGAATATTATTAAAAACCTCAAACTACATTTTCTCTCTAAGATCATCTTGAATGTAATTATCTGCTGATTTTCAATATTCATCTGATATTTTCTTTCCACCAATATGATTTTGTTGTGGCCTTCCTTTTGCTTAGAGAAAAGGTGGCTTCAATATATTATGAGGCCTTTCCTTGACATCAAGACTTTTGTTGCTAAGGCTGGAGATCAGCTTAGGAATCATAGTGTGCAAGTGTTAAATTTATGTGAAAAACATCTCTCTTTCAAACCATCTTGGATACACAGAAGTATACATCTAACCCTAATGTTCAAACTTGTCTTCCAATTCAGAAAGCTATGTGGTAATCCTATCCTTGATATGGATTTTTCTCTGGTGTTCAGAAAGTGGCAGATAAGCCTATAAATTAAATTGAGTCTAGAAAGTCTAGTGATTGAGATCAAAAGTAGGAAAGAGGTTACATACTATATTAAAGCATATCCATTCATTTTTTTCATCAAATTCTCAAAGGAGATGAAAAAATCTGGATTATTTTATTACTAAACAAGATCCTTCTGCTTCAAAGTAATTGTAATCACTTGCAATAAATAAAAATATCATTATTTGCTTGCTTCCTATTGCTTTAGCTTATTCATTTTTTCAATAAATGTGTATTGTTTAAGCATGTGTCAAATAAAATAGAATAACTTAGGAGAGTTCCCTACCTTTATTCAATGATGAAGACAGTTGGGAAACAGTGAGTTAAATGATAGCAGTCAAAGGCAGGCTCCCCGGAAGTGTGGGTTTTGCTTCTGTTCAGGTATACATCCAAAGCACTTCAAACAGCATCTGTTATGTTACAGATCACTGACCAGTATTTCTTGAATGCTAAATGCATGTGATTGGGGCATGCCCAGTGCATGTTTAGGAGACTGAGAGGATCAGGAGAGAAAGACTAAGTAAGGGTACATATATCTCCAACTTATCAGATTGGCAATACTGGCAGAGTTGGAAGAGGGCCTTCTTTGTTAAAGGAATAAAGAATTAGAAAACTGAGGTTAGAGAGAATACAGTAAGTAGTAAGTTGCTGCCAATTATACATATCTCCAGCCTTAAGCATAGGTGAAAATGCAGGGTCATTCTAACTAAGTAGAAGACAGATGCTAAAAGGCTTTGAAAGTCATATTAAGAGGTTTGGAAATTAGAAAAATATCTATTGTCTGATTTTTTTTTAAAGATTAGGAGATTAACAAGAAAAATATAGAAATATTTTAGGAAAATGTCACTGTGGCTTGAAGTCTGGCAAATGGATTGAAGAAGATTGGTGTAGGAGAGACCTAATTAGAAAGTGTCACAGTAATGTGAGCAACATATACATAACAGTGGGCTAAATTAAGTAAAAGTAAAGTGGTAGAAGACTATAGGCATAGTCACAGGCCCTTATGTAGTGAGAAACGAAACACTTATGGCAGGACAAAGGAGCTAAGGGAGACAAGAGATGAGGATGAGACACAGGCCTTCAGTGTCGAATGACAAAGTGCATTTGTGATGTTTTCCCAAATAAGGATGACATGTTTGGAAGGGACATTTTTGGACCTGTTGGGTTATTGGAAGTATCACATTGCTGTGTTTTGGTCTGGGTTTCTGTATCTGTCTCATCCTTTTTAGGATTCTAGACCAGATTTGCAGGAATCCATTGCTACCTATCTTAGGGCTTGTGAGCATGTTTTTTTTTTTTTTTAATCACTATAAAGTTGCAATTTTCAATATAAAATAATCATTTTTTATCACAGTTTTTATGAATCACAAATATAGGCAAAGAGTAAAGTGTTTGTGACAGTTGAGTTATTGTATCTTAAGTTATCTTTAATTATAGTTATACAATGAAAAGCACAACCCTATAGAAAAATCACTGTAAATGAATTGCTAAACCTACTAGGAATTAATGATGAGCATATCAGCTGAGGTAAAACATTTATCTTTGCACTTAGAGTATACAACGTAACATACAGGGATAATAATATGTTGAATTGATGGCACACGCTCACATACACTTTGACTGTATGTAAAAGTATTTTTACCTTTCATTTTGCTTGGTTCTACTAAAGATGTTCACTTAAGGATTAAAAAGGTTTTCAGTACGCAAACATACATAACAAGACCTCTAGCTTATATATTGGCAATTGTAGCCAACAGTTATAAATTAAGAACTAATGAATGAAAATCCTTACGTGTCACCTGTATATTTACCTATTTGCGTGTATTACAGAGTTATTACTTTACCAAACATTCATACAAGTGATACTGTATAAATTTTTACTTAGTAAGGTTTCCCAGAATACTAGCTCAGCCAGTCTCACACCAGCATAATGACTTGCTCTTATTTATAGGAAGAACACACATGTCCATGAGTTGACACATGGCACAATGGCACTAAGCAACCTGGTGGTGCTGATGGTTCAGTGTCTCCAGAAACACTGTAGCTGAGTGACATATCATCGAAGTCTTTTATTTTTTTCTTAAGTTATATGAGAGTTCCCGAATCTAATGAGAAGCTGAGGCATCCCGGGCCCGGTTGTTTCCAGTGTATCTGCCTCCATTCTGTTTCCTTCCCTCATTTAATCTGGAGTCTGGAAGACCTGACAAGGGTGTTTGTACAAGAAGACAATGCTCTAAGAACAGCTAGGCTGCGCTGCTAGGTTTTAGACAACTCTGAAAAAGATAACATATAAAGTCATGCAAGCTGCTAAGGGGACATTCAAAATGATGAAAGAAAAATCCAGGTGTGGTGGCGCACGCCTTTAATCCCAGCACTTGGGAGGCAGAGGTAGGAGGATCTCCATGAGTTCGAGGCCACCCTGAGAATACAGAGTGAATTCCAGGTCAGCCTGGGCCAGAGTGAGACTCTACCTTGAAAAACCAAAATAAATGAATAAACAAATAATTTACAAAAAGATGAAAGAGATATGGGGGGGCATGCCATTGAGGAGCAAGGGAGACCGACAGACAGATGTAAGTAGTGTGGAACATTTTTGCCTTATCCTTCAGTTAATGTGAGTGTAGGATGAGGATGTGTGTTCATGATTCCCTGTATTGGTTTCAGTTCTCTTATGCCTTTTATATAAACATCTCACTATTTAAGGAAAATTTTTTCTACTATATAACCATGCTTATTATATTCCAAACCATGTATACACACCATATTCTTTTATTAGTAAGAGGATTTGTGTACACTGTATTATGAATAATACAGTTTAGAAGTGAGTTATGGGATCTAGACCAACCCCACTACAAACCTGGCTCCCTGCTCCACACATAGAAATGTGAGCAAAATCTCATCCGCCAAACTTGCTTGACTCAGAGGGCAGTTATACCATGATGTTTCCACGGAACTTTTCTTACATGGAACACATTTGTCTGACCACCTAACAGATGAAAGCATACCAACATAGCCTTGAACTATTTTGCAGTGCAGCTAACAAAGAATGAGGGGGAGATCAAAAGGGTACATTTCATTTTTTTTTCATATAAAACAAGCTAAAAAATCAGGACATTATCTAATTGGTTCCTTTATAATTTAAGTAGCAGAGGGAAGCTCTTTTTGGCCTGAGAAAGTTATGGTGTGCATTGGAGATCATCCTGTAAGTGGCACTGACTGCATTGGTTGAGAATGATCAAGTCCAATTTGATGTATGTTCTTGTCGCAGAGTATCTGAAATTTCACAAAAGATTTTTAGGCGATTTTAATATATAATTTTTCTATAAGTATTATCAGATTAATTTTTAATTGTTTTGTATGGTGAACATTTTATGGAAGTTAGTTTTTAAAATGTACTATTTCCCTTATTAGAGATATCTTATTTACTTGTTTGTTTGTTTATTTAAGAGAAAGGAAGAGGTAGATACAGAGAGAATGGTCATGCCAGGGCTTCCAGTCACTGCAAACGAACTCCAGATGTGTGTGCCATCTTGTGCATCTGGCTTACGTGGGTGTGGGGGAATTGAACCTGGGTCCTTAGGCTTCACTGGCAAGTGCCTTAACCACTAAGCCATCTTTACAACCCCTATAGATATCCTTAATTGGAGCTTTAACCACCAGTTAATTAACTACCTGCTAATTTGTGTTTAAATATATGTTTGTATTGAATTTTTGAGGCAAGGTCTCACTCTGGTGCAGGCTTACTTGGAACTTACTCTGTAGCACAGGGTAATTTAAGCTCACAGCCATCCTCCTCCTAAGCCTCCTGAGTGCTGGGATCATAGGCAAGAGCCACCATGCCTAGATGGACTACATTGAATCTGTTTAACACAAGGACTTTTCTATAGCTAATTCTCAATCTATGTCTTTTGGTAATAGTGATAATATGCCTTTATAAACTCAACAGCATGATAGCAGCTGTGCCAGGCCAGTACCGTGGGGCTGTTGTCTTCGTATTACGGAGACAAGAATAAGTCACAGGAGCATCTGGTCACCATTCCAAGAACAGTTACCAGACTCTTCCATGAATGTGAAGTATCAAATCTTCATTACGTGAGTTCTGGTTCAGTGGCCTTGTCACTGCTCCATGTCTGCTGCAAGAAGAAAGGGAACATTGGCCTTTGGGAAAAGAAAAAAAAAAAAAAGAAAGAAATGGCTGCTAACCATGTACATCATTAGGAAGCCAGGCCCTGGCTTTGAAATCAGCTCATAAGGAGGAAACAGATACTACTCTAATAACTGCAGTGCCTAATGAGCATAACTAAGTCTTTTTTGCATCTTGGGATCTTCCTCAGTTTAATACTTTGTGAAACAGAATGTACCCTAATGGTTTATGACACACCATCTTGTGACAGTTCCATCTCAGGAAATACTACATATGCCTTTATAACAGATAACTCCAGGCATTTCTCTTTATACCTGCATGCCAGTGTTTAAGAGCAGGGTTTGTACATTTACATTTATGAGTATGAATATGCAATATTTATCGACCCATATTAATAGAAGTAACGTAAAAGATGGTGCTCTAAACCACTCTGCTGTTTTCACCCATTTAACCTGAAGCAATATTAGAAGGAAATTCAACTGGAAATTCCTTAATACATTCAAAACATAAATAAAGAAACCAGTGAAAATATGGCAGAGAAGCAGTTTCTGTTATTGGAGGAGGAAAGAATGAGAGGGAGCCTGACAGAACCTTACTGTCATCCCACTAGGTCTAATTTTAGAGAAAAATGTCAGCTTGGTAATAGATATTTCCTTTTTTGCAGACTGCCTACTTGATTACTGACATTCTGCAATCTCATAATATTCTCTGAATAAATTATCTCATTCTGTTTAAAAAGGAAACTTAACATACATTTAAATAACACAGCTCGGTGAGGGCCTGGAACAGTGCTGATCTGTGCCTTATACTAATGGCACTGGGTATGGAATGAGTCATTGTGGTTTTTATTTATCCATTCATCCTTGGATCCTTTTAAAAGTCTCCCCGGCACTAATGGCCATCATCATTATCATCAGTGAAAACTGCTTTCTGGTGAAAAGGCAATAGACATTAAATTATCAGTAAAGAGGCTTTGAAATAGTGCTGCATGCATATTCCTGGACACAATATAGTGAATGTTCATGTAGAAGCCATCAGGCCATCTTCTAAAAGTTTCTGATTAAGATGTTCTCTTTTCACAAGGTTTCATTTGGACCAGAAAAGGGAAAAAAAAAAAAAGGATAGGCCAATTCCTTTTCTTATTAAACACTGGCCATCAAGGATACCAGGTATAAAATGATTTTTAGTTATATAAAACGCTATTAAAAGTTATCTGCATGAAAATTTTATTTCAGGCACTTCCCTCATCTAATATAGTTCCTTACATTTAGCAAGCAGGATTGGAGAGATGGCTTAGCGGTTAAGGTGCTTGCCTACAAAGCCAAATGATCTCGGTTCAACTCTCCAGGACCCACGTAAGCCAGATGCTCAAGGGGTCCATGCATCTGGAGTTCATTTTCAATGGCTGGAAGCCCTGGTGCACCCATTCTCTCTTTCTCTCTCTCTTTCTTTCTCTCTCTCTCTTTCTCTCCCCCTCTGTCTCCCTCTCAGATAAATAAATAAAATATATTTAAAACAACAAGCAAACACAGTGCAATGCGTAGGTGAAAAACATCAATAAAGAGTCTTGAACTAAAATCTTAAGTCCTTTCTGTCTCTGAAGTATTGAAAACAGCCCCGTATCATTTGATGTACATAGTAGAAACTCTACTTTTGTGTGCAATCTCCAAAACAAAATTTGAGCTAGACTCACAGGGCCAAATTTCACTCATATTGGGATAAACTTAGTGTCAGTTCTGAAAGTATGGGAAAGTTTGTACCTTGGGATAAAATCCAGAGTGTTATTACACTTGGCAATCCCCATTTCCTTCCCCTACCCACACTTCCATCACAATTTGGGCATCAATGTAGTTCTGAGAGTTACAGGAACAGAGAGGAGCAGACACTTCTTTCCCTCATGGAAGTCCTGAGGCTAGTTCTGTCTTCAGAATTGAGAACAAGGCCAGGTGAAGACTATTCTCTACACAAAGGGGAGCCAGGCATCTGATTTTGAAGGACACAGTTAGGTATTTGAAATTTCTCTTTTGTTTTAAAGAAAGCTGTAAAATCATAGCACAGGACAGAAATACTAAGTGATGTGTAATACAACTTTTAGTGAGGGTATTGTGTAAAATTGCAGCACAACATGGCAGTACTAACAGGAGAACTTTCTTGTTTGTTTGTTTGTTTGTTTTGCAAGGTAGGGTTTCACTCTAGCCTAGGATGACCTGGAACTTACTATGTAGTCTCAGGGTGACCTCAAACTCACAGACAGTCTCATACCTGTGCATCCCAAGTGCTGGGATTAAAGTCTTGCTCCACCATACCCGGTGGTACAGTACAGGTTATTGTGGACTTTTTTTTTTTTTTAATCTGTGATCTTTAAACATTTGGTCAATTTTTAAAAATTAGGAGTTTTGAATGTCTTTGTGAATACAACTGGAAAATTTTTTTCAAAATCTCAGTGTCCATTCTGTAAAATGTGGATGCTATTTCATCTGTCCTGTGTTTAAGAAAGTCGTGGTACTCAGGTGAAAACGTGTGTGAAAGTGTCTCTTTTCACTGATACGTATTGTACCAATACATGATGCTGCTGTTTGGTGTGCTTTCCTAAGACATCTAGTGGTTGTTAAAAGGATATGAACATTGCTTGACATTTTAATAACATTCTGTAATAAGCAGACTTCTGTTTGCTCCCAATTTTAAGCACTCTTTAAAAATGGGTTCAGATTTATTGTGGATCATTCCAAGTACATGTCCCTAAGCTGAGCAATATCAAGTAGAGGATGTTGAAAAGATTCCTTTCATTGACACTCCTAACTTTTCTGGTTATTTGGTACTTCTAAAAAAAATTTTTTAAGTGTTTTCTTCCTTGATCAGAGCCCTTTTAAAAGTATTTTAATTTTATTTATTTATTTGAAGGAAAGAAAAAGAAGCAGAGAGAGAGAGAGAGAGAGAGGGGGGGAGAGAGAGAGAGAAGCAAATAGAGAATGGGCATGTCAGGGCCTCCAGGCACTGCAAACAAACTCCAGGTGCATCCACCACCTTGTGCATCTGACTTACATGGGTCCTGGGGAATCAAACCTGGGTCTTTTGGCTTTGCAGGCAAGTTCCTTAACTGCTAAGCAATCTCTCCAGCCTAGAGCCTTTTTTGAAGGTGACATATGTTCATTAATTCTGAGGTGATGCTGTATGCCATCAAGCTGCTCTTCTCTTTCTTGAGGATGATGGTGTTTTGTTGGGAAGCTCACCTCTTTTACTGTTGCACACAGACCAGTGCTTCATTTCAGCAGCAGGGTTACAATGTAAAAGAGCTCTGCACTTTCACATTTTTCAATATTCTTTTTGCTATAACCCTTACCATTACAATAGCTCACACACATTTTAAAAAGTGTTAAGGAAATGGATGGTTTCTTTGTATAATCATCCTTTTTACACTTGTCACAGTATTGTTATCTTTTTAAAAAAAAAATTGGGGGGGGTTATTTTTATTTATTTATTTGAAAGCGACAGACAGAGAAAGAGGTGGAGAGAGGGAGAGAGAATGGGCATGCCAGGGCCTCCAGCCACTGTAAACGAACTCCAGACGCATGCGCCCCCTTGTGCATCTGGCTAACGTGGGTCCTGGGGAATCGAGCCTCGAACCGGGGTCCTTAGGCTTCACAGGCAAGCGCTTAACTGCTAAGCCATCTCTCTAGCCCTATTGTTATCTTTTTAAAATATTCTTATTTATTTGAGAAAGAGAGAAAAAGATGAAAGAGACAGAGAAAGGCACAGAGAGAGAGAGAGAGAGAGAGAATATGGGCAGGCTGGAGCCTTTTCCCTCTACAAATGAACTCCAAATGCATGTGCCACTTTTCTGTCTGGATATGTGGGTCCTGGGGAATTAAACCTGGGCTGGCGGACTATGCAAACAAGAGTCTCTAACAGCTGAGCCATCTTCCCATGCAAATTGTCATCTTTTCACTGTCTATAAAATGTTAATTAAGGCTAATGTAGAATCTTGTACTCCTGTGGCTATGTTTTATAAGCTAAAAAACTTCATCCTTGGGCTGGAGAAATGGCTTTATAGTCAAGGCACTTGCTTTTTTTGAAGCCTAAGGACCCAGCTTCGATTCCCCAGGGCCCTTGCAAACCAGATACGTAAGGTGGCACATGTGTCTGGAACTCATCTACAGTGGCTGAAGGCCCTTGGGATGCCCATTCTCCCTATGAGCCCTAACCTCTCAAATAAATAAATACATAATTTCTTTTCATAGTTTACTGAATTTGTTTCATTTCACTGAAACTCCTTTAAGAAAACCACAATTAGGATTTTCCTGTGCTTATGGTGATTATTAGTACACAAAAATGCAACCTGTCCATGCAATTACAAGAAAATGCCCACATGTATACATCAGTATAATGTATGAACGGTTAATAATTTTTGTAATAATTCATAATGCATAACATTCTGAGCATGCTCTGTTTCATAGTAAAGCATGGAAAATTGTTCATGGATAAGTTGACAAAATAAGGAATTTTATACATCTGTCAAGCATGTACATGTGTTTTTATGCTCTACAGATAAAGTATTTTATATTCAATATTCAAATATTTTCCTGATGTAATTAAAAATGCCTGTTCCTAACCGAACTTCTATTATTAAAGACAGTGCAGTAGTTTTTATTTGTAAAGAGTGATACACACGTCTTCTGGGCAGCCAATTGCATTTCTGTCTTATTTTCCTCATACAGTTATTATACCTTTTTGGCAAATTGATGGTTGTCATATTCCAGTTGAGAGTAAGATATAAACCCTCTGTAAGCAACATATTTATTATTCTCTTATTTTCTTGTTTTAGTATGTTAGTGTTAAATATATTCTTGTTTTTCTTGTTTAGTTACGTTCTTATTTTAGTAACAAAAGTCTGCTTTGCATCAGGTTAATGTGTTTGCAGCCTTTGGTCATCTTTTCACTGTGACTTGTGTGCTACTTTTCATACACACATGGGCTTTCCTTTCCAGTGGGACATGTACTGTTTTTATGAAAAAGGGATGGAAGAAATGTATGAGATGGTACTTTGCCAAGTGATTAACATGCTAAATCTTGCAAATATCTGGGGAAATGTTGGTTAATTTTATATTCATCGATTAATTTTCATGAATCAGAATCATCTAATTTGATGGAGCACAGGTAATCTATTGTTATATTCTGAAAGCTTTCTGATGGATCTAGAAATGTAGCCAACATTTTGGAATTGCACTGAGATCTTCTAGGTAAAATCCCAAGTCTGTGTTGTTTTAAGACTAAGCCAGTACCAGGAATGAAAAATTTTGGTTCTTCCTATTTTGACAGATGTGTGTTGTTTATATCTGATGCCGACTGGTGAGCTTGTCTGTCTGATGTCAGCCCTTTCCACAGCAAAGGGTTGCATATACCTTATCCATCAATGGGGCTTGAGTTGCACTTGTGGAATAACCAACTGCCAATACGTTCCTATGAAACTTATGAGAAGGTATATATTGACCAAGACAAGTTGACTTCAAACAAAGCCAGCATGGGTACCCTGGAGCAAGCAGCTGGCTCTTCTTGGTGACCAGGAAGAGCAGCAGTAACTACCACATGATTTGGTGTGTAAACTTGACTGAATGAGGATAAGCAGAGAGAACTGAATGATCATATGCGATTATAGACCAGAAAGTAATCTATAGCACAGATCATCTGTATCAATGGCATGACTGTCCCCAAAATTTTCTTGAGCCAGAGATAGGAAATTTCATATAAGAAATCTTATAAAAAATCTGTTGTACGGATCTGGAACATGATGAGTTAGACTTCATAAAGTACAAAATTAAATTATCCACATCAAATAAAAATACTAATATGAGTCTTAATTTACAAATGTCAATAAAATACCAAATATATCAATAAAACCAGAATGAAATTTTGAGAGTCATAAATTGAAATTACAGTTTGTCCCAATACTTAGGCATGTGTTCGGAAAATATAACCAAGGGCTGGGGAAATGGCTCAAAAGGCAGTGCAATTTGCTACCCAAGCATGAGTGCCTGAGGTCATCTGATTTCTGATCACTAGCACCTACATAAAAACTTGGGCATGGCCACAAATGACTGTCACCCTAGTTTTGTGTGGGGCAAAGACAGAAGTAGCCATTATTAATTATTAACCATTATTACTTTAGAGAGAAATAAAAGGGTATAGACCCTCTTATAGTCTAAGGTTAGTGGGAGCTTGATAATGGAAAACAGAATCATTATCTGGATGTGATTCTAACTTGTTTCCCAGTTACAGATACGCTTTCCTTTCCACTAAGTGGATCTGTTAACCAATCCAAGAGTAGTTGGTTACCCACCATGGCTGTGTGTCACTTTTGCACTTGTGTGAGCATCACGTCAGGTTCTTTGCTTCTGAGTCTCTTAGAGTTTGAGTTGCTTGGACAGATATGTGTCCCCCCCCCCCCATAGCTCATGTAGCCTTCCAGCACTAGATGGAATAACTGTCTAGGGACTGGCTCTCCTCCAGATTCCAACCAGGACTCTTCGTGGTCCCTGCCAACAGCATATGGTGTCTTCAGCAATAGGGTCCTATCATTAACCTCTGGTGGGTAATCAAGTCCTCTGACAGAAGTCTGCCTTGTTTGTTTTGGGAGATCTAGTAGGTCTCTCTGAGCAACAGCTCATTGTGGATGTAGAACTACATCCTGGCACAGGGAATGACAAGCCAGCCAGATCCAAGGGAAAAGAAAAAGAAAAAGAAAAAGACAGAGAAGAAAGAGAAATAGGAAAAATTTGAGGTTAGGTTTCATCTTACCCTCTCCAGGGCCTTTCGATTCAGGTGCTCCCCCTAAGGTTCCCTTGAGGGCTCCACCTTTTAGTCTGACTGCCAGGATTTAGTATTTTATGGTGCCAGTTCAATGTGGGTTCAGTTTTGTGCCTCCCCCATCATTTTCCTCTCCCCAATCCCTACCTTCCATATTGTCCAAGCCTCAAGATACTATTCAGTGATGTCAGCAACTCAGGCTGATGCAGGTTAGGAACTGCAGATGAGTGAGATCATGCAATGGTTGTGTTTCTGTGATTTTTTGCATTCACTTAGAATAATTTGTTCCAAGTTCTACCATTTTTCTACAAATTTCAATGTGCAATTTTTTCATACTGCTGAGTAGAATTCTATTGTGTAGATATACCACATCTTGGTTATCCATTCATCCAGTGATGGGCACCTGGGTTGATTCCAGTTTCTAGCTATTGTGAATTGAGCAGCTATAAACATGATCTGAACTGAGATGTCGAGTTTTTAGGGTAGATGTCCAACACCACTTGTTGAAGATTCTGCCTTTTCTCCAGTCTACATTATTGGCACCTTTGTCAAAGATCCAACAGCTGTAGTTACTTGACCTAAGGTCTGGGTCTTCAATTATGTTCCACTGGTCTATGTTTCTGTTTTTATTCCAGTACTATGCTGTTTTTGTCACTATGGCTTTGTAATATAGCATTAGATCAGGTATGGTGATACCACCAGAGAATTTTTAGTTTTAGATTTTTTGTTTTTGTTTTGTTTTGGACTTTTTGCTGAGGATGTTTGGATATCTGAGGCCTTCTGCCATTCCATGCCCTTTCTCCCTATGTGCCCTGTCCTCTCAAATAAATAAATAAAATATTTTTTAAAAAATCTTCATTCTTATTTCTTCATTTTATAAGAGGAAAACACATTTTTTCTCTGTCATTCTATGTTAAACTTAGTAAGGTCTGTCCTTTCAGATTTGTCTCCAATCCCAGCCTATGTCCAGTTATAAGAAAAGTCTCTTTTTTTCTAGATATGGGAAAGGCATTTCACAAGTAAAAGTTCTCATGTTTTAGAATTCTCTATCCTGAGCCCTATCCTTTTTAAAAGTGAAATAATCAAGAGGTATATATCAATAGTACAGAGTTTACTTATAGATCATTCTGCAAAGAAGAGACAGGGTGGGAAGGAGGGAGGGAATGAGCAAAGGAGAAAGAAAGTAGTGAGGAGAGAGAGGAAGGGAAAGAGGGGAAGAAAAACTGGTATTGACATCAATTTTAGCATTTATCTTAGCAAATTCAATATATAAAATTCCCTATAATGTGCCAGTATTGATAGACTTGGGTCTTCTAATCACTGATCACAATGACCTCAGAAAACATACACAGACTAATTAAAAGATTGAAAAGTATCCACAATTGAATTAAATTCCAGCATTTGCTCTGTGTCACTATACTAGGCAAAATGTTCTAATCCTTATAACAGATTCAACTCAGGACAGGAGGGGGTTTGAGAGATGGCTTAACAATAAGGCACTTGCCTGCAAAACCAAAGGACTAAGGTTCAATTCCCCAGGACCCATGTAGTCAAGATGCACAAGAGAGTGCATGCATTTGGAGTTAGTTTGCAGTGGCTGTAGGCCCTGGAACACCCATTCTCTCTCCATATGGCCCCCTCTCTCAAATAAATTAAATAAAATATTTTTGAAAATATGATTTAACTCAGTTACTTTAACTCAGAACTAGGAAATTCAATTTCAAATAGTATCTATCAGTATATTCAAACATATACAACTGATATTAATTATGCAGAATAACTGGAGTTTCAATAGCTGTGGTTATGGAATTTAGAATTATAAAAACTAAGAGAAACTTTGTTATTATTGATATGCTTGAAAGCTTCACCACTAACCCTGCTGCTTGGCATATTTTATATAGTTGTTAAAATCACTGTTCTTCAAAATTAATTTTGCTTCTCTGTAGTTCATCAAAAGTATTCAGCAGTATTCAGCTGAGACATTGTTTTTACTGCAGAAAATTCTATTGACAAACTTTTGGGGTATGCATGAGAATAAATCCCCACATGTTTGCAACTTGAGTCATGGAAGAAAAAGGAGCCTCACAGGCTGGAGAGATGGCTTAGCGGTTAAGGCACTTGCCCATAGAGACTAAGGACCCAGGTTTGATTCCTCAGGTCCCATGTAAGCCAGCTGCACAAAGTGGTGCATATGTCTGGAGTTCATTTGCAATGGATAGTGGATAGAGGCTCTGGTGTGCTCATTCCCTCTCTCTCTCTCCCTCTACTGTATCTCAAGTAAAAAACTTTTAAAAATATGCGTTTAAAAAAAAATGAGCCTCACAACAAAGGAATCAGATGAAGGGCTCAGTTTCCTTGTATAGCTATTGTATTCAGCCTAATTATCCCAAGTGTCAATCTGGAAGGACATCCATGTAACCTTTCTTTACATCTCATCTTGTTGAGATAGATCTTGCTTGAATACATTGTTATATATGTAACCTTACTAATGTTCCTGGTTTTACTAACTTACCTAGTCTGCTTACAAAATACAGGAGGTGGTCTTTTCTCAAAGATTCATTGCTAAGGTCATATAGTAGCTAAACACCTGTAGTGACATTAACATAGAATAAATTGTGTAAAATTCAATTTATGTTCAATTTCCCAAAGGTGACAGCCCATGAGACCAAAGCCTAGAATGGTGGTGATTATAGAGTAAGCATTTTATAATAAGAGGGCATCTTTCAAAAGTTGACAGATTTGGGTGACATTCGCTGCTAAACTGACAGTATCCCTGACCACTCTAGCCAAGGCTAAAGGCAGAGTGTTAAAGTGTGGCATGTGACCCTTCTAAAAATTGCATTTTCTCTCTACCCAAAAATATACTATAATTAAAAACAGAATATTGGCAGTAAGCTGATTTCTGGCAATACTGATAATTTAAGATGAAAATAATTATTTAAAACCTTCAAAAAGTTGCTGACTGCATAAAAGGAATTTCACTGCTGATAGTTACATGGTTTTCTTTCTTTCTTTTTTTGAGAAAGCAATGATTTTGCCAGATTTCATTGTTTAGGCATTAGAATTCTGCCATTGTTCTAAAAAATAAAAGTAAATAATAACCAGTTAAATGAGAGTTTGGGGAAACATATTAGATTGTAATGGATGCAAGCAATTAAGAACACTGACTTGATTCACTGTGGTGTCTAAAATGGCATTTTAAAAAATGAAAGTAGCTAAATTTGGCCCTGATAAAATATATAGCAGCAATGGGTTAGGAATTTTGCAGTTTTGCCCAAAGAGTCCAATCAAACAACCCATATATTAGGTGGCCGCTAACGTGCTGGCAGCTGAATTTTTTACATCAGCTTCCAAGGTTGCCCAGTAATTACATCTACTGTGAGTCATTTTTGCAGCATATTTTATAAAACCTTTACAGGTTTTCTGGAAAGGAATTATTCAAAGTCACCTTTTATAGATTCTGCCATGAAAAGTAGACAATTCTTTGAAAATGTTAGTTTACCAATCAGATTGCCTGTGGTTTTAGTGCAGCTGGTGTTTGAGTGTTTAGTGCTGTATGTGAGTAGAGCTCCACTTCCTTCGTAGAACTTCTGTTCCCTAGTATGGCTAGTTTATGTTCCCACTGAGCTGCTGCCAGGACAAAATAAATCCAGTTGCCTTTTGCTGTTCAAGGCAAACCTGGGAGCCATGGAAAGAATTAGTGGTTCTGGGCATTTCCCTAGCATGTCACAAGAGGGTTCAGCACATGATAGTACAGGCCACACAGAGTTTGCTCATTAGATTTAGATGTAATATTTTAGTGCTGTCCTTTTATTCTGATTCCCATGTACATCCAGTCAGCACCCAGAGATGCATTTAAGACAGTGTTTAGATAAACTTTTTTAGCTCCACTGCTTACTAAACCAAATATGGTTTAGCTTATTCTATTTTCATGAACATATTTTCACACCTGAATGAAGAGACCCAGTTATTTCTTCAAATAGTATTTTAAACACATCCCATTGTTATTTAAGGGATGATATTATATTAATTTTTATACTGTAGGACCAAGTAAGGATTATGAGAAAAGTTTCATTTTGGGGAGGTGTTGCAGTTGGGGATGCGTGTGATCTTACCGAAGGACAGCTAGCATTCCTAAGAGGGAGGAAGATAAATAGCAGTGAAAAATCAATGGGAAGTTAAAATCTATGAGGGAAGGCAACAACCTAATCTGGTCTGTTATGTCAAGGGCAGCCATCTTCAGAAGAGCCCAGAACAGGTCAAAAGTGAGAAGACTCATCACTGAAGCAGACCCAAAATGAACCCAACATGGCTCGGAAATTTTGTGGAAGAGGGGGCAGAAAGAATGTCAGAACCGCACGTTGGGTCATGATATGCAGAGACATTTATCCTACCCATAACTGTGGGCTAACTCCACAATGCACGACCCATATGCCTCAACAAGGAGGGGCCAGGGGGAGGGGTAGGACATGGACAAGCCTAACAATGGTACCAACTTGACTGTATTCACTGAGTACAAAACTAATTAATAACAAGATAAATAAATAAAAAGAAAAAAAGTGAGAGGACTGTGTTTGGAAATGTGGAGCCATCCTCTTTCAGCCTGCTTCTCACCAAGGATCTGAAAAGCAATTGTCAGTTTGCTTTCCCAAATGTCATCCCTTTCACACAGTGGTTGAAAGCTCGCCTGCTGACTCTCCTCTTGCCACATTGAAATCACAGAGAGCAAGGAAAGAGCCTGCCATCAGGTTGCTGCCCTTGCTTGTAGGCCTGTGGCCTGTTACTGCTCCCCTTTTCCTCATTTCAACAATACAGATTTGAAAACTGATTTCACACCCTAAAAGTGTTTCTTTCAGGAAATCACAACACATAACTGATACACGTTCTTTAGTGAGGCCTGTTGTAAAATGGGAATTCTGTGGTAAATGAGACAAAGATCTTATCTTTGTAGATTTATGTTCTGGTGGAAAAAGTAATTATAAGTCCTATGGGTAGAGTAAAACTGGGTAATGGAGAAAGAAATGTCAGGGTAGTAGCAGGTAAAAATGGCCAGAAAAGGCTTTTGTGAGAAAAAAAAAAAAAAAAACATTCCAACAGTGGCCTATATAAAGTGAGAAAGTGTATCTTGGAAAATGTGTCGAGAAACTTCAAGATGAACAAGATTAGCATATTTAGAATCAGCAAGTATGGCAAGACAACAGAAACCACACACAAAAAAGGAAAGGTGATGTAGACAGCAGCCAGAATATAAAAGATGTTCATATCTAAATAGTTTGGTCTTGCTCTGAATGTCTGAGTTGTAGAAATAACATCTTCTAACTGACTTTCTAAAAAGAAATCTTGGTCTACTATGTGGAAAATGACACATATTCGGGTTGGTGCTGGGAACATGAAAGAATCAAACCAGGAAGGCTGATTGGAAAACTTGTTATGGTTTGTGTTAAAAATATGCAGGGTTTAGACTGCACTGGAAGTACCAACAGTTAAGATTCACAATAAATTTTGAGGATTTAATGGGATTTGTTGGTAAATCTGAATGAAGAATGTGGGAAAGATAGTCAAATATGACTTGGCTCTCTGGCCTGAAAAGTAAATAAATAGTGGTGTAATGTATTAAAACAGAGTAGCTTGGGAAGGAGCAGCGTGGATGCCAAAGGGGAATCTTAGCTCACACTGCCACAACAAAATACTATAAATGGGTGGCATTAGTAGCAGAACTTTCTTCTTAGAGTTCTAGAGGCTTCAAAATCCAAGATGCCTGACAGATTTTATTCCTGAGGGGGTAGGGAAGGAAGAGAAAAAGAGAGGATATTTCTTGGCATTTTTTTTAAGGCACTAATCTCAGCAAACTAAGGGCCCACTCCCAAAGTCCCATCACACTGGGGATTAAGGCTTTGCATAGGGAAGCAGGTAGAGAAAATATTACCTATTCAATTCAAGTTGAAAATTCTTTTTATCTTCTTACTAGTTTTTCTTACATGATACATAACAGCCCAAGTTGTAGAGAAATAATTATGGGTGTTATTAACACGTTTATACTTTTGAGTTTCAAACAGTTCATTACAAGACTGTTCAGAAAAAACAAGTTATTCATACAGGTAGCTTTATTTACAGTGAATCAAATCATAAGATAACAATTTCAAATGTATATTGACACCTAATTTCATGAAAGTAATCAATGACTTTAGTTTATTGAGAACTGTAGCGCTGTTAACAGTTCAAATGCTGATAAAGCAAATCTAAGACAAAATGTCTACTTAGCCCTGTTGATGTCCACAAAGTAAAACTTGTACTCCGTTTCCAGTATGGCCCCTTGATCTCACAGTTTTGTTCTTTCTTATTGCTTTTTTCCATCCCTTTAGAGCAGGACCAGCACACAATAAAGAATTGACCAGTCTAAAAATAAATAAGTAAATAAAAAAAAATAAAAAGAACTGATCCGTCTATAGAAGACAAGAAGTTTTACTGCAATGGAACCTAGACAGCAACCAATATCCACTACCCCACTCCTTCCTGTGTAGAAATAGCATTATGTAACATCACCTACGAATCCTAAACCTGAAAGTATGACATTGTATAACAGCAAAAGCAAAAATGTTGTAACTCTAAAAGATATGGTAAGGTGTATATTTTCTTTTTTTCTAAGTGGATATGGGGTTCTGCGTAGTTAATAATGTTGGGTTTGCTTGCTATAGGTCTGTATCTAGGCCTCAAGTTCTATGCTCTTTGCTTAGGAAAGTTAGTAAAGAAGGAAAATTTTCACTTTCTTTCTTTAATTTCTAACTAGTTTGCAAGAATAGGGATGCCAACTGAGATTCAGGATAGGTATCTTCTTCAAAACTAAAGGGTAGGCATGCAAGGGAAGTATCCATTATCCATTTGACTGTGCTCACATAGAAGCATAAGACCCAGTGAGACTCCATCTCTAGGTATAGACAAGAGTGAGAGAAGAGACAGGAACTGAGGAAAAGGACTAGGATGCAGCCTGCAAGTCTTGTTACTATCACTCATAAAAGCTGGTCTGCTTAGTTGTTACCCATGGCTCTTCTGAGACAGCAGAGATGATCATGGACATTATATTTGATAATACACATGCATGCACACATGAAAAATGAGAAGAATTTGGAGAAAATTTTATTTAAAATGTTAAGAAGCAATGCTGGTTTAAGAGCTGTGTTTTAACTTTAAATTACAAAGAAGATATTATCAAACTCTTTTCTTACATATCATTCTATTCAAAAGAAGGAGCATTACAGTTATTTTAAAAGAAACATTTATTGTATGCTTTCAAGTGTTTATAATCCTTAAAAATAAGAGTTCCAAATCTTGTTGGGCGTGGTGGTACCTACCTTTCATCCCAACACTTGGGAGGCAGAGGTAGGAGGATTGCTATGAGTTTGTGACCAGACTGGGTCTAAAGAGTGGCTTCTAGGTCAGCTTGGGCTAGAGAGAGATCCTAGCTTGTACTACCCCCTCAAACCCCCCAAAAGAAAGACTTCCAAATATCATTCAGTTTGGCCACTCACATGTTCTGCTTCCTTTTGTCACTATGTATCAAAGACAAGTATAAGACTCAACCCTCAAAAACCTATTTGTTCTTTTACTTGCAAAAAGGAACTATATCTATCTATCTATCTATCTATCTATCTATCTATCTATCTATATATTACATATTTCATTGAAAATCTGTTTTTATAAAAGGAATCCAAGAATTATTCAGTATTTCATCCCTTTTATTACACAAATGCAATTCTCATCACAGGTTAAAGAATATAGTCATTTTTGGGTCACCTGTGTAGGGAAATTTGGGTCAGACACTGTTTGCTCCATTACTTCAGAAAAAAAAAAGGTATTTTAGCCTATAATACAAAAACATTAAGATAAAAATTTATTAAACATATATCAAACTTGGTATTCAAAATATAAACCTTTAAAAAGTAGCATAGGTGTAACTCATTTTCAGTGAAGCAAATGCTATGTGTTTCAGAGTTCATTTTCCTAAAAGTGCTCTTCTCATGAAAGAGCACACAGTGCATCTGTGGTCACCTTGCTCATGAATGGGACCCAGGCCCCCCTCAAGCTGAGTGTCACTTTTACATGCACATTCAACATGACAAATGTCATCCCGGTATGGGTTTCACACCAGAGTGAGTAAGCCTGTGGCTGGCACCATTCAAGGCCTGAGAGGCATCGGCTGCCTTTTGCACTTTACCCTGAGGACTCATGGACAGTGCAATATGGCGGAAAGAGATGGAACTTCTAGCCCCACCTCTGGCACTTTCGAACCACGTGAAATGGGAAGAAACTTTTCTTCTTTGTTTACGAAGTGGAGGGCCATTTTATCTGCCTGCCTCCGTATTGCTATGGAAATCAAGTGAAATAATGCCAGTGAGCATGCATCAAAAACCATCCCACACACAAGGTAAAAGAAAATTTTGATTCACACTTTTATAGATCTCTGGCTCTTGGTTGAGTAATGAAAAGCTTCATAAATCCAGTCCTTTTTATGGTTAGCTCTAATATTTCATAATGCTGCAAAAAGGCTGGGAAATATGTATAGTAATTGTTCAGGTAAAGACCCGGACCTTTTTCTTTTCCATCTTAATTAACCTCTGCTGAAGGTCATGGACAGGCCAGAGCTAAAGGTTCATTCTCCTTTATGAACTTGCCATTCCTTGAAATGTGGAGGAAAGAAACAGCTAGCCATTAAACACTTCTGAAATGTTCTCAGAGGGAAAGAGCATTCTCCTACTGTGACTCTTTGTTTGCGTTGCTCTAAAATGCGTAGATTTTTTTCCTTCTGTCTTCTTTGCTTCTTTATTGCAATCAAATTTATGAGTGTCTTATTGTAATCATCAAATGACTGTGATATTTCTGCAAGAGACCCTACAACAGTGTGAGGTTGATGTGTCTCCAGAGTCTCATAGGCTTGATAATGTAAAGGCTACTGTGTATAAAAGGAGGTTACTAGTGTGATAATCCCAATTCGTAACAGTCAGGCAATCTGCCTTATTGGTGTTCCTTTTAGTCAGAATCAAAACAAAAGACATACTTTTAAAACTATATACCTTGTTTCATACTGGGCTAACATTTATTGGGCAGAGATTTTTTTATCTACTTTCTACTCAACACATACCATTTGGATACCTATTATCTGCTGGCAATATCCTACAAATGATGAAATATGAGTAATGGTAACATTATTTAGCCATTGGTCAAGCCTGATTATATGCTCAATACTGGGCTGTATGCTTCATATGAATTTAGTCCTCACAACAGCACTGAGAAGTTAGTTTTCTTGTCCCCATTTTCTTGGGGATAAATAAAACTTAACTAAGTCAAGTAATAGTGCAAGTTCACAATTTTATAAAGATCGATTGATTGATTAAATATCAGATATTGATGGTGCCTTCCTTCCTATGGACATCAAGTAAGTTGGTCTTGCTCCTCTAAATTAGGTAGCTTTTGATATCCCAGTGCCTTCATTTCTTTTATTACCCCTGCAGATTTCTTTATTTTCTCTTGGTCTCTAGCTGTGACTCTTCCTAAACATGAAACTCTGTCATATCTGGATTTTATTGGCAAAATCCCTTGCACTAAGCATTCAGTCATTTATTCATATCATTTGTAAACTTTTGGAAGATTGTGAGATGTCTCTCTTAAGGGAATCTCATTCATCCTATGCTACGTATCCATATTCACCTTTCCCTCCTCCTTATCTTCCTCCTCTTCTCCTCCTCTACATTCTCTTGCACTGCTGTGAGGACTGCCACAAGTTCAGTCCTTACTTCTGCCTTCCACAATTTTTGGAATCAAACTTACACATTAAATCCATGAGGAAATTATGGCAGAACACTACAGATATAGTGGTATTCCACTTTAAAACTCCACAATTCTTAGACTGATGTCATGATTATGCAAACACGACAAGGTTCCCTCAGTTCATAAAGTCCTAATTTGTTTAAGTTCTGAAAAATATAATTACATACAAATATCACATTTGCATATATTTTTTCATTTAAACATCACTAAACAAAATGTGTTAATTCTTATTCTTACGCAATACACAATTTCTAATTTTAAAAGTTCTTTTGAAATTCATGTTCTTGGGTCTATGATGGGGTAAATGTGCAGATTTTTTTCTGTAGGCTAAACAGTGAGTATTTTGTCCTCCTTGGCTGTATATCATCTTGGTTGCAATTGCTCACCTTTCTTTGGAAGAGTAGTAGCGGTTGAAGGAAGATGTAAATGAACGCATGGTGGTGCACTTCAATAAAACTTTACTTCCAACACTGAAATTTGAATTTCACACAACTTTCATGTCACAAAATATTATTAATATATTGGACTTTTTTCAACCACTTAGGCATATAAAAAACTATTCTCATCGGGTGTGGTGGCACACGCCTTTAATCCCTAGGGAGGCAGAGGTAAGAGTGTCACTGTGAATTCGAGGCCACCCTGAGACTACATAGTGAATTCCAGGTCAGCCAGAGCCAGAGTGAGACCCTACCTTGAAATACAAACAAACAAACAAAAACTATTCACAGCTATATGCAAAACCTAGCCACAAGGCCAATGGTGTACCAACCTCTACAAGGGGTTTTACCCTAGAGAAAAATGATATTCTTCCCATTTGGGCTTGGGAAAGCTTCTTATTTGTTACTTTTACTCTTCTATCAGAAAAGCAGTAAGACTTAGAAAAATTGCAACATAATTATTTTTTCTTAGAAAATAGATTTTGGTGGAACTGGCTAATTAAAGTATATTCTTGCTTGAGCCAGGGTCTCCAAAAGTGTGCACTATAGCACCAAAACTAACTGAGGTCCTACTGAATTATTTTAAGAAGTAGAGGGGAAGTGGGGGTGGGAGGGAGGGTATTACCATGGGATATTTTTTATAATCATGGAAAATGTTAATAACAATTGAGAAAAAAAAAGAAGTGGAGGGGGCAAGTCTATGAGATTTACCATCTAACAAAGTAAATACTCATCAGAACAAAGAGAAAATGTTTCTTTTAGAGAATTGTAAGCCCTTCAGAGCTTTTTTATATGCATACTGATGTCAGTTATTCCAAGAATAAGTACTATGTGCAGGATTCTTAACTAACAAGCCATTGTGCACCTTCTTTCAGTATTTCAAGGAAGTAATATTCTTATTCCAGACGCGTGTTACTTAAACGAGGTCCCACAGCATTAAGATTACCTGGAAACTTGTTAGACATGCATACACTTAGCCCAAAGCCCAGAGCTTCTGAGTCTTAATCTTTAGTAGTTCCATCATTGTTCTGTGTGCATACCTGTTGCTGTACTGTTGTGTATCAGACTTCGTCCTCATGCATCCTAGGCAAGCACTCTACAAATGAGCTACACTCCTCAGCTATAAATGCAAATACAAATTTAAAGTCACTATTATTGACCATGATCTTATAAATAATGCTGTGAGCAAAAAGAAAAACGTGGATCTGGGAGCTGAATTAAATGAGAATATAAATTATTATAAAATTTGGTTACTGTAGGGCTGGAGAGATGACTTAGTGGTTAAGCACTTGCCTATGAAGCTTAAGGACCCCGGTTCGAGGCTCATTTCCCCAGGACCCACGTTAGCCATATGCACAAAAGGGCGCAGGTGTCTGGAGTTCGTTTGCAGTGTCTGGAAGCCCTGGCACACTCCCTCTCTCTCTCTCTCTCTCTCTCTCTCTCTCTCTCTCTCTCTCTCTCTCTCTCTCTCTCTTCCTCTTTCTCTGTCTTTGTCACTCTCAAATAAATACGAATGAACAAAAAAAATTTTTTTAATTTAGTTACTGTAAAAGTAGAACCACTTTCTGTGCATGGAAGTTGAGAAACCTAACTGAGTCGCCAGCATTTATTTTTACTTCTTCCTTTCTTATTATATTCATGAGGCTCAGAGAACAAGAAAGAGAATGACGTTTGAAAAATAAACCTGGGAAAGATTCAGTCATTAAGTCCAGGTTCTGAATGTCCTCAAAGCCTTTTAGGGAAATCATCATTTTGGAGCCAGAAATGGTAACCAGAAAAGAGCATGTGTTTTTATCTAAGACTCTTAGAAACTCTAAGCGTCATTATCCTTATCGTTCATAGATCCATAATTCTCTAGGAGTATAAGAGTTTTGTTGGATATGTATTGCTTTGAACAAATATAATAATTTCCAGGTAACACATGTGTTCCTCACCACAAGCTTGCACATTTAGGTAGGAGTAAAAACTAAATTTCACTGTTGTTTGCCCTAAGTAGATTTCCAAAGGACATGCATAAAATTTACAACAAAAGCTCTGCATTCCAGATACATATTTGCTTAAAATTTCATGATCCACAACCAAATAGTGTTTATTATGAATAACAGTTGTGAATTTGTTCTGTACTTCATTATTGGTAGACTCTAGAAACCAAGTAAGTTCTTCAGTGAGCTCATGTGACTTTCCACTGGGCACCACCAGTTCAAATGGCCAAGGAACTTCTCTGTTGCTAACCTCAATAATGCCTCCCTAGTAGCTGCTGTAATTTAAATGGCACCATATGATAAGAAATATGCTCCCAATTTTGGTTTTCAGCTGCAGTTATGATCTTTATCTCTCTGCCAGGAAAGAGTACACTTATGATAAAAGTGGAAACATGGGGCTGGAAAGATGGCTTAGCGGTTAAGGCATGTGCCTGCAAAGCCAAAGGATCCTGGCTCGGTTCTCCAGTACCCACATAAGCCAGATGCACAAGGGGAGCATTCATCTGTAGTTCATTTGCAGTGGCTAGAAGCCCTGGCATGCCCATTCTCTCTCTCTCTCTCTCTCTCTCTCTCTCTCTCTCTCTCTCTCTCTCTCACTTACTCACTAACTCTCTACCTCTTTCTCTTAAATAAATAAATAAATAAAATATATTTTTAAAGAAGTGGACATATGAAAACATCCATATTGACTCTAACTACAAAAATCTTTCCAGTTTCTGGTTTTCAGGCTCCTTTTATAAAGCAGTTGAGAATGGAAGATTTAAAAGCCATAAAAGCCCCAGTGAGCTGGAACTCTCATTCTCCTTAGAGGGAACTAATGTAAAGTTTTGAGGTCAAAGAGATATGTAATCCATGGAGCACATCAAGTGTCTGTGCCATCTAGGTAGTGAACATGGACAGATATAATAAAAGCACTTCTGCACTCACTGTGCTGTGTGCCACAAGAAGAGCTCAACTCCAGTTATAATTCTTTGAAGCAGCTCTGGAGTAACAGCATGTGCATGGGTGGCCCTAGTGTGTCTGTCACAGAACACTACCATGGTCCTTGTTCATATGAACATTCTCCTGGTATTCAAGACTCTCTCACTTGTAAAACTCATCTCTCAACTATTTCAGCCTAAGTTTCCTATAAAGCTGAGAACTGGGCAGGGAGACATGACTCTGTGGTTTAACACTAAACTTAAGAGTTTAATGTTAAACCACAGAGTCCTTCTTAAGCATGAGGCCCTACCTAAGAGGGAAAGGGGCTGAGACCATCAGGAATCTCCAGATCCAATGTAAATACCTGGGTGTGGCCATGCACATCTGCAGCACATCTGTAAACACAGGTCTATGGGAGAGGAGACTGAAGACTCCCTGGGCTTCACAGATAGAAAGCTCCTGAATCAGTAAGAGACCCCATTGCAAGGATAATCATGTAGGTGAGTGATGGAGGGAATACCCATTCAGTGGATATTGGCCAGCCCATGTGGCACTACAAGCAAGTGACATGGCAGCGCATTAGCTGGTGCACATGAATATACCACACATACCACAATTTAATACTATATACACACAACAAACCAAACTTGAGGCCTTTGGAAGCTATTGGACCATTTCAAAACAGTCAATAATGAACTATCCCATCCAAGCCTCTTATGTATGTTAATAAAGTCAAAATAGATCTCAAGTCTCAAAGGAGTGGCAGACCATCCATTCCCATTGAGCTAGGATTTACACAATGCTTGTATACTTTTTCTACTTAGTTTCCACCTTTATGAACACAGTACAGACTCAAATGCATTAAATCATGTTTTTATTCCTCCAGTCTAATAACTATTCCTATTTTGAATTTTTAAATTCTGCGGAAGCTTGCTCAAGGCACATAATACTATCCTGCCTTTATCCATAAGGAAGCAATAATAATGCCTACTTCATACAGCACCCTTGTGGACTAGAGAACTAATCATATAATTTATATCAGCATCTAGCACATCATCAATGCATTGGAAGTATTGGAATACTAGCTACATATGATGACATCATGAAGATATTTTTTAAACTTCATTAAAAAATTTTATGGTTCATCATTTTGCTATTTTTGCCCTTTAAAGTTTGCATAATTGGCAAAAATGTATGTACTCCATATAAATATAATTGGTGTATGTATGCATCATGTTCTGTTGACCACAATCAAGTTAACAGATTTATTATTACCCATGATTACCAATTTTGTGAGTATGTGTATTTGTGGGGAAGATACTTAAAACATGCTCATATCAAATCTCAATAGCATTATTTTTAATTATTAATATTATTATTATTATTTTGGTGTGTTGAGGTGGGATCTTGTCCTAGCCCAGGCTGACCTGGAATTCGCTATGTTGTCTCAGGTTGGCCTCAAACTCATGATGATCCTCCTACCTCTGCCTTCCAAGTGTTGTGATTAAAGGTATGAGCCACCATGCCTGGCTTAGTATTGTTAGTCACAGTTACCACACTGAATGTTAGATACCCAGAAATCATTTTCACTTTCACCTGAATTTCCCAACTCCCAGGCCTCAGAAATTATCATTCTACTGTGCTTCTGTGAGTCTGATGTTCTTAAATTCTTCATCTAAGTGAAATCACATGGCATTTACTTATCTTTCCATTTTTGGCTTATATTATTCAGAATAATATCCTCCAAATTCATTCATGTTGTCATAATTGATAGGATTTTCTTAAATTTTATGGCCAAATAATAGACTATTGGTAATACAACATATACTGCACATTTTTATCCATCTAATGGGCACGGGTTGCTTTTGCATATTAATTTTTGTAAGTAATGCTGTAGTCAATGTGTAGGGCCACAAATTTGGGGGGGGTACTTATTTCATGTAATTGGATATTTACCCAAAAGTGTGATTGCTGGAAAATATGATAGCTTTATTCTAAATTTTACAGGAGCAAAATACTGTTTAACTCTTGGATGTATTGCAAACAGTATATAAGATTTCTTTTCTTCTTATTCTTGCCTTGTTTTCTATAGCCATCATAATAACCACTTAGCTCTTATCTCTTTTTGTAATTTTTTGTACTTTTTATAAGAAAACAGAAAGAGAGAGAGAGAGAGAGAGAAAATTGGTGCACCAGGGCCTCCGGACACTGCTATTGAACTCCAGATGTGTGTGCCATCTTGTGTGACCTTGCAGGCTTGTATCACCTCGTGTGTCTGACTTATGTGGGATCTGGAGAGTAGCACATGGGTCCTTAGACTTCACAGGCAATCATCTTAAGTGCTAAGTGATCTCTCCAGTCCTTTTTTTGTATTTTTGAGATGAAGACTCATTCAAGTTGAAGGTAGCTTGGTTCACTGTATATACTAGGCTGGCTTCAAAGTTGTACTGATCCTCCCAGCTCTGAAATCTTCCCAAGTGCTGAAATTACAGGCAAGTGCCATCATCATGCCTATGTATCTTGTCTTCTACAAAACAACCAGGTGTGAGGTGATATTCTGGTGCCTTTGGCCTGGATATTCCTCATGTTGAGTAATGGGCTTGCTTACCTTTTCACCTACTGTTGGCTAATTGTATGCTTTCTTTTTAAAAAATACCCATTCATATCCTTTACCAATTTTTATTTGCTCTTTTTTCCTCTAGTTATAGAAGTCCCTTTTGCAATTTTTCTTTCCTTTTGTAATTTTTTGTTAAGGTACTGTTGGCTATTCAATTTGCAAATATAGTCACCTTTCATGTTGTTTCCTTTGTAGTATGAAAGCTTTTTTAGCTCAGTAGAGTCCAGCTTGTTTATCTTTGTTTTTGTTAGCTCTGACTTCAGGTCAGCCTCACAACATTGTTAGTAAGACACTGGTCAAAGAAATTGAAGACAGGTCAAATAAATGGAAATATATCTCATGTGAATACATTTGAAGAATTAATATAGTGGAAATTTCCACACTACTTAAAGTAATCAGGAGACTCAGTACTGCCTTTATCAAAACTAGTTTATGATAGTGTATTTTTCACAGGAATAGAAAAAAAATGGTTCTAAAACTTCATTGGAGTCACAAAAGACTGAGTAGTCAAAGTAATACTGAGAAAGAAGAAAGAATGAAGCATCATATTCCCTCACTTCAGAGTATACCATAAAATATACAAGTCAAAGCAGTATGCTATTGGCATATAAACAAACACAAAGACTAATAGAGCAGAACAGAGAACCCAGAAACCAATCTGCACTTACATGGTCAACTGATCTTTAACAAGAGTACCAAAAACATATATCAGGGAAAATACAGTTTCTATAACAAATAATGCTGGGAAAATTGAACATCCAAGTGCAAAAAAAAAAAAAAAAAAAAAAAAGAATTGGGTCTTTCTGTTATTGACCAAAAAAAAAAAAAAAAACTAACTTATTGTGGCTTGAATGTAAAATTCCTCAGGCTGGAGAGATGGCTTAGCAGTCAAGACACTTGCCTGCAAAACGAAAGGACCCAGGTTCAATTCTCCAGAACCCACATAAGCCAGATACACAAGTAGGCACAAGCATCTGGAGTTTGTTTGCAGTGGCTGGAGGCCCTGGTGTGCCCATTCTCTCTCTATGTCACCCCTCTCAAATAAATTTTTAAAAATGAATATATAATGTCTCCCATAGCTTCAGGTGTTTGTGATTAATCTTCCTGTGTAGTTCTCAGCTGGAGGAGGCTTTGGCAGGTAGAGCTTTGCTAAATGAGATTTGTTTCTGAGTATTGGTTGGGGGGGGTGCTTAGGGTTGATTATTCCAGCCCTACTGTGTGTTCAGAAGCACATGCTCTCTCTCTCTATGCTGGTCATGTATGATGTAAGCCAGCTGCCAAGCTTTTCTCCAGCATGGTGGTGAGACTTCCTCTAAAGATTGCAAGCCTAAACCCTCTCCTCTTCCAGCTGCTTCTGGTTGTGTGTTTTGCCCAAGTACAGAGAAGATCTCTACTATGATTCTGATAAATGTGATAACATCTACAACTTTACAGTTCTCCATACAACTACTGTGTGGCTCAGTTCATGAAGTCTTGTATGTTTCCTCTGTGATGTAATATTCCACTCTTAGCAAATGCCCGGTTCCTCAGAGATGTTTTGAGTTGCACATCAGAATGGCATGTTTGAAAGCTGTTGAATTTTTCATTGTCTGATAGTTATCATATCCTCCTCCATCATTTTCCTCTGGTGAAATCTTGCTTAATTGTTTCCCCAATTGAACATTAGAAGTATTTTTTTTATATATAGTGAGAAGACAAAGGGCAGAGGGACCAGTAAGTATAGTTACCTGAGGAGCCGGTAAGCATGTTCTCACTGGATAGGCTACCTGCCCTCTTTTGTTGAGCTTCACCCTGCTCCAAGTTCTCATTTGTGTATATCAGTTCTGTTTCTGCACATCAGTCTCTCATATTTTTCATAGTCTATTCTTAAAGATTTTGTTTTTTTCTCATACCATTTCAACAACCATTTGCTTCAATTATATCCTTTAATTTGGCATTTGTGTACATGAAAGCTTTTTTATTGTAGTATACGTTTTAATTTGACATCAACTATCTTTCAAAACTACTTAATGAATATAGTGATTTTTAGTTGATTTTCTTTTTTCTTTTTCTTTTTTAGTCCAGGCAGGGTCTCACTCTGAAGATCTAGGATGGCCTTGAACTCATGGCAGTCCTTCTACTTCTGCCTCCCAGGTGCTGGGATGAAAAAAAAAATGCACCATCTCTCCCAGCTGATTTTCATTTTTGTAAAAAAAAAGAAAATGTTTTTTTCAAGGCATGTCTCATTCTAGCTCAAGCTAATCTCTTCAGTTGATTCTGTTTTCATATATGTAATTGTATCATCTGCAGATAGCTTTTTTTTCTAATTTTTATAACTTAATCACTTTCTCTTTTATAACTGGCTGTTGGATATCCCAAGTAATTTTTTTATAATAGTATGATGTGGACTTCTTTATCCTGGTTCCAACTATAGGGAACATCTCTAGTGTGTCCCCCATTAAGATAAAGGCTATCTTTGTGAATGGGATATATTTAATTTATTAAAATACTGAATTGTTTAGTGATTCCTTTTGGTAGTTTTTTCTTCTTTTTTAATGGTATTTTGTTTTTTAAGAATAGATGTTGCACTTTAATCCCAGCACTTGGGAGGCAGAGGTAGGAGGATCGCCGTGAGTTTGAGGCCACCATGAGAATGCAGAGTGAGTTCCAGGTCAGCCTGAGCTAGAGTGAGACCCTACCTTGAAAAACAACAACAACAAAAAAAAAAAAACAGAATAGATGTTGAATTTTGTCAAATGCCTTTTGAAAATCTATGCAGTCTGTATCATGATTATTGTTAAGTGTGTAATATAATAACATTACTTATGTCTTGATATTAATATCTTTATTCATCTTTAACAAACAATTGAAACAATGCTAATATGAGTTTTGTAGTAGTATTTATTTATTTATTTAGGTTTTTCAAGGTAGGATCTTACTGTAAGCCCAGGCTGACCTGGGATTAGTTTCAGGCTGGTCTCAAACTCAAACAATGATCCTCCTACCTCAATCATCCAGGTACTGGAATTAAAGTCATGATCCACCATGCCAATCAAAGAGAGAGAAAATGGGTGTACCAGGGCCTACAGGCACTGCAAACAAACTCCAGACACATGGATCACTATGAATCTGGCTTTATGTGTGTACTGGGGAATCAAACTCCCATTATTGGGCTTTTTGAGCAGGTACCACTGAGCCATCTCTCCAGCCCTGTAATAGTATTTATAAGTGAGCTTGTGTTGAATTTTTATTAACCTTGATCCTTCATTTCATACATTATTAGCAAAACAATGGTACAATTCAATCATTTCAAATGTATACTCATTAAGATGGAATTTTTCTATAAGAACACATTTTGTTCAACTATTTGATTATTCTGAATACTAGCTGGCACTGAAAGGCAGGTTAAATGTTTGTTTAATTTACCATTTTTATGATAAATGAATTGATTGCTAGTATTCCCCAAAGATAAACTAAGGATTTATGGATTTCCTGCAGTGTCTGTGTGAACTGATTGATGTTTCATACTTTTTGTGTTCTGTGATGATCGCTATTATTATTATTTTTTTTTAATTTTTATTTATTTATTTATTTGAGAGCGACAGACACAGAGAGAAAGACAGATAGAGGGAGAGAGAGAATGGGCACGCCAGGGCTTCCAGCCTCTGCAAACGAACTCCAGACGCGTGCACCCCCTTGTGCATCTGGCTAATGTGGGACCTGGGGAACCGAGCCTCGAACCGGGGTCCTTAGGCTTCACAGGCAAGCGCTTAACCACTAAGCCATCTCTCCAGCCCGATCGCTATTATTATTAAGATTAATCCTAGATTGTCTCATCTGGGCCAGAGGAAATTTGGCTACAGAATCTTGGAAGGTGTCCCTGTGTTCTTTAGTATCAAGGTTCTCAGCTTCCTTTTGCAGAGGATCCTCCTTGAGCCCAAACAACGAGATCTTATCACACTGCCTCAGTCATCCTTGGGTGTGGTTTTACATAGAAGTCTTGGCTTCAGGTGAGGCAGCTCAGCCCTGGCCAACTCTGCAGGACTCAGAAATGGAGACTATGTACCACTTATAGTAAAGTATACCTTTTATTCAACTCACATGGCCATGTGTAGCCAGGGTAGCCACATTTATTATATGTTACAACAACACTAAAGGGGACAGCAGAAAAGGGGCCCACAGAGAAAGTAACACAAGGCCAAAGATGGAAACAAGCTCAGAAACCAAGCTGCTGTGAAATCTGTTTCTTTTTTTTTGCCCCCACCATTGTGTTTCCTGTACTATAAACACAGTGTTTATTCCATAGAATCGACCAATTCATTAAATAGCAAATTTGTAAAATTCAGTAAAAGGTCCATAAACATCATGAAATGACCACTGGGTTTGGCAAAATATAGTCACAGTGGACACAGGGCCAGCTAGGAAGCAGGAGTGAGGTGGCGGGCAGTGAGGAGGGCCAGCAGTGATATGCTCTGGGCAGCTTCACTGGAGAAACTCTTCATGTGGCCAGAAGGACAAGAAAATCTTGAAGTTTAGGATTCTGAAGGGTGTCCATTTGTTTTGTTTTATAAATCTTAAACTAAGAAACCTAAGTATATTTAGAGGCCAGAATAAGAAAGCAAGCAATGTGGGAGAGGAAGAGAAAGAAAGCTTGCTGAAGCAAAACTTCTAAGGGGGCAAAAACCTATAGGATAGATGCAAAACGTGACCTGGCAGATCTTTGGTAAAAAAGCTCTTTAGGCTGGGTGTGGTGGCGCACACCTTTAATCCAAGCACTCAGGAGGCAGAGGTAGGAGGATTGCTTTGAGTTTCAGCCAACTTGAGACTGCATAGCGAATTCCAGGTTGGCCTGGCTGGAGCAAGACCCTACCACACAAACCAAAAAAAAAAAAAAAAAAAGGGTACATTTAGAGCTAAAACTCATCAATGTTTCAGATCTGTTATATGAGTTATTATTTCCATTCCTGTTTTTCTGATATTTGTAGGGAGTGCTTATGTCTTTTACATAAAGAAATGTAAAGAAATATCAGAATTAAAAGAAAGCCCCTGTTCTGAACACAGCATGGGTCAAAGAAGGCTGAATCAGGAATCAGAATACCAGTTCTAGTCTCAGCAGGGACAAAGGTGCCTCTGGGTCTATAGAAATAATTGGTCTTTATGAGATATACTTTAAGAGAAACAGTCAAGATCCTATGCTGGTTAGATGAGGTATCAAGGATCACTCCTAGATCTGTAGTTCTGAATATCTGAGAAGATAGGGATAGGATAGAAGACAATATCAGGATCCACTGAAATAGTGGATATATTCAAGTGATGTGTACATTAAACAAATCCTATGAAATGCATCAGTGTTAACTAATGGTCACTAAAAAGATGAAATTTACATAATAAACTATAATAAACTAAAAATGAATATCTCTGTCTTACTGCATATGAGATCAATAGAACTGAAAGTCAATCATTCCTTACCTTAAGAGAGATAGCAGGAATAAATATATAGGATTTTTAACAATCTAAATTTTTTCATATTATTTATCCTAAATGTCATTGGTCTTTTTATTTAATTTACCCATTTCTCAAACAATTACATTACAGTAAGAGCAAATAAATATAACCCTGGAGTACACTAGATCACTACAATATTGGTTGCTTTAAACAAAAAGAAGTATGAAATCCAGGCAGTTTTTCAGTGGCTGTTCTCCTGGGCACTGGTTCATCGTTCAGAGCTGTCAAAGGGTGTTGTCATTCCCAAGCTTCTGTGACAAGGGACTAATTGTCTGCAGCCCACGGCGTTGCATGTCCCACTTTGAAGGCATCAGAACAGCATCTCCTCAATTATCTGCTCTCTCTGCTTCTCTATAGTAATGACACAATAATGGTATTTTAAATTCCTTTGTTTTATATTAGGGATTGTCACTCACCTGCTGGGGTTTAATCAAGTACTCACTCTGCCCCCAGATGTTTCAAATTATTTCAGAACATCTGTCTTTCTGAGTCTCAGATGAATGTTTAAGCTCTTCATATTTCAGATGACTCTTACAGAGCATAAAAAGCATTTTGATCATTGGGCCAAATGTCAAAAATCTGTATATGTGAGATCTTTCCAAACTCCTTGTGCTATTGATGACCTGGCACCTTGAAATTCTTACAGAATTTACCCACATGGCTGTTATCACAGTTTCTGCTACCTAGTGTTTACAGTTTTATATATTTTTCTTTATTCTGTCAAACTTGATTGAAGAGCTCTGAAAGTAGAAACTGCCTCATACTTTGTACATATTTCTTGTGTATAATATAATGCTATGTATAAAAAGAGAATAAAATATAGGCTGACTACATAACAAATCTGGGTAACATTGTGATTAGGGGAAAGACCTCTGCATGTAAGATGCTGAGTTTTACATTCTACCTTTGTTACTTAAGAGTTACAACTGTGGATGAATTCTCTAATCTTCCTCCTCCTAAATTTCCTCATCTGTTACACAGGAATGACACTGTGTATAATCCCAGAAATGCCAGAATAAGTGTGTTAGTTAATACATAATCAATGATTTTTATCAAATTCTTGCCAAATAGAAAGCACCATATAAATACTTACTTGATGTTAAAAGGACCTATATTTAGCACTTTAGAGCTTAATTCATCCAATAAATATGACACAACAATACATGTTATATTATACATTAACTAGTGATTCTTCTTCTAGGAAAAATAGTTAAGGAATGTCACCCCCACTTTGATGTTTTTTTCTACAGTAATTACAACTGTCATGAAAAACCTATGAAAACACTCATATTAATGATAAAAAATATCAGGAAAGTCTGATTAACTACTCAGTGACATGGTGGGTGGTAGGTATTGTGAATGATGTTCACCGAATGTGTACCATCTAAGATAATAGAGCCTGCACAATTAAAGGCTCTGTATGTCACTAATGTGAGGTCAAATCCATGTCAGGACACCATGATCACAAACACTGTAATGTTTCCTCAATTGAAAAGTAAATCTATTTAGGAGAAGACTTGTGTGCTCCCCTCCAATAAAAAGTAGGTAGATGGAAAGCAAAGAACCAGTTCAAAAGTAAGAATATATTTTTTTCAATTCGTTCTCATGTGCATGAGTAAACTATCCTTTGAATATTGTCTAACATCACTAGCTCAGAAATTGAAGCTGTTGGGTAAGCATTCAGACCTGGATTTTGGCCAAGGGGGAAATGGCAGAATCTTGATAAATGAAAGGAATCTGCCACACTCAGGAACAAGAAATTCTTGCTCAACAAGTGTTTTGAGCCTTCAAGAGGAGACTGCCAGCTTAAAGAAGGCCACCAGAGCTGGCTACCCAGCTAACAAACACCAAGAAAGACTTTGAACTTCTCTGATGGGAACAAATTGCCAGTCATTGGTTTTCTTATATTCCCAGCCAGTGTGTTTTAAATATAGAGTTAAAGGAGATTAAGAAAGCAAGAGTGAAAATTTGCTGTGAGAGCCAAGTAGCAGACAAAAACAGATAGCTCCATGCTATGAAACCGCTCACTGGAAATGCCCATGGACATGAGAGCTTGGAAGGAAATTCTCCCAAACATTAACAGAGGATGTCTTCAGATGAGGAATTGTAGATGGTTTTATTCTTCATAATTTCTATATATTGCAAAAAATGATGTACCACAGAAAAGAGAGGGACTTTATAAATAATCTACAGCAAAAGAAATTGAAGATACAATTAAGCATAAATTAGTCTAGTTTCCCTACACTTAGATAACATCTAAAGTTATGGGCCCATAAAACTTAAAATTCATATTGACACCAAGAAAAGAAAAATGCACGATAAAAATCCACTGAAAATAATTATTATGGTTATAATTCTTAAGTATTCTTAAGATGTAAATCATTTTAGTCAGTTCCTAAGGAGGCCAATAAGTCACTTCCAAAGCCTTGGTTTATTGGTACAATGTATACAATGCAGAAAAATAATTGTGAATTATTTTTATTCATCATCTGTGGTTTAAAGTAAATCAACTATGACTTTTTAGAAAAGAGAGGGACACAGAGGAAACATCTGAAAATATCTAACAAAAGATGAAAGATGGTGCTTCTGTAAAATCTGTGAGTGATCACCAGCCCTAAGGGATCTGCAACAGGATGCAGGCATTTGCTGGAGGCAACAGAGTACTACTTTTCTAGGGAATGGCTCCAAAATAAGAAAATAATTCAATTAAAATTAAACAGAGGAAAAACTCCAAGGAAATTTCTAACTTAAAAAATCATTAGGCCAGGTGTGGTGGCACACACCTTTAACCCCATACTTGGGAGGCAGAGGTAGGTGGATAGCTGTGAGTTTGAGGCCACCCTGAGACTACATAGTGAGTTCCAGGTCACCCTGGAATAGAGTGAGACCCTACCTCAGAAAAAAAAAAAAAATCATTAGGAAGCTAACAGTTTGACAGCATTGTTATTAATAAAGTTAGCTCTAGTCTTTCTATAGTTTATGGTTTTAAGAATGGATTTTATAGACTTTACAGTCAGTATTTTGTAGACTTTACAGTCAGTAATTTCCAACTATATTAATTCTCTTAGAATTGACAGTGTTAACCAGACGTGGTGGCACATGCCTTTAATCCCAGCACTCGGGAGGCAGAGGTAGGAGGATTGCCATGAGTTCGAGGCTACCCTGAGACTCTATAGTGAATTCCAGGTCAGCCTGGGCTAGAGTGAGACCCTACCTCGAAAAACCAAAAAAAAAAAAAAAAGTCAGTGTTTAGAGGCTTTATTTTATTTTTTGACTGGTAGTGTTTAGTTGATCCATTTGCCAAATTTAAGTTATAAATGTCCTTCAATAGTTCTCACAATGAGATTTCCCCAGGCAGAATGAAAGTTAAACATAATTCCATCCCTTTATACTATTATGGTGAGATTTATATGTAGACCAAGTAGATTTTAAGTCTAAGTTTAAAGTTTATTGTAGTCTTATCTCACAAGCCATAGATGAACCCTAGATGTTTTTCCCTTGGTTTTCTTTTTTCTTTCTTTTTTTTTTTTTTTTTTTTTTTTGGTTTTTTGTTTGTTTGTTTGTTTTGAGGTAGGGTCACACTCTAGCCCAGGCTGACCTGGAATTCACTGTGTAGTTCCAGGCTGGCCTCCAACTCATAGCAATTCTCTTACCTCTGACTCCCAAGTGCAGGGATTAAAGAAAGGTGTGAGCCACCACACCTGTCTCAACTGGGTATCTTTATTTTGAATTTTTATTTAGATTCTTCATATTGCCTGCTCAATATGTTAATAAGAAAAAAGTCATCAGGAGGAAAGCCAGGACAGAAGACTCAAGCTGGACATCTTGAGCCCAATAGGACAGGTCCACAGAGGCAATAAAGGAGATGGAAAGAAACGGTGTACCCTTCCAAGAAGAGTTTATTTACCACAGCTCTCTTTACTCTCAGAAATCAGGGTGCCCTGCCTCTTTGAGGGATATTATAATATAGACCATACAAATCAGAGCCTGCATGACAGGTGCTACCTACAGACTGTTCCTCCACTAATTCTCACATAGATGGCATTTGCTTTGAGAAAACCAGAAAAGCTGAACACTTAAAAAGGTTTTTGCTTGTTTGTTTTGTTTTTGTTTTTGTAAAACACAGACTAGAGTCCATCCTGAGGACACCAAACTTGGTTTCCTGGCATTCTCCCACATGAGCTAATCCTCTGAATGGGTGCCTATGGTGCAGCCCCTGCATCCATGAGAGATCACCAGCCCTAAGCATCTGCAACAGGACAGAGGCAAGCTGTGGTGACATGTGCTCCAAACCTGGGCCAGGACACTTCAGTCCTGTTGGCTCCTGTGATGGATAGAAAAGCAGCCAAGCCACCACCCACTGAACAGTGCCATCTGATCTGGTTCCTGTCCTTGTTTGCCAGAATCTGGGCATCTCTGGTCACAGCAGCACTTCAGGAAAACTGCAGTATCTTTATAACACCTTTTACATTCAGAGTTTTTGAAGATTTTTTTTCCCCTTTAAGAGTGTTAAAATAGATGATGAACTATACCCAATAATAACACTGGGAAAAGCATGCCTCAGATGGGTTTTCTGCAAAACTCCAGAATTATTATGAAATCCCATTTTTTATCTACCATTATTTGAATCCGTTTGATTTATTCCAGCTTGGCATATTAGAGTAGACATGGGGGACACAAACAACCCGATAGTTAAAATTTTGTCTGCATATGAATCTCCTCTGGCTTCTTCTCTGCCAGGAAGATTTTTCCTGTTGTCAGTCAAGTGATCCTAATATCTTCTTGGAATAGAGCAAACATTTTAAAGTGCAAAAGAAAAGTCCTCCTCCAGCCCTAGGGAGTAGACTTTTTTCCTCCTTTAGCTGTTGATGTCTTTAAGAAAAATGACTTTGGTTTGTTCTGTCAGATGGCAGAGGACACAGTTAATTCCATATAAAGGAACATGTTTGAGTTCAAGTAAGATGTGCTTGGGTAACATTGTTGAAGAAGATAAACCAGGTCACAAATTACATAAGGGGAAAGTCCTTATAAATAACAGCAGAAGGGTAGTTTTATGGTAGAAATGTTTTCAGTTTGTTTAGAAAAAGTCCTATATTAATATGTATTTTCAGATCTATTTATCAACTTACATGGGAACTTGGGCCTCCTGGAAATGGATTGCTTTGCTTTCAACTAACTAGATATTTCCAATATATTTAAGGGTTTTGGTCAGAAACTCTGAGACTGAAGAAGTAGATGAAGTTACAATTGCACTCTATATAGTACTGCAAGGTCTTATTTTTTTGTTTTTGTTTTTATACTATTATTTTATATGCACTGAAATATTATCTGTAAACAAAAATCTACAAATTAGATAAAAGTATATTTTACTGGATCATGAAAATGCATAGTTGTTAAAACACTTCTAAGTAGATCACAAACTATTATGTAATCTATATTGACTAAATATGGCCATGAAGTCTTTTTTTTTTTTTTTTTTTTTTTTTTTTTTGCTTTTTCAAGGTAGGGTCTCACTCCAGCCCAGGCTGACCTGGAATTTACTCTGTAGTCTCAAGGTGGCCTTGAACTCACAGCGATCCTCCTACCTCAGCCTCCCGAGTGCTGGGATTAAAGGCATGTGCCACCATGCCCAGCTGAAGCAAGTCTTGATTCAGACGCAACTCAAAGTCATTGACTTTCTTGCCTCAACTATTCTAGCATACTATTTTTTTGTTTTTTAATTTAATTTTATGTGTACCATAACAGGATATACACTTTTATCCCCTTGCCCAAACTCCTGTTACCCAGGGGGCCCTCCTCTTTGGGGTTAGGATAATCACTGTAAGGTCATGAAGACCTCAGTCAGTCCCTATAGGGTAGTGGGATACTGTACCTCAGGGTATTCCTACCTACTATGTGGCGCTTACATTTTTTCTACCCCCTTTTCTTCAATGCTCCCTGAGCCATGGCAGGCCTGTTGACAGTCTGATTTAGTGTTCAGTTCTCTATAGCCTCTGGATTTCTGTTTTGGTGGATTTTGATTGACAGCCTGGGTCTGTCATCACAGGTTTTATATATGTATTCTATATACACACACACACACATATATATATATATATAATATTATATGTTATTATATATTTATATATTATATATATTTATTATATTATATATAATATTTATATATATATGAGCAATATATATATATATATATATATATATATATATATATATATATCTGAGCAAGAAAAGACTTGGACAGCCAAGGATAAGTAACCATACCATCTTTCATGCCAAAACAAAGAAACCATTCTGCTATCGGATTTGTGGTGGGCAGTCAGATAGTTTTTTTTATTTTATCTATGGATCTTAGTCCTCCTCCATTTTCTCTGCCTTTTGTAAAATAAAATAGATTCTCCAATAAAGTGTGAGAGCATTTTGGGTTAAAAGTGGTATGAAAAGTTGGTTGAGAGATTTTTAGTGTGATAGCCCACTCCTTCCTGACCATGTATTCTAACTTGGTTTCCAGGACCAGATATGAGTTCTCTCTTACATGTGTAATGGCCATTTGTATTTCTTCATTTCTGAATTCTCTGTGAAATTCTCTACTCCTTTTTAATTGGGTTGTTTGATTTTATTATTTAAGATTTTGTGTTCTTTGTAGATTCTAGATATTACACCTTTATTGTAGGTATAGCTGGTGAAGATTTTTTTATTTTTATAAATGTTTTATTTATTTATTAGAGAGAGAGAGAGAGAGATAATAGGCATGAAAGGTCCTCCAGCCACTGCAAATATGGTGTTTGTTTACAGTGTGACTCCTTATGAGTTTTAATTGATTTGTTTTTGATTCATTTTATTTTTTGTCTTTTTTTTTTGCTTACATTTATGTTTGCAGAGTGGGTCATGCCTTTTTGGGTGATTAGTGTGGTTTGGACATCAGAATAAATACATTATTTATCAAGAGCAGAAAAAAGAAATCATGAATATAAATGGAAACTTGAAGGTGATTTTGAAGAAAAGATCATGGATTTTAATTGCTCTTATTGAAAGTACTATATCTCAATAGATTTAAAAATAAAATACTACATTTTCTCTTACCAGTATTTGCCTTGTTGTTAGACATGAGTGATAAATATCATGTAAAGGGACACCACCAAGAGCAATCACATCATGCATATTTAAGTAAGACAGACTACAAATGGCATCAACAAATGAGAGTAATGGGGTTAAATCATTTGAATAATTAATAAAACTAATCAAAGTAGAAATTTACCTATCTCAGTTTTGTTTTCAAATATTCAAATATTTTTATAGGTATTCAGACATATCCTTATTGCAGTCAAAACCCTACAAATAAAAGTGCCACTTTCTTTGCTAAATAACTATTTGTTTTGCTTAAAAGCACCCAGAAGAATTTTCCATCCATAGTGTTAAGGATTATTTTGCTCGCTCATATAAAAAGAAGTGCTGCAAACACAGTAGCTTCTGACAAAAACAGTATATCCTCTGACAGTTCTGTAATTCAGAAGTCTGCTTGAGTCTCATTGAGCCACAGTTAGTACTGGCAGGTGGGCACTCCTTTATGAACCCTGGGGGAGAATTCTTATCCTTTTCTTTTCCAGCTTTTCAGCTTCTACAAGACACCTAAATTCTTTGGCTTGGGTCCCATTCCTCCATCATTGGGCTAAGACATCAGACTGTGTCCTTCTTTATGTTGGCATCTATCTTGTTCTCTCTCTTCTGCCTCTCCCTCACACTTGAAAGACTTATGGTTAAAAGGATTTGACCTGGAGAATCAAGATAATTTCTCCACCTCAAAGGCACCTACTTAGCCATCTCTAATCTTATTTTGTACTAACCTTAGAACCTACTATATTCACAAGATCCAGGATGTAGCACATCAACATCAACACAGAGACAGTTTTCCTGCCCTGTAAATTAGTAATTCTTAAAGTTAGATGATGGGCATGTAAAGATTCATAGTTCTAGTCTATGGACATTTAATGATTTAATTTTGATACCCAAACAAATAAATTTAGGGTCATATATTACCCCAAAATATGTAAAGATGAGAATATTTATTATTCAAAATTTTATTACAACAATCCTAGCATCCAGCCTCTTGATAAATTTCCATATTATTTTTGGTAAGATCTCTGAAGAGACATAAAAAAAAGCCAACATTTCTTTGAAGTATAAAATCATAGGCATACATTTTGCCTTCAGTAAAAATTTTATGCCCCAGAAAGATTTAAAACATTTTTCAAAATAGCCATTAGTGATCCTTAGAGATTTTAGATTTAGAAAGATTTTTCATAGCATAATGTATGTTAAAAAATCCTCTCTGACACATGACTTCCCTGATTGCACTGGAGTGAATTAGAGGTCTCTTTAAATATTTTAAAGCTTAATACACTTTGTTACTCAGAAAATCCTTGCCTACAGTAAGACCCATAAGAAGACCAGACTCCCGGAGTCTGCCATTAGACTTCATTTGATAATAAAGATTCTAAATAGCCACTATAGGTCTGAAATGAATGCTGGGGGTAGAGGAAGTTACAGGGATCAGTAGCTAGGTGGGAGAACCACTTCTCATCACCTTCAACTCAGTGACTTGCTTCAACTTCTGTTGATCAGAGCTTCATCCTGTGCATTACACTAAAAATATAAGCCAATAAAGTCTGGGTGAAGACACTTTGCCCCTGGAGCCTTCCTGTGACTTTTCTCTCTGCCAGCTCTTCTCCTAAATGGCTTCTTGTAAACTTTTACTGACTCTACCTTCTGGTAGGAGTCTGTCATTTATTCCATTTTCAAGAAGGCTTTGCCTCTGATTGCCCCAAATCATACTTATTAGACCATTTGACAGCTCACCTTAATCACACACAACACACATCCCTGACCCATTCTTAGCCTTTGCCCCTCAGACAATTTTCTCATGAGGAAACAGTGGCCTTTAGACACAAATAGTTGTGCAATAGACTCACCACACTATCATGCTTTTTATAGCTCCATGAAAGTATCTACTGGGAGCATTTTCAGATGTACAGATATTATTAACTTTTACTCCTCTGTACAGGAATTTGATATGGTCCAAGAAACATGAAGTCAGCATGATCACTTTCATCAGCCTATCCCTATTTATGTATATACAAAAATAAAGTCAGATTACTCATAGTACACTTGGCATTAGTTGTGGCAAACTTTCAGTACAATGACCAGGTTTTTCTGTAGAGTATATTCTGGCTTATTTTGTTCTGAATTTGCTTCTAACTAGTCCCCTATCCCCCAGATATACACCATCAAATATCAGGCCTCATGAAAACTAGGGAAGAAGTTTACCAACTAAGCTTCACCCCTAGCCCTACTAAGTAATCTTAGAGGGACATCTGGATATTCTTAAGTAAAACTCTCTTATAATAGAGACTATTTATTTGAGGCAATTAAAGTATTGCAAATCTAAAAGAGCCCAAAGGCTAGCTAATCACTGTCAAAAAGAAAGGCTAGCCAAATGTATTGGTGCACACCTTTAATCCCAGCACTTGAGAAGCAGAGGTTGGAGAATCATTATGAATTCAAGATGAGCCTGAGACTACAGTGAATTCCAAGTCAATCTGGGCTAGAATTATATCGTACCTCAAAAAAATAAACAAAAAAAGAAAAGAAGGAAAAAGAAGAAGGAAGAAAGAAAGGCAGGTCAGACTTGCAAAAACTAATATATTTTCTAGGTGGCTGCATATTTTAATAACAAGATAATCCAGCAAGCTATCTTATGTAGGTAGATGGGTATAAATGTCATATGTCATTATAGAAAATATTCAGACACTAAAATTATTAAAATAGATATCATATGTGTGATTTATTAAGATTTTGGGTTTTTTAATTTTAATTTTTATGTATTTATTTGAGAAAGAAAGAGGTAGGTAGATAGAATGTGCATGCCAGCACTTCTAGCCACTGCAAACAAACTCCAGAAGCATGTAGCACCTTGTGCATCTGGCCTACCTGGGTCCTGGGGAAATGAACGTTTGGGTCCTTTGGCTTTACAGTCAAGTGCCATCTCTCCAACCCAAGATTACATTTTGGCTAATGGAATCATCTGACTACATCTCCTTTAATTTTTTTCAACCTAAAATTTGTTTTGTGCTATAAGAATTGTTCCATATTAATTAAGGTAACAGAGCTTTTATTACTCATCTGTTCTACTAATTGAAAGGATTAAAAATGATTTTGTGGGCTGCAGGGATGGCTTAGCAGTTAAGGCATTTTCCTGCAAAGCCAAAGGACCCAGGTTCAATTCCCCAGGACCAATGGTAGACAGATGTACAAAGGGTCGCACATGTTTGGAGTTTATTTGCAGTGGCTGGAAGCCCTATCATGTCCTCTCTCTCTCTCTCTCTCTCTCTCTCTCTCTCTCTTGCTGGCAAAAATAAAAAATAAATAAAATAAAATATAAAAAATAAAATAAAAATGATTAGGTGGGGAAAACCTGGTTGTTCCAGTGGGTATAATTTCACCTCACTCCGGGATAAGTATGGCATTTTTCATCATTGGCTTTTTTTATTTTTTAACTTTCACAAAAAGATGTAGAATAGCTACAGGTCTGCCAAGAGTCAAGGATGCCTACTCAGCTGACATCCTTAACACCACCCTTTCCCCCCTCACTTTCTTTTTTGTCCTCATTTGACTTATTCTATGTAGGATATTTTATGCTATTTCCAATTCTTTATATAACATGTATTCACTATATAAGATAATGAAATAGTCATATCTTTTTCTGCTTAAGAATGGGTTAAATCCTTTTATAATATGATTTAGTGTTTCTTAAGTTCCCAGTGATATTTCTAGCCTCATCTCCATACATTTTCCAATCCAACCTTAACACAAGAAAGTGATCATAACTTTCCAAGCACAGTTCTTGGTTTGGGCAGGTGCCTCATTGATTTAAAGCTCAGGTTCTTTTTTTTTTTTTTTTAAGTGTGAATGCTTCGCAAAGTGGAATATGCTTTTAATCCCAGCACTTGGGAAGCAGAGGTAGGTGAATAATTGTGAGTTCAAGGACACCCTGAGGCAATTCCAGGTCAGCCTGCAGGACAGCACAACCCCTCACACCTCCCACACACACACACAAAAATAAAACCAAAAATAACTGCTTTTGAAATTCACATAGATGAACCAAAAAATTAGTTCTTCAAAAATCAAATATCTATTGTATCATTTAGATTCACTGGTCAGGTTTCTGTAGAGACCAAAGAAGTCAGAAATGAAAGATAAAGAGAACCTGTAAGTAACCAATCGATTTTATTCATCACTTGCTTTCTCCTTCATGATTTTTCCTAAATTATAGTGGAGCGCTGTTATTGATCTAGCCTGATGTATTGAAGCAAAACATTCAGTCATAAAAGTAAAATTAGCTGTAAACTAGAAAAAAAATTCCATAAAGAATATTTTTTCCTAGTCACATAAAAGATCCTTTAATCCTAGAACTCGGAAGGCAGAGGTAGGAGGATCGCTGTAAGTTCAAGGCCACCCTGAGAACACAGAGTGAATTCCAGGTCAGCCTGGACTAGTGTGAGACCCTACCTCGAAAAACCAAAAAAAAAAAAAAGGTCCCCTTTACAAACACCTTGCTCAGAGATAGAGTTCACAAGGATGATGAAAATTTTCTCACATGAAAAACTTGTATGTAGCTCTAAAAATGCTACAATCTATAATTTTCTGATACTCCACTTTCCTCCATAATGATAAAATAATGTATTAACTAATAAGCATATGATTGCTACACACACACACACACACACACATTTTGCTACTATAGGGAGGAACAAATTCATGAAGATTAAAAAAATATATGTTTTTTCAGACTGAGGAGATGATTCAGTGAGTAAGGTACTTGCCAATCAGGCAGGAGGCCCTGAGTTCAGATCCCCAACACCCCACATAAATGTTACACATGTGCCATGGGCCCATAATTCTCGTGCTCAGGAAGTATAGACAGGCAGATGCCTAGGGCAAGTTGGCCAGCTAGACTAGCTGAGCTCAATGAAAGATTCTGTCTCAGTAAATAAGATGGGGAGCACCTAACATCAACCTCTGGCTTACACACACACACACACATGCATACATATGAGCCCAGACATATGCAAACACTCATATCACATCCACACACAAAATACACACATACACATACAAAAACGTCCACTTTTTCAATCCATGTTGTTTTCCAAGTCAATTTGTTTGTGAAATCCAACCAGAGCACCTCACTTCTGATTTGGGGAGCAGATGTAGCCTTGTGTCAGCAGTGTGTTCCACTGTTCTTTCTACCGCTGTGTCTCTTCCCTCAAAACTACCAACCAAAGAGGCTTTGATAGTCAATACTGCCCTATGTCTCCCTCTCCCACTCTCTCTCCTTCTGTTTCTCTCCTCCATCCCCCTTTTTCATCTTCCTTCTCTTTTTATCTCTCTCTCCTTTCTTTTGTTTTGTTTGAGATAGCATCTCTCTATGTAGCCCAGGCTAGGCTCAAACTCACAATCTTTCTGCCTCTGCTTCCCAAGTACTGGGTTCAGTTCTTAGAATATGATGTCCCCCATAAACTGATGTGTTCCAAATGTTTGAACTCCATATGGTAGCATGTTGGGAGGTGGAGCCGTACTAGAGAAGGTAAGGTAAAGATGCTGGGGGTGGACCATAAGGTTGATGAGCTTCCAGCTTGCTGGTGTTAGTTGGGGCTCACTCTCCTGCTGCTGTTTTCCACTGCTATGGCAGAGGTGATTCCAGCCTCTGCTCCCGTCTTCATTGCCTCTACCATAGAGCTTCCCCTTGACTGTAAGCCAAATAAAGACTTTTCCTTCCATCAGCTACCTTTGGTCAGAAATGAGACAGTAACTACAACGCCAGGGTTACAGGTGTGTGCTGCCACACTTGACTACTGTTATAATTTTCACATCCTCAAAGTAACACTTGTGTTTTCTACTTGCATATTGTTTCCAAGGGTCTGGGGTTCTTTTAGGGTTGTTTTTGTATCTTCTGATTCATTTCTGTCATATGCAGCACCTCTCCCTATTGCCACAATCCTTCTATAATTTCTACATCTTCCAGCCTATCCAGACCAATGGCATGGTATGTTTCCTAAATTGCCATTTCTGAAGGAGTCTACATTTCTTAACCTCTGGACCCTGCAACTATAAATCTATTCATCTGTATTACCTGTCATTTCTACTTTTGATTATCAGTGCTCTACCCAAGACTGCTCCTTCCCAAGCTTTATATCAGTAAAGGATAGGCCCCAGCCAGTCAGTTGCTGAAACTTAAAAAAAAAAAATAATTGGGGCTGCAGAGATGGCTAAGCAGTTAAGGCACTTGCCTATAAAACCTAAGGACCCATGTTCAACTCACCAGATCCCACAAAAGCCAGACGCACAAGATGACCCAAGCATGCAAGGTCATACATGCGTACAAGGTGGCACATGCATCTGGAGTTCAATTTCAGTGGCTGGAGGCTCTGGTGTACCAGTTCTCTCTCTCTCTCCCTCCCTCTTATAAAAAAGTCCATTCTATCAGGCTTGCCTCAAAAAAACCTTTTTTAATTGTCTTTGAATTCTCACCACCATATTCAATCTATCAAAAATCCTTTGAACTAGTGTTCTGTTTCTGTCCCACTTGTCCATTTCTGTCCAGCTGCTCTACTTGTCAAATGACAGAGCTAAGGTCCTAAGATCATCAAATATTCCACATTGGACTGAGAAAATGCATTCAAATTTTATTCCATTCTCATACCTGGAGAAGCATAGGCAATGAATTCCATAGCAGGATTGCTTGTTTAGGTGCCTGCTGTAAAGGCAGCACCTAGAACAGGACTAAGCACAGTGGATACTCAACAAATAGTTGAAGGAATAAATTAATGAATGAATGAACAGGATTTAATCTCTAGGATGAGACAATCATTTACGAGACCAAATGGAAATACACTAGGATGGATGGGGAGGGACGGAAGGGCATCGAAGGGGTGGGAAACACTAATCTGGACCTAAACAGTAAAGGTACCATAAAATTCCACTTCCTAAAAGGCAGACCAAATGGCTGAACCTTCACCAGTCCCTTACAGGAAACACCTGAACGATAAGACACTGGAGAGGGTAGGATCAAGTCTAACCTAAATCTTCTACATCTTCCCTCCCTCCTATCCCCTCCCCCCTCTCTCTCTCCTCTCTAATTCTTGTATATTAGGGTTTTTTTTTCCTCATTTTCTTAGGGAGCACTGACCTGTAACCCCCACTACCAGCATGGGCTATCCTCCACAATGAGCTTTTGATCAGAGAAACCTAAAAGCTTTCCTAAAAGAATGACAGACTTGTCAGAGTACTTGATGACCCACCAAAGGTCAGTGGTAAGACCCTATTGCTGAAGACTCCATATGCAGCTGACACGTAAAATGGAATGGCATGGCTGGATGCCAGGAGAGAGTCAGTCCCCAGACAGTCAGCGTGTCTAGTGCCAGAAGGTGCTACATGGGCGACTGGGGGAAATGACCAATATCTGTCCAAGCAACTCATGGTCTACCCTAATTAGCAACAAATAACCTGGTGTGATGCCCACACAAGTGCAATAGTGGCACACAGCCATGGTGGGGAACCAACTGCTCTTGATTTGGCTAACTGATCCCCTCAGTGGTACAGGACCCATAGCTGGAGCTGGGAAACAAGCCAGAACCATATCCAAACATAAGCCCACTCTCCAATATCAAGCTAACATCAATCATGGGGTACAAGAGGGCCTACACCTATTAAACTCTCTATCAAAAAAGTAACTGTTATCTCAATTTTCCAGGTGCTAACTTACTCTCCGTTGGACAATCTGCTTCTCTTTTTCTGATAGATGCAGATCCTAAGGAGAGAGTTGCCCCATCATACCTCAAAAGGAGCCCAACTGAAACTAAGGACAATTGGCGAAACAAGTAAGGGTGATGTTTTCCTGATGAACCAGATACCAGCACAAAGGGAAAGGAAACCAACACAGAGAAAAATCAACTCCTACCAAATTAGAGAGCCAGAGCCTCAAAGGCCCCCAACACCTCAGCACTGAAGCAGACCAAAAATGAATCCAACATGGCTCAGGGGAATTTTGCGGAAGAGGGAGCGGAAAGAATGTCAGAGTCACATGTTGGGTCATGATATGCAGAGACATTTATCATACCAATAACTGTGGGCTAACTCCACAATGCATGACCCATTTACATCAACAAGGAGGGGCCAATGGGAGGGGGTACATCATAGATGAGCCTAAACAATGGTACCAAACTGCCTGTATTTGCTGAAAAGAAAAGTAATATATTAAATTTTTTAAAAAGAGAAGTTTCTCTAACCAAAAGTGACAGTAGCATTAATATAAGAACATGAATATTAAGTATAGTGCTTACGTGGCAGTTTGGTGAGCATAATAAATGCACTTAACCAGACAAGAGCAGGCTTTACACCCATAAGGCTCATGACCTCCCCTGCCATAGGCTTTTGATTAAGTTTTCATTACCATGCATGTATTCCCTCCCATAGAGCAGGCCTCCAGTCCAATTAGAGAGCAGCTGGTTTCCCACAGAACAGACATGCCACTATTTCACTATTCAAGGGTGTTTTGTGCTTCCAAATGAATTTTAGTATTGTTTTTTCTTTTTCCGTGAAGAATGCCAGGAGTTGTAATGGGGATTGCATTAAATGTTAAATTAAATTAAATGCTTTGGTAAGATTGACATTTTCACAATGTTGATTCTTCTACTCCAAGAATATGGGATGTCTTACCATTTCCTAGTATCTTTTTCAACTTCTGTCTTGAGTGTTTTAAAGTTTTCATTGTAGACATCCTTTAATTCCTTGGTTAGGTTTTCTCCAAGGTAGTTTATTTATTTATTTTATTTTTTGAAGAAATTGTGAATGGGAGAAATTCCCTGATTTCATCTTCAATATTTGTTGTTAGTATATAGGAAAGCTACTGGTTTCTGTGTGCTTATTTTGTATCTTGATACATTGATAAAATTGTTTATCAACTCAAACAGTTTGCTGATAGAGTCTTCAGGGTTCTTTATGTATAGAATCATGTCATCTACAAATAGTGATAATTTCCAATTTGTACTCCTGTTATGAGTGTCTCTTGCCTTATTGCTATAGCCAATACTTCTAGTACTATATTAAATAAAAGTGGATACAGTAAAAATAAATAAATAAATAAAAATAAAAAAGACTGCAGAATAGACTCCTCTAATGTGCAGCCTGGATGACATTTACACTACATAAAAACTGAAGGATTTTTTGTACCTTTCCTGAGACCTACTAACTCATTTAAGCCAGAACTAAGCATCAGAATATAATATTTCCCATGCATTTCTTATACTAAAATTTGAGGATGGCTACTCCAGAAAACATAAAATAATGAAACTCCTAAAGCAGTGTCTATAATTGAAGGATTTAAAGAAATTACCAGAATTTTATGAAGTAGAAGCAATGGTCAGAATGACCAAAGTTCCCACCTGTCAGACCAAGAGAATAATGTCACCACTGATCTAACAGAAAACTTATGCATTAGCATGAAAATAATTATATTTTGTAAGCCGCCCTTACAAAATGGTAGTGCATGCCTTTGATCTTAGCACTTTGGAGGCAGAGGTAGGAGGATCTCCATGAGTTTGAGTCCACTGTGAGACTACAGAGTGAATTCCAGGTCAGCCTGAGCCAGAGAGAGACCCTACTTTGAAAAAAAAAACAGAACAAAACAAACAAACTATATATATATTACAAAGTAATTGAAAGGCAATACAACATAAAGATATGCATGTATGTATGCATTCTTAACTTTATCTCACATATGTGAGGTAAAATGTGAGATTAAGATAAGAATGCAATATGCTTTCAAAAGCATGGAAGGTACTGTTCTATAATAAATAGGACAGGTATTATTACCACTGCAATACATAGTGGAAGAGTGCTAAAAAAATTAGTCTCATTTCTTATTGTCAAAGCCTATATGAAAGGCATGTTACTCTTGCTTATTTCATAGTGAAAGCACTGCATTTGTCTTAGTTAATAGTTCCTTGGGTAATAGATTTTTGGACCTGGCATCCTCCCAGCCATGAGACAGATATGGCAGTGGAGTAATATTAGAAAGCAAGAAGAGAATACCAGAGAGCTAATGCAAAGGTCTCCAGTAAACAGTAACATTTTAGAAAATTGGTCAGTTATCATTCAGATGTTATTTGTAATTATGGGCTTTAGAATTTAAAATGTCTATTATATAAAGAGTCAGATTTTTATGTGAAGATGGACAGAGACCAATAAATGTTTCTCCTAAAGAGAAATCTTTAAGCTTGGAACTGTTTTTGGTGTATGTTAGTCTCTGCTTTTTTGTTATGGTGAACCTGACATTTAAAATATGTAGAAAGTTGAATGCTCAAAAGCAAATTATCCCTTCCCACCATGAAGAATAGATGTTTTATATGTACTTATAGAATGTTTATCATAAGACCCCAAATTCCACTTGTCAGATTCTAATTAATCACTGTCATATGAGGAAAGAAATCAAAGAAGGAAGGTTAGGAGTAGAAGCCAACAGGAGAACACAGCTATGTACTCATGGGGACTGCTTGCTTCATTGCAAGCACTTTAGAGGCTCGAGTTTGTTGAGTTTGACAGAATTAAAGGTGACATGAAGAGATGTTATGTGAATTGTCTAAAGACAATTTTGGGATTGGATCTAACATGAATAATAGTAATGTTATGAGCTGAAAAGATGACTCAGCAATTTAAGATGCTTGCTTGCAAAGACTGACAGCCCAGGTTCAATTCTCAAGCCACCCACATGAGCCAAAAACAAAAAGTGCACAAGAATCTGGTGCTCATTCATTTGCAGTGGCAAAAAAAACCTTTAAAATGCGCCCCCACACACAAACACACCCTCACAAATGCAAATTAATTATTTAAAAATAAATGTCTCCATTTGAAGTGTAAAAAACAAGAACACTATTGACCTCAATTTTTTGGTTTGTTTTGTTTTGTTTTTCAAGGCAGGGTTGCACTCTAGCCCAAGCTGACCTGGACATCACTATGTAGTCTCGGGGTAGCCTCAAACTCACAGTGATCCTCCTACCTCTGCCTCCCAAGTGCTGGGATTAAAGGCATGAACCACCACGCCTGGCTTTGACCTCAATATTTTTAAAAGTAGAGAATAAATGAAACTACAAGTTGAAAATTTAATGCCACAAATTTTGTTCACACAATGGTTAGATGTGTACCTTAATAGCTACATACTTCATTGTCCCTGTCAAGGAAATTATGAGTCTATGTTGCATAAATAAACAAACAAATGGCAGCAGAAGGAAGCATACCTGGAAGTTGCACCTCCTTCACCATTACTCCACCCTAAATGTCTGCAGAAATTCACACATCAATGCAGAGAGTGGATTCAAACATTAAAGAGACCTAGAATGGGCTACACAGATGACTCCTCCTAAAGCAACCATTTGTAAAAATTCTAGTAATAAGGGCCCTGGGGAGGGTGGGATGAAGCTTAACCCTAAAACATTTGGCTCTAGTTTGTAATTCCCAGTATCAGAAATCAGTTACAACCCACATTGAGCTATTGATCAGATAGATCTATAAGGTCCCCAAAGCAAAACAGGCTGCTTTCAAAGCACTTTATTATGCCAAGCACATAAAAGACTATTGCTGAAGACACCACATGCTGCTGACACAGAACATGAAGCAATCTGGCTGGAAGCTAGAAGGAAGCCAATATCCATATTGTCTGACTGTATAGTGCTGCAAAGCACTACATGAGCTGCTGGGGGAAATGGCCAAAAACTTTGTGTGCCAACAGGGTCACTACTATACAAAAGCAGCCAGCCTATGAAGGTAGACACACTTGTGCAATAGTGACACCCAACCTAAGTGGGTAACCATTGACTTTCTGATTTGCTAAGGAGATCTGCTCAGTGGAAAGGAATGCATAGCTGGAACTTGGAACTGAGTCAGAATCCTATGGAGACAAAGATCATGGACTCCAACAAGAAGCTCCCACTAGTCTTTAGCCAAAAAAGAGGCTATACCCATCAAACTCTTAATTAACAATGCTTATCCCATTGAACCTATGCTGACCTCATTCTCCGTTAGAAAATCGGTTTGTCTTTCTCAGAAGACAGTGAGAACCACCCCTTGTACATCAGCTAGAGCCCAGGTGAAACTGCAGAAGGATTGGCAAGATGAGAAAGAGTGTTGCTTCCATGGCAAGCCTGACAACCAGCATCAGGATGATGGAGAAACTGAGGATATTTAAATGCACCACAGCAGAAATCCAGAACCTTCTGAAAGCACAACACTAAAGTAGACTTGAAATACACCTGCTACAGCTCAGGGAAGTTTGTGCAAGAGGGAGCAGAAGGACTGTTAAGAGCCACAGACTGGAAGGGAATGTCCAGAGGCATTACCTCCCCTCACAATGACTGACTGCTGCTCTCATACTTCATAACCCACAACCCCAGAGTGAATACCAGCAACCCCACTGAGGAAGGCCCTCAGTGGAATGGGGGCAGGAATGGACAAAATTATGGGACTGACACATGATGTGTCCATACAAAATTGCTACTTAATAAAGGAAAGAAAAACAGATGAACTCTGTAAAGCAAGATACACATTACTACTGAGCAAATCACAATAAAAATATGAAAAGAATATGGGGTTATTATGGGGCTATGAATTCTGTCCGTAAATGCTCATTTTCAACTTTGTGCCAGTACAATGATAGCAACTACTGGAACCAAGCAGCAATAATGACTTAGCTTCATGTGGCTGTGACCAAATCCCCAGACAAAGTAATTTGCATGGAGAAGGAGTTCTTGGCTCATGGTTTCAGAGGACTCAAGCCCTCATCACTTTTCTGTGTGTTTCTGGGCCTGTGGAGAGGCAGAAACTAGAGTGCTGGATGCAGGGTATAGAGGCTGTTTATCCACCACATGACAGCACAGACGCAGAGGAAGATGCACAGAGGAGGGGGCATGAGATGAGATGTGCCCCTTGCACCAAGACATGGTCCCCACTGATTTACCCCTCCAACTAAGCCCCATCTCTTCAAGTTCTCAGAACCTTCCAAAATAGTGACAGCAGCTGGAAGTCAATTCTTTAGCATTTACAACTTTGGGGACATGCTTTATAACCGAATACTCTCAAAGATCCTCAGTTTCTCTGTACCCATTGGAGTCTGTGGCTTGTTCTCTTTAGTGCCATGTTGCTGAGAGGATGCCAGTGCACAGGCATAGGAGGAAGAAACAAGGCATCCTGCCCAGGAGGTTCCAAGGATACAAACATCAAGCCTTAAGGCTTCAGAGAAGAACGAGTTTTACTGCGACCTTCACTTGTGCAAAATGGCTGACTTTAAAAATATGACAACCTTCTCCCTTCACCTTAATGCCATAATACTTCTATCATTTTTTATCACTTTCACCCACATGCCTAAAGAGCTAGTTGTACACTAAAAGGTAAAGGTGCTTTCTTTCTGAGAAGAGATATATTTTTGTGCTTGTCTACATGTCAAGGACAACAGAGTTCTCATAAATCAGATCTAGAGTCTAAATTTATATAAGACTGAATTGTGATATTTTATTTCAATCAAGTCTGGCCTCAAAACCACATCACTGTGTTCTGAATGTGTATTTTTATTTTTGGAGATGCAAAATTTACAAGTAGTTTTGAGTGATAGATATTAAGTTTATTGCCATCACTTATCAAAGTGCAAATAACTTACTACGTGTAATGAGTTAATGTTTTCTTTAAAAAAATCATAATTGAACTGTCTTTAAATCGTCTGTTATTTTTACCTTTACTACCAGCAATTATGCTATGATTTCATAGAAATAAATAGCCCCTAACTAACTTTGCTAGGATAGTCCTTCCATAACAACCAATCCAAATGTTGATGCAGGAAAACCTGAAAATAAAGTTCATTTTTTTATAGTCAATGACTACAAAATACTTTTTTTGAGAAGACTATAATGCTTTTATAAAACATTAAAAGAATAATAACAGAGACATAAATATGAGAAAAATGAAGCACTTTCAATAATTTAGTTTAAGAACAATTAACCTTGGGTCATTTTTCAAAGTCAATCTTTATATGTCAGGAAATTTGAGAGTGATTTAGAGAAGCCTAGATCTTTTTCTCAATATTTCCAATCTAGGACTTTTAGCTATAAGTAAGGAATGAATTACTTAATAACAGTTCAGACACTCCCAAGCTATGGACACCCATATTATACCCATCAAACATCAGCAATTTGTGAGAAATGGGACCCACACTCTCTTCACCTAAAGGAGGTGGGTTCAATTCTAGAAACTTCCAAGTTGTCCTCTCTTCTTGTTCACGGCCATTATTTTCACCATCATTATTATTTTATTTGCAGTACTGGGCATGGAACACAGAACCCAGGACAAGTTCAGCAAGAGCTTCACCATTGAGCTACGCCCTCCATACTTTGTCTTCACGAAGACAATGCACAAATCAAACACAGGAAGGTACGCATCTCTAATTGAAATCCCCTTTCCATTATTGAACTCTCTGTGTATTAAAAAGCAAATGTTCGGGCTGGAGAGATGGCTTAGCGGTTAAGCGCTTGCCTGTGAAGCCTAAGGAACCCGGTTCAAGGCTCGATTCCCCAGGACCCACGTTAGCCAGATGCACAAGGGGGCACACACATCTGGAGTTCGTTTGCAGTGGCTGGAGGCCCTAGCGCGCCCTTCCTCCCTCCCTCCCTCCCTCCCTCCCTCCCTCCCTCCTTCTGTCTCTCTCTTTCTCTCTTTCTCTGTCTGTCTGTCTGTCACTGTCAAAATAAATAAATAAAAATAAATCAAAAAATTTTAAAAAGCAAATGTTCATGTGCATATACCACACACACCCAAATGTGCGTACACAATAATATGGAAATATTAAAACAAGGTGGATAACCTTCCTAGAAAACATTACAAATTTACATTTGAGGCCATTCAAAAAAGAGTATAGAATGAATGGCTCTCCTGGCTCTCTTTGCAGTGAGCCTTGCTTGCTATTACCCTCAGCTCCCATTTTCCTGTAGCATACTAACGAACATTTCTCTAAAGTGTTTGTGTGTTTGTACTGTTCTTAATTTTGTTCTTGCTTAATTTTCTTCCTTTTCCAATTTTTTTAGGGAAAGGCAGGCTGCTTCCCATGAAAATAACTAAAGCCCTTCCTGGTGCCTCCCGTGCCCCTGTTTCTCTACTGCCCCCCACCCCCGCCGCCCCCCGCCGCCCCAGTGCGTTCCTCTCTCCCTTTCACCTGCTCCTTTATAAGGACTTTGCATAAGGACTTTTTATAGGGACGTTTCCTGAGCTTGGACAGCTATTCTCTCCTCATGCCTGCAAAACATCGGTTTTCCTTACAGAACTGACTTCACTCAAGAAGCTCTTACTCTCTTCCTTTTCACTCACGTGGCCAGCTACCCTCTTTCTTAGTTGTTCATATGGGTTTTCCTCCTCTTCCTGCAGGAGTTCCTCAACTGTGTGTTCACCCACAGTTGATGTCTCAGTGCTTGACTTCATGGCTCCTACATTACGTTTTACAATATTTTAGCCTTATTGGTTATTTGACCTCCTTCGTTTGGAGAAAATAGGTGTGTTAGGGCTTCTAGCTGTTGCAAACCCACTCCAAACTCATGCATCACCTTGTGCATTTGGCTTAACGTGTGTCCTGGGGAATGGAACCTGGGTCCTTTCACTTTGCCAGCAAGAACCTTAACCATTAAACCATTTCTCCAGCTCTACCAATCCACTTTTGAATTTTGAAAAATCCTAACCTTAATCTTGACGGATTAGTATTAAATGGTGTCATAAAGGCTTTAATCATTAATTAGAATTATGTCTTGAAGGGAAGAGATATATATATATTTTTTAAATCATCAGCTTTTAAATTCCCAGAGAATGTAAGTAAGTCTCTCCATGACAACTTCTGTACATCCCTTCATCTCTTATACTTAACTCCATTTCTCTTCAAGTATCAAGAGACTAAGAATTTCTGAGTCTTTATTCAATTTTTATGATTTCTCTTTGGTTTTATTGCTGCAGCATTTTCCCTGCTACTTGCTCATTTTAAATATGTAATGCTTCTGCTACATTGTGGATTAAATGATTTTCATGGGCTGGCCTGTCAATCCTAGCACGATTCATAATAGCTTTTTCTATGGAGAAATGCATTTTAAGTTACAATCTGCCTTTTGGAATTTCAAGGATGTATGCTGTAGATTATCTACCGAAATTGCTGAACATATTATGTATCAATTTTTGTTGCTCCCTCAGCATTTATTGAATAACAGCATTTGTCAAGATCAACTTCAGACTTTGATGACAATAAGTGAGACAAATTAATGCCTTGCCTTCAAGAGGTTTTCAATCTATGCATAAATTGTGCTAAAAATCAATTTTACTTTCTTCCTTTCCAATATTGTTCCTTATAAAAACAGAAGAAATTCTACTTATAATTGACTGAAATAGTTGTGATGAGAATATAAATTAACTTTTATCTTTCTGAGAAACACTTTAGAGATTAAGAAAACATTTTGTCAGGTTTGTTTTCTTAAATACTCATTTGAGATCTATTTCACCAGTAATTCTTTTTATAATGAGCTTCTCTAGCTAGCAAAGGGATTTGTAATGCTTTGTTATTTCATAACATCTGCATTGATCCTTGAACACTTCTCTGGAAGTATTTCTCAAATAATATGCTTATTTTTATGGCCTTCTACCCCTCCAGACTAGACAAAAGCAGAACCATCCACAATTTGAGGTCTTTTTTATTGTCTTCCACCAAGGAAAAATGATAATGTGCCTGGAGATATAAAGTCTTTAACAATGTACAGTCCTAAGCATTTAATATATGAATGAGTGATCTTAAATGGTTATCCTTTAATCAGATCAGAATTATTTCTTGGCAACTAATGGGTGTGTCTGTAAAATGAGATTTGTCCATTAATGATAGAAAGGTTTCTATAGATCTTTTAACATGCGATAAATAAAGTAATAGATCAACAGAAGACAGCTGTATTTTATAATAATCACTATGAAATAGCTATCTCAGGTAATGATTACCTACTCAAGAAGGATGGGGGGATTTCTAATGGATCCAGCTATAAGAATCACTGACAATGTGGAGAGACAAACTTGCTAGTTCTCTGCTTGAAAATGGAAACTTAATGGAAAAAATAACATCTGAATTTATTCTCTTAAAACTATGAATTAACAAAAAGCAATGTTTCAATTTCTAGAGTTTTACTTTTAAGTATAGCTTTTTAAAGTAATCACACAAAAAACCTGACAAAAATATTAGATTTCTGTTCATATGGGCCCTTTATTCTTTCTTTTTAATTGTGTGTGTGTGTGTGTGTGTGTGTGTGTGTGTGTGTGTGTGTATGCATGTGTGTGTGTGTGTCTGGTAGTGCATGTGAGGACAGCCTTGGGTATTCTTTCTCTTTCCCCATCCTGTTTGAGACAGGCTTTACCTCGTTATTTTGTTTTGGCTGCTTCACTTCATGTGCACCTGTCTAGTTTGCTGCAGACTTTTGGATTCTCCTGGTTCTGCTTCCTTTGACCATAGGTTGGGATCACAGGTGCATGCACCATTTTGTGTCTGACTTTATGTAAGTGCTAGGAAGTTCAACTTGAGCTGTCAGGCTTACAAGCAAGCACTGTTAGCTGCTGACTCATCTCCCCAGCCCAAATAACCTTTCTTCTTTGGGACTTTAGGACATATTTAACCTCTCCTGATAAAGTTGTTTCTTTAACACCATCATTTCAACATTTTGTGTTTGTGTGGTAGGGTGTGTGGGGGGTCTTGACTGACAATGGAGCCTTTCCCTATTAAACTAGTCACACCACCAGGGAGGGAATTAGAGCACTAAAGCCAATTTATTCATCTATGGATTTACCCATTCAACAAAGAAATACCCTAGCATCCACCCTACAGGGATATCAGCTCTGGAAGATGAACTCAGGCCTGTGATGTCAGCACACAAAGAAAATGAGTGTACAATACTGAATGGAAGCATGCAACTTTCTATGTGGTATTCTAGGAGCATATAAAATATCACCAAACCCTAACTACCCAGTTGCAATTCCAGTTAAACTATGTTTGGCCCAGGGAGTGGATTTACACCTCTCTGACAGCCAGGTTTCTAAAACCATGGCACTTCTTTATGCAAATCTCCCAAAAGACAGAGCTGACTTCAGACACACCCATAAGAAGATCCTAAAAGCAACCCCTCATGTTTTAGAGGACCGCCCTGCTTTCTCGCTATTACCCACTCAGTATTTTTATTGAAAAAGAAATAGGTATAGAACCATAAAAGTCATAGGTTACACGTTAATGTTTGTATTTGTTGGAGGGAATTTTTAACTTATGGGAAGTTGCTGTTCAACTCATGTGAACAAGTTTCTGACATCCATTGAATGAACCCACCGCAGCTTAGGAAACTCAACTTGTCTAAAAGCAAGTTTCTCAGCAAGAAAACTGAAAGATGTTAACTATAATCTATTATTCCGTCTATTGGCCATTGAGAAACCTGAATTTACTCTCGTGCTAGGTTTATTTTCCTATTTCCCCCTTGCCTTACATTTACCTTTATAATTTCTACTTGCAAAGAACCTCTGCTTTGCACCTTAGACTTATGTGACTCACCCTTACTAGTCTAGCGGTACATGCTGATTTTGTATGCTCAACTCTTATCATCTGTGCATGTGGATTTTTACATGCCAAAGCTGTAGAAGGTATAATTTTTATTTTAAATTGTGTAAACTATATATAGAGAATTTTTAGAACTCTGCAAACATGATTTGCAATGAAAGAACTAAGCTGAACCATGTGGCAATAAGTAGCTGAAACTACTAAGTGTCCATCAACAGATGACTGTATAAAGAAAATGTGGCATATATACACAGTGGCACATAATTCAACCATAAAGAAGAATGAAATTATGTTGTTTGTTGAAAATTGATGGAACAGGAGATCATCAAATTAAGCAAAATAAGCCAGAGTCAGAAAGACAAATATCAAGTTTGTTAATCTTGGATTGTGTGTGTGTTTATGTATATGTATATATGTGGTATATATGTTTATCTATTTCTATATTTATAAAAACTATATGTTTCATAAATTACATATAAATATATGCTACATATTTTATGTCATATATATGTGACATGAGAGCAGAAGGAAGACTGGAAGAAAGAAGACTAGCAGTCAGGCATGGTGGCACACACCTTTAATCCCAGCACTGGGAAGGCAGAGGCACAAGGATCACCGTGAGTTTGAGAATACACAGTAAATTCCAGGCCAGCCTAAGCAAGAGTGAGAACCTGCTTCATAAAACCAAAAAGAAAGAAAGAAAGAAAGAAAGAAAGAAAGAAAGAAAGAAAGAAAGAAAGAAAGAAAGAAAGAAAGAAAGAAAAGAGGGAGGGAGGGAGGGAGGGAGGGAGGGAGGGAGGGAGGGAGGGAGGGAGGGAGGGAGGGAGGGAGGGAGGGAGGAAAGGAAGGAAGGAAGGAAGGAAGGAAGGAAGGAAGGAAGGAAGGAAGGAAGGAAGGAAGGAAGGAAGGAAGGAAGGACGAACTTTTCACTTCAAAGGTTATATAAGAATCAAAATAGCCAAATGAGCTATTTTTTATGTCCTATTCATAGAAAAACTGTCCTGTATTTTTATCAAGGATGAAAAAAGATGGGAAAACAAGAAACTGAAATAAAACGGTGAAAAAAATTCTTCTTTTGTAAGGTGTGTGCGCGTGTGTGCATGCATGTGTGTGTGTAAGAGACGTTCTATGTGCACATGCATGTGCTTTATGTATACGTGTGCAGAGACCAGAAATGGATGCCAGGTGTCCTTCACCCACATATTTGCTTGAGACTGAGTCTATCACTTAAGCCAGAGCTGCTGCTTTCACCACTTTCTCAGTTCGTGAGCCCCAGCCATCTCTGATCTCTGATCTCTGATCTCTGGCCCCAGCCACCACAGGACTGGGGTTATAGAAGTGAATGACCACCCTAGCTCCTCACGTGCATGCTGGGAATTGAACTCTGGCAAGCTCTAGTCCTCTCGGCCCCTCATACTTGTGCAACAAATGCTCTTAACTGCTAGGTCATTGCTCCAGCTCTCTGCCTTATTTATTAATGCAGTAAGCTGCAGCCCAGTAATGACCCATGTTTCTGTAATATTCATCTAATTTACCTAATTCTGAAAAATACACAGCATTACACTTTGTGATCATATAATCAGGATGAGTCCTCATGCTGGAGCCACGGCAGTACATTGTTTCAGTTTCTCATCTGCAGACTGTAACTCAGCTCTTTAATTGTATAAGTTCATTTGTAATTTGTTTGCATCAAATTTAATTTCACTTTTAAGGAGGCTCATTAATACAATCTTAACCAGGAATCTTAGAATTGGTAAAATCACTGTCATGTAAATGAGCATAGTGGGGAAAAAAAGTCACAAAAATACAGATAAGACTTCCTAGGAAACACAGAAGGGCAAAATGTTCCTGACCAAATTAGAATACTCTAAAATAGTTGAAAACTTTCCAAATGCTTTTGTAAAATGCCAGGGCAATAGTGCTGCGACTTTATGAAAAAAGATTTCATTTTCAAATTATAGCTTGGGTTCAGCTGACACACCTTTACATAGAAAAATTAGCCTGCCCTTTTGGACTGGCCCACATGGCGTTATTGCTCCAACTTTATCTTTTTCTATAATTATTAAAATGCATTAATAAAACGAATGTGGTCTATAAAGAGAAAGGACTAGTTGAATAAATGTTAGGATATCACACAAACAATATCCAGAATTCTAGATCTGAAGTCTCTTAAAGCTAGGAGCGACAGCCATACCAGATTGTGGATAAATGACTGCTGTAACAGAGCCAGTGCCTGAACTCAGGACAATAACATGTTACCTATCTGATGCTGACAGCTGGCAGCAGGTGCAGGATCTGTGACAAGGGGAGGAATAAGACGTGGACTCACAGTTTGGAAGCTATTAAAAAAAATCACAAAAAGTCTGGCTGTGGTGATGGCATAGTGGGTAAAGTACTTGCTGAAAAAGGATGACCGAAGTCTAGTACTCACATTAAAAGGCCAGGCATGGTCACCTGTAATCCTATCTCTGGGAAACCCTGGGACTCACTGGCTAGTCTAGGCAAATAAGTGAGCTGTAGGCTCAGTGAGAGACCCCCTTCTCAATAGATAAGGTGAAAAATGATAGAGAAAGACACGGGCATGAATACACACAAGTGGTGGCACATGCATCTGGAGTTTGTTTGCAGTGGTTAGAGGCCCTGACATGCCCATTCTCTGTATATATCTGCCTCTTTCTCTCTTAAATAAATAAATAAAATGCTTGTTAAAAGAATTTTTTTAATTTTACCTTTTCATTATTCTTTAAAACTGCTGAGGGTGGTTAAAGCATTTGCCTGCAAAGCCAAAGAAAGGATCCTGGTTTGACTCTCCAGGACCCACATCAGCCAGATGCACAAGGGGGCACATGCATCTGGAGTTCGTTTACAGTGGGTGAAGGCCCTGGCATGCCCATTATCTCCCTCTCTCTTTCATTCTCTCTCCGCCTCTTTCTCTTTATCAAATAAATAAATAAAAATTATATTTAAAAAAGCTGCTGAGTGCCAGGCGTGGTGACACATTCCTTTAATCCCATCACTCAGGAAGCAGAGGTAGGAGGAACGCCATGAGTTCGAGTCCACCCTGAGACTACATAGTGAATTCCAGGTCAGCCTGGGCTAGAGTGAGACCCAACCTCAAAAAACAAAAAACAAAAACAAAAACAACAAAAAAGCTGCTGAGCTGAATTAAATACTAAAAACAATCACACATATGCTATAACCTGCATGACAAATCCTAGCTCAGAGCATTAAATGGTCCAGGGTCAAGTCCTTGAAAGGTCTGAGGAAAGGGGCATAATTACAACATGGACTAGATACTCACCACTTGAACAAGTTGCATGTGTTTGAGAATAAAAACCGACTGTACTGTCCTATCCTGAATTGAACATGCAAAACTGAGTGTTTTCATAATCAGGGCCAAATGTATTTCATACTCAGGGCTTAAACTAAAACTCAAAAATGGGAACATGAAAGCACATTACCAAAGTAAGCAATAGATCTGAGACAAGTTTTGACTGAAAAGGAAAATCCTGCCATGGAGGCATTTTTGGAGCATAAGTTGCATCTGGCACACAGACCTTTGTTATTTGTATGCGGGTGAATTTAATGATTAAGCCTCCAAGGAGTTATTTGAAAGAATAATCTAAATTTCTTTTTTAAAAAGGCATGTGAAATACAGATATTAATTCTTTAAAGGACAAGTTACAAAGCATGTAAAAATATAACACAGGCTTTTAGTTTTTAAAACTATATCTACAATTTGCCTGTCCAATGGTTTGTTCGTTGGGCTATCAGCAGCATGCAGGCTCAGTCTAATAATGGCTAATTACGCTGTTGTTTATCAGCTCATTTGAAACATTTTGTGATTCAGTCTAGCTCAGCAAATTACTGTGCTTAAGGCAGTTCTACATTCTAGAAAATTATAATATCCCCAGAAGGCAAAGAATTAATAATAAAAATCCTCTTTTGTAAAAGATTATCATTGCGGAGCAAATGGAGCAGATCTTCCCTATCCTACTGCATTTAATATTCTCATTTTTCCCCTGAAACTTTGATGGAGAGCCAATGAGAATATCTCTGTTTTATTAACTTATTAAGAGGCACATTTATGGAACTCATGCCCTATATTGATTCCTAAAACTGCAGTGCTGCTAAGAGCCAATCATCACAGAAGAGTGAGATGATTCAATTTGTTATCCCAGAATGTTTCTGAAGTGCAGTGGAGCCCAAATTTTCACCCAATTCACAAAATCTGGGTATTGAAGTTGCTTAAGCCTCAATTTATTCATCTGTAAAATAGGGCAATAAATAAATATATATATATATACTTATAAATATATATAATATTTAATATATATTAATATATATTATATAGATATAATATATATATTATATATATACATATATATATACATATATATATATATGTATATATATATATATATATATATATATATGGTCCAGACTAAATAAGAGCAATATATGCAATGTGCCTGCAGATAGTAACGATTGTTAGTCTTGGGCTGGAGAGATGGCTTAGTGGCTAAGGTTCTTGATTGCAAAGCCAAAGGATCCAGGTCTAATTCCCCAAGACCCACCTAAGCCAAATGCACAAGGTGGGGCATATACCTATAGTTCACTAGTTTACAGCAGCTGCAGGACCTGGCATGCCCACTCTCCCCCTACTTCTTCCTCTCTCTCTCTCTCTCTCATAAATAAATATATTTTTAAAAAAGATTGTTAGTGTGGATCATTATTAGAGCTATTTTTTATCATGACTTCTTGTGATTCAGGAACCACATAGATATAGAGTTAGTTGATTATTTGCCTAAGTACTTATGCAGCTTCTCAAGGTAAAGTTTTCATATCATTTGAACTTTTAAAGTATACTTGCTGATCCAACATTTTTTAGCCAAACAGTGTCCCACCAAACTAACATTACACCATCCAGGATAGGTGGCCTACTAAATTACTTAGACTTTCTTTTTAAATTTTAGTTACTTATTTATGAGAAAGAAAGACAGAGAGAGAGAGAGAGAATGGGCACACCAGACCCTCCAGCCAGTCAAAAAACTCCAGATGCATGTGCCACCTTGTGCATCTGGCTTACATGGGTTCTGGGAAATCAAAGCTGGGACCTTAGGTTTTGCAGGCAAGCACCTTAACCACTAAGCCATCTCTCCAACCCTCTACTTAAACTCTTGTTTGGAATTATTACAAGCATCTGGGCTTCACAACAGTATTTCAAAAAGTATCCACCAACTCCCGGGTGGTTATTCTCTTGGACTGTACCAAAGAGTCTGAACATTTCCCTCGTGATTCAGATCTTGCCCTAGATTTTTATAACCTTCATTGCTGCCACATTAGATGATTAAAGGGGAAAAAAAAAATCTTTCCAGGTGCCTCAGCAGGAACATAAGAGGCTATCATGATATCATTTGCACTGAATATGTGTACCACTTCATTTATTTGGCCAGCCAGACCTGCACTGAAACTTCTCAGTAAAAGTCAGTGTGCTCGTTAGGTCATGCTATGCAGAGACATTTCTCCTACCCATAACTGTGGGCTAACTCCACAATGCCTGACCCATATACCTCAACAAGGAGGGGCCAGGGAGAAGGGGTAAGACATGGGCGAGCCTAACAATGGTACCAACTTGATTGTATTCACTAAGTACAAAACTAATTAATAAAAAAAAAGAAAAAAAATGTAGTACAGGACAGGGGAGGTGGCACTGGGGGAAAAATATTTTTTAAAAGAGTCAGTGTGCTAACTTTAGTTTACAAATATGATTAAAGCTTTACTTTTTAAATAAGCTATATCTTTCTCTTTATATTCAAGGAGTTTTGTAAATGATCCCCTAAACAGTCTGAAAGCCAAGCTGTAGTACTGATGGTGGCTCAATATTCCATGATAATTCATAACTTCTATATATTGCTACCTATTTTGATTCAGGAAAGCAACTTGCATTACTAGAATTTCCAATTCAGTGGATAACAGTAGATAACGTGGGTGGAAAATGTGCAAAGAAAACTATGTAAACTATGTAGGGGACTAACTGTATGAGTTAGCTTCTCTTTGCTAATTTTACCAGATTCATTTTTTTATTTTGAAGTATAGAATCAATGTTTCCTAAATTTAATTTTTTTTAATTTTTATTTATTTATATGAGAGCTACAGAGAGAGAAAGAGGGGAAGAGAGAGAGAGAATGGACACGCCAGGGCCTCCAGCCACTGCAGACGAACTCCAGACGCGTGCACCCCCTTTTGCATCTGGAGTATGTGGGTCCTGGGGAATCAGGCCTCGAACTAGGGTTCTTAGGCTTCACAGGCAAGTGCTTACCTGCTAGGACATCTCTCCAGCCCTGGAATCAATGTTTCCTAAATTTTGAAACCACTAAGGAATGAGTTTTCCTTTCTAATGGAAAAGTAATTCCATTGCAAGGCTGACACATATAGAAGAATAAAATGAAGCAGATGAGCTAAACTTTCAGGTAAGGAGCAGAAGCTAGAATCACCCATGTGAAGAATGGCCAGGAGGCAATGACTTCAAAAAGACACCTTAAGAACTAACAGGATGTTGACATGCTGGAGGAGAAAGTTTTAATTCTGTCCATCATTAGAAACTATTTAACTGGTCATGTTGTTCTGTGTCACAGAGAATGTTTAGGAAAAACTATCCTGGAAGGGGCAAAGAATCTTTCACCAGAATTCCAAAATCCCAACCAAACCCAGAAGCCCCTCCTGATCATTCACCATCACAGCTCTGTGTGTGGATTATTGTTGGATTTCTCTGTGTTCAAACTGCCACGACCACCATAATTCACCCTAATGCTATGTGATTAACATCTCCTGCCGTGGTGAGAATTAAACACCACTCCCACAGCATTTATGACCTTTCACCCTTTGTGGAATCTGCCAGGGTTACATCAGCTGAGTGATAAAGTACAGATCCTCACCTGATGCCACCTGCACTCTCTCAGGCTAGTGGGTAAATGGAAAATTCCATTATTAAACTATGTGGGTTGACCTCTCAGCAGCCATATTATGAAAACTCAATTCCTCCACCTTTCTCAGAAAGCTAATTTATTCTCATCTTGGAAGATTTATAAAGGATTCTGTAAAGCATTGTTGTACTGTGTAAATAAATAGGTGACAAAGTGGCATTGTAATAGAAAAATAAAAGTTCCTAAATTTCATTTGCAATATCATCAGGACAATGACTCAATGCTAAAGATATAAGGAGAGGCATAGAGAAGTTGATTGATCTTTTCTTAGACAAGACCTCTGAATGATAGCACTTAAAAAGAAAAAAAAGACTAACCATTTTCTCTAAAGAAAAACATTTACTTGTAATCTACTGTCCTGAGTTCTGTGAAATGTTGTTAATCATAAACACTATAGAAATCTGTTGCTCAGTTTCACAAATCTTTCAGATCTTACTACAATTAGTATGAATTAAAGTTTTTCTTTCTGACAACATGGCAGGATGAAAAGTGATAACCACATTTTAAAAATACCTGAAAAAATAGAATTTTATAGATGATACTATTAATTACTCCTGTATTTGACAAGATTTAAAATATGTAGCATGATGAGTTAACTTTTCCTCAGTTCAATAAAAAAAAGTCTGCAATTTTTCTAATTATAATTCCTGAAAGTCAGTGCAAAGAGGTATACACTCATTTGGTTTAGCTCAATTACCACAGCTTGGCAGGCATTGATTAATTAATTCCAAGATGTAACTTCATAAAAGAAAATCTTATTTTGCAAAAGACCTATTGAGTTAAAAATCACAGTTTCATTTGCATTGTGAGGCCCCATTCTGATTACATATAAAATAATGCTTAAGGAGAGATTGAATACCCATGGAGAGTTCAGTTGAGGCATCCTGATAGTATCTGCCATATGCAAGTAAAGCAGAAGACATTTTTACGATGTCTTCAGAACTTGAAGATTGAATTACAGTTTTAGTAATCATCGGCTCCCCGCTCCAGTGTCATTTTTTGGTAATATATTACATAGAAAAGACTTATGGTACCAGTTTTATAAGCTTGCAATAAAAATATAACAACTGTTGTATTAAATTATTTAAGTTGTAAACCATTGTGGAAAAGGAGGAAAAGTTTTATCGACATGGAGACTGAAAACTGATTATGATGGAGAGAAAAATGTATTGCACTGATTACTTCCAAGTTTGTCCCTGATTTAGCATATTGTAAATCTTTTGGGTGTCTTTCAAACCAAGGTCTGAGTGTGTGAAATTCTTATTTATTGATCCTTTACAACTGACCAATGGCAAAAGAAAAAATGGAACCCATGTAGTTCTACATTACCATTTTATTTTAGCAGAATTGTGAATACAAATAATCAAAAAAGGAGATTTTAAGTTAATATTAAGCAAAAGATATTGAAATAAACCTAATAAGCATAAAAGAACTACATTTCTGGAGCTGGAGAGATGGCTTAGCGGTTAAGGCACATGCCTGCGAAGCCTAAGGATCCCAGTTCGATTCTCCAGGACCCACATAAACCAGATGCACATGGTGGTGCATGCATCTGGAGTTCGTTTGTAGTGGCTAGAGGGCCTGGCGTGCCTATTCCCACTCTCTCTTTCTCTTCCCCTCTCTCTGTCTCTAATAAAATAAAATAAATAAAATCTTTTAAAAAAAAAAAGGACTACATTTCTTGAAAGAAATTAGATTCTAGAGATTGTCTAAAGTTTCTAAACATTCTTAATCTCTGCTTTGAATTCGCTACTGTGTTAAAAGATTCTATCTTTTTTTTAAACTTTTTTATTTATTTATTTGAGAGTGACAGACACAGAGAGAAAGACAGGTAGAGGGAGAGAGAGAGAATGGGCGCGCCAGGGCTTCCAGCCACTGCAAACGAACTCCAGACGCGTGCGCCCCCTTGTGCATCTGGCTAACGTGGGACCTGGGGAACCGAGCCTCGAACCGGGGTCCTTAGGCTTCACAGGCAAGCGCTTAACCGCTAAGCCATCTCTCCAGCCCAGATTCTATCATTTTTATCTCCCAAAGATTCCTCTACATTGCCTCTAGGGGAATGTCCACTCTTCCAATAACAGTCTTCTAGAATTTTCTGTTGACCTCATGTATTCCTAGTCCTCACCTAGGAATTTTGGCACTTTCTCTGGCTTGGTCAGAATGTCAGCATTCCATACTTAACATCCTCCCAGATCCTTCTCTGCTTCCATGATTACTGGGTACTAAAACATAGTTCCAGCCAGCTCAAAAAACATACATGCATGTGTGTGCACACAAACACACACACACACATGCACACACACACAACCAACCTACCTGACCATTGAATACCAAAAATGGAATCACTTTGGCTAAACATTCAGATTTTATTTCTCCCAGGGAAATTAAGTGGAAAAGACACATATATTTCCCTATGATAAATCAAGTTTCACCCAAGTGGTGCAATAATGGGGGATTAACTAATTCTTCCATGTAGTCCATATAATAGTAATTAATTCCAGCATGTTTACACCTCTCATGTAGACTCAACATTATCAAGCTGGCCTTATTCTTACTTTGATGGCCACTATCCTACTTATAATGTAGGTGCACCAGAAATTATTTGTTAGTTGAGCTTCCAAATATCCTAATGAAATAGGTATTATTCTGATTTTATAGAGGGAGAAATTTAAGATGTGCACAATCAACCTAGCTTAAAAAGAAAAAAAGTGAAAGCTAGGAAATTGCAAGCATGGCAACCAAGTGCTTATCAATCATGCTGTATTTTTCTAATATGTGATGGTTCAATCTTGAAGTCATCACCACAGAGGGAAAGACTGAGATGAGGAAGAAATGTGAGATGATGCTCCATACCTTCTCTGGATTCTCTCCTGTGTCCTACATCTTCTGAGTGTAAATAATGTGCCAGAGTCTACCCCTGGTTTGAGGATATAAAGATGAATAGCATACAGTTCTTGCCTTTATTACCCATTGGCAAGCAAGCTGAATACACAGCTGGTGGTCAGTGTAGTTAGTATTGCGATTGAAACATGCCCAGGACATGGTGGGAGCAAGTGAACATTCTTAGTGATGGCCTCTCTCATGGAAAACAACATCAGATCCTCTGGGGAGAGTCCAATTAAGCCATCTCCACTAAGAAATGCTATGAAAGTAACTAACTGTCCCTACTGCCTTGAATTCTGAAGGAAAACACTTAACTAGGTCAATGCCATCCATTTCCCTGAAATCAGAGGATCTTCTCTTTCCCCCTGTACCCCAAGATTTATGGATAGGAGCACTGAGATCAGTTGAGAGCAGTCTGGGTCAGCAATCTGGAATTGGAAGATAACTCTCTGGAGCTGTTTTCTTGACATTTGAAATCCAGGAAGGAAAATTGCTTGATTTTATTAGAACTTCCTAGACCTTCACTTCTGATCCTATAGCAATACAACTTGAAATTAAATAGCCACAGACATACAGATAGCTAATAACAAAGGCATCAATTTCTCTGGCCACACCCAATATATGACACCTCTCATTAAGACTTTTTACAGTGCTGTGGATTGAATCCAGGGCCTTGTATATGCAGGCAAACACTCTACCACTTAGCTATGTCCAAAGCCCATCACTGATCTGGCTTCACTGTGTAGCTATGGCCCATCAGTTGAGAACCACACTGTGTCTCCTATAGTAGCCAAACACCCAATGTCCTATTCCTAGGTCATAAAGAACCAGATGCTTAGCATGCTCTATGAGAAGCCTATGTTCACAGTACAGCAGTCACTGTAGGTACAAGTCATGTGGGCTTCTAAGATGTCTGGCTTCACAGAAGAATCAGATAGTTGAAACACAGTGGTTAGGTAAATTCAATAAAACTTCATAAATGATCCAAAATGGTTAGTATCTTTTTCCTTTAATTTAGGACCACTAAGGTTTTTTCCTCTCTAATAAAAGCTAGTACCTTTATAGTAAAAGAATGCTGCTTTGGCCTGGGGCTATAAGGCCATATGGCCAAACTCAGGCACAGGTGCTACCAGGCACAGCACTGTGGCTATCCAGCTTGGACTAAAGTCTCTTAAAGACTATGAACAAGTGAAGGATAATCCTCCAGCTCAAGAAGCTCCATGGGGCATATTTTTCAACAAACTCATGTCACTGCTGATGGCCTTTGACTAGAGATTGTATGTAATAAAAACAAGAGCACTATGACCCCACTTTTTTTTTTTTTTTTTTTTTTGGTTTTTTAGGACTCACTCTAGTCCAGGCTGACCTATAATTCACTATGTAGTCTCAGGGTGGCCTCAAACTCTCAGAGATCCTCCTACATCTGCCTCCAAGTACTGGGATTAAAGGCATGTGGCATCACCACTCCTGCCCATTAAGAGGTTTGGTTGGTTGGTTGGTTTTTCAAGGTAGGGTCACATTCTAGCCAGGTCAGCCTGGAATTCACTCTATAGTCTCAGGGTGGCCTCAAACTCTTGATGATCCTCCTACCTCTATCTCCTGAGTGCTGGGATTAAAGGCATGCGCCACCACGCCCAGCCTGTGGCTTCACTCTAAAGAAGACCTAAAAGACACACCAAGGAAGAAGATGCCCTGATATCCCAAGTGCAGGAAAGAAATATCCTCACTCTTGCCCTGCTTAGGAAAGGATATGCAATAGGTTGGGGCACCAATCAGATCGACTGGCTTAGATTGCAGGAAAATGTCATACAAAGAAGTTATTCTGTAACTAAACACACATGCCTTTGAGATAATTACTGCTGTTGTTTATCATAGGGGCTTATGTATAGAAGCATATCTATGAATAACATGATTGGTGATAATAAATATAACTGCTGATAATGTCATACTTTCACCTTACATGTGCACTCAGACAATAAGTGATAAAGCCCTTGAATATCAAGGACAGTGGATATATGCAAGGTGCCTAGTTGAAAGTGCTGGTTTGTTTCATACCCATTGTCATACAGACCTTTCAAAAGTGCAAAGTATTGGAAACACTGACCTGAGGGTAAAGGTCTCCTATCCAAGAAACAGATCCCTTGAGCCATACAGCTCTCAATCCCTGACGACTCTGATTAATCCATGCTGACAAACCAAATTTGGATCAATAGAAGTTATCTGTAACAAGAAACTAATTGTGTATTTAGTGAGTTCAGTGAGATTTTTTCAGTGCCTTTAAATTTATATGGAAAAGACCCTATTGACTTAAAATCAAAATTCATACTACTTTAGGGTAATGTTGCCTCAGGTTATAATAAATTATGATTGTCTGCTTTCTCTCTTGGGTCTGAAGGCCTCTAATCTGTTTACCCTTGAGCTACGAATATTCTTTAACTGTTACTTACAGAGTCTTTAGATCTGTCTGCATAATGTGCAAAAGCACAGAGCATGCACCTCCTGTACTATTCTCATACACCATCCCTGTTTAAATGAAGCAGCAAATGACAGCCAATTTCAAGCCATGCTACAAGCTCAGCTCAAATTATACAGTGGCTTAGAATAGTCAAAAGATGTCCCTAAAGTTGCATCACCTTCAGGATGCAGGATACCTCAGATGTTAGCTGCTAAGAAGCACCATAGATGAACCAATGAACCAGCATTGGATTTATATTGTACTTTTCACACAGGAAGATTATCTAGGCCTTCAGTACACCTACACGTGAATCCATGTGTGACATCTAACTCTTTTTTACTTAATTTCCTTATGGACCATTTTTCTGGTAAGGAAGATGGAAAGTTTCAGCCAGCCACAAATGGACTGAGACATGCCAATCTCATTTCACATGGAGCAGGTGTCCCAGCCATGATTTGAAATCAAGCTACAAAGATGGAGGGAAAAAGAAAGAAAATGCTACTTACTAGAGCTAAACAGATGGGTCAACATAGGAGCTTATATAGCAGTTTCCACTGGCTTGGTCTTGCTTTTCTGGAGCAAGCCTTGCCTCATAAATCTTTGCAATTTTGTGTTATTAAAATCTTTTCAGCAGAAACTGCTAACATATCTAATAGATGGGCCTCACTAATCATTTCACTTTCAAGGAGGGAAAAAGTCAAAAGACTAGGGCTTAAGGTCACAGGTCTATGAGGGAATGTTACAAAGTCTGTATTTTATCAAACGCAGAAAATACAAGAAGGCTTCACCTCTTAACCAGGGTTGCTCTTTCTATGGCCCCCAAATGAACTTTTCAAACAATTCTATGCTATAAATGAATAAAACTCTGTTGAATATTCACTAGAATCCTATAGTACACCTGCATTAGTTATCTTAAAGATCTGTAGCAGACTATTAGTGTTTGTTCTGAATAGTTGTACCACTGTGCTGAGCATATGTAGGGCAACAGGTAAAAGGTTAAAGAGCCCTTGCTTAATAGGATTCACATGCTGTGTGAGTCCAAATTGTTTAGCTGCCTGGCAGAATTTTTATAAAGCTTAAAATAAACATACATGGACCTAACAGATATACAGGAGAACTAAAAATCTGCTTGTTTGATTTCCTCAAAGATCACACATTATCCCATGACATAACAGCAAATAACATGATAGAACACCTTCAATGGGCCATAAATTACAGGAAATAACCATTGACTTTTCAGGATAATTTGAGATACAAATTTTTTGAGGTGAATGTTGAAGACGTTCTTAAAATATGAACAAGAAATATTACCAAGCTCATAATTCTTTGGGTAAATCATGAATGTGATATAAATAAAACAATATAATGGTATTGGCCACAGTAAGTCTTAGAATAGTCCAATTTACTCACAACACACATTAAGTTTAAACTTTACAAATATAAAAACTCCCAACAGTGGGCCCTGGACTACTATTAATAATTATCAGCAAAACTGTCTGATATTTTCTCTAGATATCCTATTCTACATCATTAATTCTTTTATTCAGTGGAGCCACATAATAGTCAAACCATTTACATATTCTTGGTAGCTTTTGCTCCGCAACAGATACCATATATCCTACAAAGCCTGAAACCCTGACTCTGTGAACCTATACAGAATAAGTCTACCATTTATAAACATAAATGAGAGCTTGATAACTTATTTCTCAAACATGTACCTCTTCTCCTTTCCTACTGCTATAGAACTAAATAGGGACTTACCACTGTGTATTCATATGATCACATTGTCTTCATTCTAGTAATATGTTGCTACATACTGAATACCCCAAAGCCCAGTGCATGAAAACAATAGTCATTGTACAATATCTCATGATTTGATGCATAAAAAATTGAGCAGTGCTCAGCTAAGCAATTCTTATGTTCCATGCAACATTAACAAGGATTACCCATTGAAATTTATATACCAGCTGGGCTTGTCTAAGGGTTCAAGGCAGCTTCACTCACATATCTGGCCCCTCATTGAGTGGCAGCTAGACACGTGAATTAAGTTAGGCCCTTCAGCCTAACTTATAATAAGGGCCTTGCTACATGATCTATTCAACAGTAAGAATATTATATGTGTCAACTGGGGGATTGAAGACACAAGAGGGATCTGAACATCATGGTACAGGCTAGTCTCAGAACTGTCACAACATCACTTCTCCAACAAGGCAACTTCAATTCTATGGAAAAGGCAGTATAGCAGACAGCCACATGAAGCTGAGATGAACCTCCAAACCGGACACAGTTTATGGGGGGAAGAAGGGGAAGGGATTCATTTGAATCTTACAGATCCAGGGTAAATGCCATGGCAGAAGAAGCTGACCTGCTTTCATATGCTCATGCTGACAGAAAAGCCAACACCAAATAGCAAGCAAGCACAGTTCGGGAGCTGCAGGCAAAACTCAAGCACATTTCATACTTTAGACTGGAATTCCAAATCCACCTCCACACCTTAGGCTGGACCCTAGGGCCTGCCCACAGTGACACCTCCTCCAGCAAGTCAGCTGGAGATCCAAATAAAAAGCTTTTAATAAACTCCTCAATAAATTGGGGGACATCCATTCAAACCACCACAAGCAGTATACTCCACTTTCCAAGGAGAGCAGTATCAGTGATTTGTGGTATTGAAAAACAAAAATGGACCAGTCATTTTCTCACTGCAGGGACTAAACACCAAACCAAAAGCCACTAAAGGAAGGAAAGAGTTCATTTTTCAGCTCACAATTCTGAGGGGAAGTCTTTCACAGTAGGGAAACCATGGCCACAAATCCAACTTCACAATTCACATAAGCAGGGAGACAGAAGAGAGCAATGAATATTGGATGCTCAGCTAGCTTTCTCCTTTTTATAGAGTTCAGAAACTGAGCCCAGGGGATGGTGTAGGGCCTTTCACCTCAACTAATCTAATTTAAAAAAAAAAAAAATCCCTCACAGATGTGACAAGAGATTTCTTTCCATGGTGATTCTAAACCCGGCCAAATGGACAACCAGAGATTAACCATAACAGTATATAATTTACATCGTTTTAAATGAAAGGGAATGCTTTAGAAAGAATTATATATATAGCACATTCATGTATTTAAGATTCAGCCTCAACTATACCACATAGATCGTATACCCTAGGTCAGCATTTTGTTTGTTGTGTTTTCCTGATCCTTTGACAGTAGTGCAAACATGAAAAGTGTTCATTAAATATTGCAATTGTTTAAAACTATCCACTTGCCTTGTTATTAACCTTGCCACCTAGGTGCAAAACTGTCTTACAGAATGATTTCAAGCATTTTTAAATTTTTTTATTAATAAATTACTAAAAAGAAAGCTTTCTGTAGCATTTAAGCCATTTAAAAAGGGCCTCCAGCAGCTTCATGTTTCACCTTTTCATTTCAGGGTGATCATTTTGAGGACAGACCTGCCCAACAGCTTTAATTACACTGCACTGAAGATGCCAATAGATGTCAATGAGAATGATCCATACACAAGTGAAACATACTCAATGGTGTTCTGTCCTGAACAATCATCTGCTACCATTTCAGAGGCTTCATCTTCATGTGCCAAAGACCATGTGTATATGTATTTCTTTAAGCCATTCCTCTAATGGCCATATGCTTGAGCTTCAGCAGACATGAGAATTGTCTACAATCTGCCAGGGATTTGGGGACATCAATAATTGGTGAACAGTCATGTTGGAGCTGGTCGAAGGGTTAAGTGCTCTGCACATCAGGGGCACCTCTTTTGGGATTTGAACTCTTTGTTGACTATTTGGAACCTTATCCCCTATGAGGATTCCTACGATATGCTGCTTGTCATATGCATCCAGCTATAACATTATTACTTCTGGGATTTAAAAGTCATGTTAAAGACAGATAGAATGGCATCTGAGAGAGAACACAGGGAGGGGACACTGTGGCAACCTGGGGGAGGATTTTATGTTTCGTGTTAAGTGCAGGTTCTTGCTTCCCAATGATTCTTTCATATGTCCCTTGTGAAGAGACTGCCTGGCTCCCTTTTGAGAACCAGTTTATACTAAAGTATTCCAAGAACTTTCTGATGAATTATTTTTCAACCACAAAAAGATTCATGACTCCTGAAAGTAAGAGAAGTTTAGATGTGAATAGCTTTGCTTCCCATTCCTGTGTTCAGAGGGAGAGGAAAGGGAACGTGAATGAATTTTGAAGTTTAACTCATATGCCGGTCTTTAATTAAGGTTTCTGACATATGCTTGTTCGAATACAGACAGCGTTAAACACCAATGAGAAACTTCTTTATGCATCAACTATAGTTTCATGTTTGCTCAAGCCTTGCTAGTCTTATTCTCTGTTGTGGTCCCTGAACTTGGCACATGTACTGGCAAGTAGATGTTAATAAGTGCTGAATGTATGAATGGATGGGAAGAAGAGAGAGGAGGGAGGAGAAAGACTTAAGAATAAAGAAAACAAATGGTTTTAATTAGTCTGACCTGCCTGTGAACAGTTGCTCTCAGTAACTTTTTATAAAAATTGTTTTGGATCTGAGGATAGATACTTAATGGTAAAATGTGTTTCAAACATTTTAATGAATATTGGGTAAGTGCTGGGAATAATTACCTTGTGATGACAGATTTCCATGCTTTTATTTTTTGCATTTTACAGCTAGACATGTTTGAATACTCCCTTAGCAATACATTACATTTCATTGAGAGGGTAATGTTTATTAAGCAGGGAGATCTTTAGTCTTTCTCTCCTTGAATATCTAATAGGATCTTAAAGATAAAGATAGTATGTCTGGTTTGCAGTTGACTTCAATGTGTGTTTGTTTCCAGTAATTTCAGCCTTCCTTCCCTGGGGTAGTTTTACCCATCACTTAATTGTCCCTAGCTGATGGCTAGGTCTTTTTAAACTCCTTAACTGCACAATGAGGCCTCAGTGGACACCTAGATTGTGTCTGCTTGGGAAAATGCCAAACACTAATGAGTATTTTGTTTAATGTGATGGAAACACAAAATGCATGCTTCTCCCTGGCTGATCAATGCCCACTTCTGTTGCTTGAATGTATCTATACATTCTAAATTCAAGAACAAAGGTCACAAGAAAGCAAGGCACATCATGTTTACCCAAGGAAGTTTTTGAAGATTCAGAATTTTTATCTAATCGGGTCCATAAGAGATGCAAAGCACTTGAGCAATTTCAAGCTTAAACTCCATAATCTTAAGTCTTTTTCATGTCAATTTAAACATAATGATAATAAGAGAATAAGTTATGTTAAATTCCAAGGCAGAAAATGTACTTCAATGTAGTTATATATTACTGTATCATTTTTATTATAAAATATTTGGCATGCATTTATTTTCAGTTTTTGATGTTCAATTCAAAATGTAACCAATGCAAATTTTAAAATCAGTAATTTAAACAGTACTTGCTAGTTAATTAAAATCTGAGGGGAAAAAAAGCCTTAAATAATTCAGTAAGCTAACATGATGAAGTATGCTTGAGTGAAGAATAATGATTTCTACGTGGCACTAATATCCCATACAGGAAGGACTAAGTGGACAGTGGAGTCGGAGTTCCAAACCCCGTCATTTTCATTGATACAGTGCTCCCTTTGGTAGTACTTATCATTTTGAACCTACTTGAAAGTGTTAGATACTTGCCAAAAGGAAAGACTTCAAGATATTCAAGACTTAAATGAGATTTACTTCTTAAACTAAAGATTCCTTGGTTTAACTTTTTTTATTAAAACTCTACAGAGACTATAGAAGCTAAATTTTGAATCTAAATAAAGGAAATAATTTAATTTCTCTAGTTGGCACCAAAGAACTTGCATTTCCCTTGTCTTTTTCCAAGCCATCATCTTGCTTGATCACATTATTTCATGTCTTTGGAGACTACTGAATGATACAAGCCTCTCCAAGTTAGAGTTTATAATAGAAACCTTACTGACCCTTAATAATTGTTACTTAACTGAAACATGATAATACCTGAACTAAGTTGCTTATTACACCAAACATGAAGTCATTTGACCCTTAAGGTTCAATATTGATTGGCCCTATTCCTGTCAATATTTATTTCTAGTGTCAACAGTTTTCAATGTGGAATAAATTCATGGATGAATAGTCTTAATCTACACAAATTCAAATTGTTTCATTCCCAAAAATTATAATTTTACTCAGTTAAGTGATTTGCATGTTTCTTCCACATTATTAATTAATTATTAGAAAGGTTTCCCTTGGCCTAATTGTGGATGTATGATCAATTGCTATTTCAGTAACAAAAATCTTCACTGATAAAATCACTCTAAAGGGTACACAGAGAAAGCACCATGATGATAGTGACTTCATGATCGTCCTAATTACAAGAGGATATCTCAGTTTAGAGAGGAGATTGGGCCACACAAGAAGTTTTTGTTGTACTTAGAAGTTGAATGATATTGTAAAAAGATTTTTTCTTTCTTTATGTGCTATTATTGTTTTTTAATAAAATATATAGCTCACATTTTCCAAGCCCACATTTGTCAGGTATATGATGACATGCCTCATCTCCATAATAAACATCTTCAAATTAACAACATGCCTTCTGTTGTCACTGAGCTGTATCATGTTAGATTATCTGAAATGTTTCTTTAGGGTTGCTTTTCTTTTTATTGACCTTAACCTCAATATGGTTCCCACATCTAGTTAAAGAGCAATTTCATTTCCATCCTGTTACAATTACAACCAGAAAAACTGAAGACCTGGCAACTATGTTAAAAGTATTTCTAAAGCCAGGCGTGGTGGTGCACACCTTTAATCCCAGCACTCGGGAGGCAGAGGTAGGAGGATTGCCGAGAGTTCGAGGCCACCCTGAGAATACATAGTGAATTCCAGGTCAGCCTGAGCTAGAGTGAGACCCTACCTTAGAAAACCAAAATAAAAAAAAAAAAGTATTTCTACTTGACATGAAAGTGGGTGCTGGATGTCAGCTCTACAGGACAGCAGAAACTTCTTCACTATCTCACCCCAAAGAAACAAATTTTACAGCAGACAAGTTAATAAACCATAGATTTTCTTTCTGCTATGTGCAAAACCAATCCTGAAAGCTCATCATTTTTTTTACTGGTTTCACACTCTACAATTCCAGAATGAAAGCACAGATAGGTAAGATAGTGCCAGGCCCTGTTTCTGATACCTATAACACATCTCACAAGTGGAAAAAATATCCACAAGACATTCTGGTTTAGCACTTAGACCAAAAACTAGAACTTCACCACTCTACTAAGTTAGCTGTCTGCACTAACAAAATATTCAGCACTATTCTGAAGTCTCTGTTTCACTGATGTTAAACTGTCCAAGGATGTTAACACTGTACTTTGAAGAGTTTCTGTTCAAAAATAAGACCCAAAGTAACCCTTTCTACGTAGGTATAAGCATGTGTATTACCTCCAAGTCTCAAAAGTATCCTTTGGCAACACAAACTTCCTGCTCTATTTTTTATTATTATTTATTTATTTATTTATTTGATAGTGACAGACAGAGAGAGGAAGAGGCAGATAGAGAGAGAATGGGCACGCCAGGGCCACCAGCATCTGCAAACGAACTCCAGATGTGTGCGCCTCCTTGTGCATCTGGCTAATGTGGGTCCTGGAAAAATGAGTCTCGAACCGGGGTCCTTAGGCTTCACAGGCAAGCGCTTAACCGCTAAGCCATCTCTCCAGCCCACTTCCTGCTCTCTTGACTCTCAGAGTTATGTAAAGTCAGTTTCTTCCAAATGACTGGTTGAAACTTGTGAATGGACAGATTTTTCTGGAAATGTGGCTTATCTATTACATCAGCAACATCCTTTCTTCCCCATTCACCATAGGAATTTGATTTGCAGATATCTACCACATTCTGCTTGGCTTTCCAGTCAACCCCTTCTATTCCAAGTCTAAAGAACCTGATGTATTCTGAAGCATTCATAATCTACTCTGAGGCCCTGCATTTAGCAGAGGCTGTTCTCTACATATCAGATTATTTTATAATGGCACCAACTTGACTGTATTCACTGATTATAAAGCTAATGAAATATAATTAAGAAAAGAAAAATGTCTTCTGTTGATTTACATGCATCTCCTGCATTATATCCTTTAATATTCACAGAAATATGTTATGATACAAATAAATTAAAATGACATGGACAAGGTCATTACAAACTAGAAACTTAAGATTGAACCTAGATACTCTGACATAAGAGCTCTTCTTTCATTCACTTAGTTTATTATGTTTCTCCAAATATTGTCTTCCCATACTTAAAACTATGTAATGGTTTTTTTTTTTTTTTTTAGATTTGGTAGAAGAGTGAATTCCAAGTACTTACAAATTAACTAACTTTTAACCAAAATAAAAGCTGTGTACAGAGTTAGTATACTTACTTCTCATGTCTAAGTTGGTATACAGGAGCAGAAAAGATAGCAATATGATTATTTCTGCTACTTTAGAAGGCACATTATTTTGATACATAACTTTTCTAATGTTTCCTCTACAATATCCATTGGGTTCCCCACCACAGTCACATCTAGAAAGCTCAGTACAGATGGTGAATAAAGAGCGAAAATAATTGTCATTATTCCATGTGATAAAAATCATGAACCAATAAAGGTTTCCCTTCAGATTCTCTAAGGAATTGCATGTATTTACAAATAATCTCATAACTAGTCTTTAATTGTTTTGCCATATTTCATAAATGATGAAATTCACATAAAGAAAGTGATAGAGAGGTAGAAAATAGCCAGGTCAGAGAACAAGGTACGTCTCAGTTTATAAGTACATTTCATCCATGCAGTCAATTGATGTCTTGGTCCCAACATACTTTAATTGATCGGATCTCTTTAAGTGAGCACAATGTTCAGTTCTTATTAAAAAAAACATTTTTTATTTATTTATAAGGAGAGAGAGAGAGAATGGGCACGACAGGGCCCCCAGTCTCTGAAAACAAACTCTAAATACATGCACTATGGTGCCTTTGGTTTTACATGGGTACTAGGGAATCAAACTGGGATCCTTGGGCTTTGCAGGAAAGCGTCTTAACCACTGAGCTAACTCTCCAGTCCCAATGTTCAGTTCTTCACAAATTGTACCCAGAAGCCATAGGTTGTTGCAGGAAAATCCTAGTGTCTGGATTTGGATACATCCCAGTGAGTTGGTGGTTAAGAAGACCTCTGAGGCCCCTCCAGTAACTAAGAACTAGATGGTAAGACCCTGTTGCTGAAGACACCACATGCTTTATTGAAGGACACTGTGAGATTAAGCTGGAACTGAACTAGAAGCCTCTCCCTTGCTGGTTAGCAGGCTGCTATTCTTAACTAGTAGGACTTGCAAACTACACAGCTGGCCAGCCAGGCAAGATGAGCCCACTAGTACAATAGTGAAATATCTGCCATGGGGTAATCAATTGCTCTCTGACTAGATTTGAGGCCCATTCCACGGGAGGGAATTCATGCCCCATATGGAAAACCTAGTCAAAAGCCTAAGGCTGGGAAGTTCATAAGCCCTAGGGGAGAAGCTAAATAAACTGTGGACTAAACAAATATATATGATTCCCACCAAGTTGTCCTCTACATATTTATATTGATGCCCACTACTATCACTTTTCATTAGAGAAATTTCTCTTTTCTGATGCTGGTGACTACTGGGGAGACTCAAAACTCATCATTGCACTAAGAAGTGACAGTTGAATCTTCAAGACTAGATAAAGCATCTCTATCAAGCACTCTAAGGATCAATAAAGATTGAAAAAGAGGTGTCAGAAAGACAGGAAGAGCCAAAGGATGGGGAAGAGTGCTTTGAAAGGCTGTCTTCCAGACTCAAAGTGGCAGTTGCATAAATGACCTCACAGCATCTGTCATCACCTGCACAAGACCTGCATAATATTGAGCCCATCAACATGCTATCAAAGATGATGAAGGAGGGCTGGAGAGATGGCTTAGTGGTTAAGCGCTTGCCTGTGAAGCCTAAGGACCCAGGTTCGAGGCTCGGTTCCCCAGGTCCCACGTTAGCCAGATGCACAACGGGGTGCACGCATCTGGAGTTCATTTGCAGAGGCTGGAAGCCCTGGCGCGCCCATTCTCTCTCTCTCCCTCTATCTGTCTTTCTCTCTGTGTGTCTGTCTCTCTCAGATAAATAAATTAAAAAAAAATTAAAAAAACAATTTTAAAAACTAAAAAAAAAAAAAAAAAAAAAAAGATGATGAAGGAGGGGGAAATGATATTAAAATGGAAAAGGGACAACCTGGAAAGAAGAAGGGGTTCATTGGAAGAGGGATGGTGAAAGGCAAAAGCAAAAAATACAAAAAATAAAAATAAAAAATGCAAGCCGGGCATGGTGGCACATGCCTTTAATCCCAGCACTTGGGAGGCAGAGGTAGGAGGATCACCGTGAGTTCGAGGCCACCCTGAGACTACATAGTGAATTCCAGGTCAGCCTGGGCTAGAGTGAGACCCTACCTCGAAAAAACCAAAATAATAAATAAATAAATAAATAACACAAATAAAGCAAAACAAATAAATCCAAGGAAGAAAAATAAAAGTATATTTAAAATATTGTAAAAATGTTTTGCATTAAATAAAGTCCATCAAATTGGGCGTAAGCCTTGTACAGGGTCTAGGACAAGTCAGTGGAAAATCAGTGGCCTTTACAGAGATATTTGGGCAATGGAACTTGGTAGAATAAAAAGAAAACTCATTTTAAGTTTGTGTAAAGGTATAGAGGTGAAAAGCAGAAAATGTATAATTACTGAAGTCCATAATTATGTATACACATATGATAATACACACACACATGGAGTATACATGTATACATATATAACTTTCTTCTTTATTGCATACATAAATGAAAAGCCTAAATCCATTCACACAACATTCAATGTACTTCACACATTGGTGCCAGCCTGCTTTTCAAACCTATCTTCTGTTAGTTCCCCGGGTGCTTCACATCCTGCCATCACCGCGTCTCTGCTGCCGCAGCACAGCACACTTCCGTTACATGCATCAGTGTCTCTAACCACATTTCCTCCTGGGACCTGGTCTTATCTATATGCAGTTCTTACTTTTGAACACTAAGTGCCATTTCTTTTTATGAGAGCTGTAAACCCCTTCTCCTGCCAACTCCACTCAGCAGTGATACCCGACAGGAAGTAATCACTCTTACAAGGATCTCCTCATTCTGCTGACATTTGCTCTGCATTGGAAACCACAGCTCTGTCACCTTGTACTTCAAAACAATAGTCAGTATTCACTGCACATTCAGTAAGCTATGTTGCTTTGCATGTCCAAGCTGGTACCCTAGACTGCTGCGCGATGTATCTCCCTTCTTCATTCTGACTTCTAGACCATTCTCCATAATGAAGTGGCTGACAACTAGCGTGAGCACATTTCATGAGATGGCAGTGCTTTAAGTCAGTATGAATTCGTTAGGGTTGCCATAACGAAATATCACAGAACATTTTATTTTATTGGCAATATTCATACATATACACAATGTAACCTGATCATAATACTCTCCCATTGTACTCCTTACTCTCCTTTCCCTAGCCCCTCCACTGAATCCCCTTGTTCTTTCCAATTGGTCCCTCTTCTATTTTGATGTAGTTTTTTAAAAAAATAAATAAATATATTCCTTTCTCTGTCAAACATGTGAATGTGTTGATGGGCCCAATATTATGTAGGTCTTGTGTAGGTGATGACAGATGCTGTGAGGTTATAAATTCAACTGTCACTTTGTGTCTGGAAGACAGTGTTACAAAGCACTCCACCCTATCCTTTGGCTTCCTTCTTCCATCTCTTTTGCAATGATCCCTGGGTTCTGGAGAGTGTGATAGAGATGTCCTCTTTAGTACTGAGCTGCACTTCTCAACACTTTGATGAGTTTTGGATCTCCCCAGAACTCACCACCATCTCACAGACTATCTTAACAACAGAAGAATGTTTTGTTTTGTTATAGATACTTTATCTTAAAGACTTCATTGAAGGCACTATCTTTAAAGAGGTACTAGGAAAGCCAGACATACAAAGGTGAGGCAAGTGCAATGTTGCACATGCCCACTAGGGGTGCAAGCTTCTGGAGTTCAATTGCAGTGCTGAGACCCTGGTGCACCAATTCTCTCTCTCTCTCTCTCTCTCTCTCTCTCTCTCTCTCTCTCTTTCTCTCTCTCTCTCTTTATCTCTCTCTCTTTCTCTGACTCCCATGTGTGCAAATGCTCTCTAAAATAAAAACAAATAAATAACAATAATAATTAATTTTTTTTAATATAAAAAAGAAAAGAGGGCTGGAGAGATGGCTTAGCGGTTAAGCGCTTGCCTGTGAAGCCTAAGGACCCCGGTTCGAGGCTTGGTTCCCCAGGTCCCACGTTAGCCAGATGCACAAGGGGGCACACGCGTCTGGAGTTCGTTTGCAGAGGCTGGAAGCCCTGGCGTGCCCATTCTCTCTTTCTCCCTCTATCTGTCTTTCTCTCTGTGTCTGTCGCTCTCAAATAAATAAAAAATTTAAAAATTTAAAAAAGAAAAGAAAAGAAAAGAGGTGCTAGGAGCTAGAATATTAACACATGAAGTTGGAAATGGTAGAAAGGACAGAATTCAACCCAGAATGCACCCATTATTTTATTTATCTTGGGTGAAGTAATGACTGTGAGCAAAGTAGATAATACACACATATGAAGACAACATCATGAAACACACCATTTTGTATGCTGACTAGAAAAAGTTAAAAAAAAAAAATGTCTGGGGTTTCCTGAAGAGTTTAAGTCGTCAAGAACTAAATCCCATTGTCAGTATAATGAGGAGTAGAAAACCTGTTCCTTTCTTAATACTGAAACCAACAGTGTATATTTATTTACTTATATTTTAAAATATTTTAAATCATTTCAAAAACAATCTATTCATTTAAATAAACTAATTAATTGCTTGTTTATTTATTTTTTTATTTTTCAAGGTAGAGTCTCAGTCTAGCTCAGGCTGACCTGGAACTCATTATGTAGTCTCAGGGTGGCCTCAAATTCACAATGATCCTCCTACCTCTGCCTCCCAGAGTGCTGGGATTAAAGGTGAGTGCCACCATGCCCGGCATTAAATTTTATTTTTTAAAAATGTTTTGTAGCAATTAAAAGCCAAAATAAGTAAGTGATTTAAAAGTGTGTACATTAGCACTTCCACAGGAGAAATGCCAGTTTGGCTAAGAATGTATATGGTACTTGCTGATTATCCCAACAGTCTTTATGATGCCAGAACCCACAAAACACTCTCTGACATGAATGGCCCTTTCAAAAGGAGAAAACACTGATTTACTATCTTTCTTCAGAGTCAGACTCCAGGCCAAAGTGGGGAGCATTGTGTGAACTTTGGTAGAGATATTTTCTTTTTTTATTGACAACTTCCATGATTGTAAACAAAATCCCATGGTAATTCTCTCTTTCCTCCCACTTTCCCCTTTGAAACTCCACTTTCCATTATATCCCCTCCCCCTCTCAATCAGTCTGTCTTTTATTTTGATGTCATGATCTTTTCCTCCTATTATGATGATCTTGTGTAAGTAGTGTCAGGCACTGTGAAGTCATGGATATCCAGGCCATTTTGTGTCTGGAGGAGCACATTGTAAGGAGTCCTACCCTTCCTTTGGCTCTTACATTCTTTCTGCAACCTCTTCCACAATGGATCCTGAGCCATGGAAGGTGTGATAGAGATATTTCAGTGCTGAGCACTCCTTTGTCACTTCTTCTCAGCACCATGGTGCCTTCTCGTCCCATGGTCACTGCCATCTGAAAACAGAAGGTTCTCTAACCAAAAGTGAGAGTAGCATTAATATATGGGTATGAACATTACGAGAAGTGCTTACTGGGCAGTTTGGTGAATATAGTACATGTCAGACACCAGCAGAAGTTACACCCCTAGGGCTCATGACTACTCCTGTTGTAGTTTTCAGTATCAGAGATATATTCCCTCCCATGGAGTGGGCCTCCAGTCAAATTAGAGGGTGATTGGTTTCCCCCATAACAGATGTGCCATATCACTATTGCACCTGTTGGCTCATTTGGCCTGGCTGGCCAAATAGAAGGCTTACAGTATCCACTATTGGGTATCTTCATTGGTGATTTCTCTCTTTCCCATTGAACTGCATGCAGCATGCCTTTTTCTAGCTTTCTGTAAGCTGGTCTACATGGGGGAGGTTTTCAGCTCAGCTCCAGCAGGGCTTCTCAGTGACCCTGAAGCCCAAGTATGTGGAATCTTCAGCAATAGGGTCTTACCATCTATTCCTCCTGGGAAACCAAGGACCTCAGCAATGGCCTATAATGTCTTGGGGGCTTCAGGGACCTCCCTGGCCAACAACTCATTGGAAGGTATCCCATCCCTGGCAGTGAAAATTTTCTAGTAACAATCTATGGCTCCTGTGTGTTCCATTGTCCAAAAAAGGAGGTTTCCATGTGACTTGTTTATATCCTTTTAGATTTTGATTAACCCTCTCTCCACTTTTCCTTTACTTAATCTCTTCCCCTGATCTCACTTAGACTTTTCACCCCCAGTAATATGTTCTTCTACTTACATATATACATTACCATCCTATTAAGTCCCCTCCTCCCTCCCTCCCTTTTTATACCCTAGAAAGGAGATATAGAGCCATATTCCAGGACTGCAAATATCCCTTGTTCCCACATTAGTCAGAATTGGGCAGGGTACTCTTAGGCACTCTTAAGCAATTACTATTCTCAGGATGTGTGTTGGAGGACTCACCCATTTCTCCTTTCTCATAAGTCATGCCTAAACTATGCCCAGCAAAAGTTATAACATGAGCTCTAGGTGGAATATGCATTGACACTGGCCCAGGCTTGCTTCAGATGGTGGGCGGTTAGATAATTGTTTTCTTTTAATTCATATGAACAAAGGTGTATAGAAATATAACAAAGATAAGATTATAAAGCAACACTTTTCCAATCATAATTTATTTACCTCTCCTTCAAGAAGTAGAAAAAAATCACAAAATTGGAAAGATAATTTTGAAGTGGTGGGAGGATGGTAAAGGATAGTTGGTTCTATCCTTACCAAGCCTCGAGTTCTTTTCTCTCCCTCTTTTTAAAAACATGGACTTCCTCTGGCTTTGAATGGAAACAGTTTATATCAGTGTGGTGATTCTACTTGTGTGCATAAACAAATTCAATCAGCTATTGAATGTCTAGAAGTGTGGGCTAGAGAGAAGACTCAGAGATTAAGTGTGTTTTCTGTGCAAGCATGAGGACCTGAGAGAGACTGCCCAAATTTGAATCTCTAGAACCCACATAAACAGCCGGGCATGGCTTTGCACATCTGTAGTCCTAGTCCTGTGGCAAGCAGAGACTAGAATCTTGCTAGGGTTCTGGAATCAGTAAGTGACTCCAGAGCAAGGAACACAGGTGGATGAGCCATGGAGGGAGACACCAGTGGTTACTTGTAGATGTGGCAAGCATTCAAGGGGTTCTTCAGCTTACGCCAGACACCGCATACACCGTACCACAGAAAGCACACATGAAAAAACATGAGAAAACAAAATTATGCTTTAGAAAATCTTCTGAATGCAGTATAACCCTCTTTCTATAAAACCTGTACTAGTGAGTGTTTTCTTAGCATAATATCCATGGTCCACTGCCAAAGAATATTTTCCAAAGATCTTTGTAGCAGTGTATGCATGTATCCAGAAAATAAATGTAAGAAATCTGTAGTGACAAAGAAACACATCTTTATGGTTTGAAATTTAAGAAATATTTGCTGTTAGATTTTTTAAAAAGCCTTATGTTAATATTTAAATTAAAAGGTTTTGATTAAATATGGACTTGATTTATGGTTCTGAAGCTCTATATGTGACTCAACTTGATTTGGTCTTTAATTGTAGTAAATGTGCTCCATGGGCAGAAGGGTTTAGGATTTACTGATTGCAACTACTCAAATCAGTTATGCTGATGACAACTGCAACATCCAAAACAGAGAGGTGTGTTAGAAGACTCATCAGTGCAGACAGGATTTTAGGCAGCTATGGGAAAGTGAGCATTTTCCCAATAAGCCTTGATTTCCCTATTGCGTAAGTGAATCAGGCTGTGAAAATACCTATTAGCATTTTTTTATTCTGGATCTGTGTTGTATGTGTGCATCTCTGCCTCGTGGCTCTTGCACTCTTTCTCCAGCCTCTCCTATAAGCTTTTCCTGCTCTTTCACCAACTGCTGAGCAGTGAGGAGATCAGACTGAGCAGAGCCTGCAGAGAGCAAAAACAGATTTACTAACTTTGATAATGACTTCTAGTGAGTTCTTACCATACACTTGGCTGGGTTGCCATAAAGCTAGCTGAGCCAATCGCCCTAAATTGGTTAAAAGATGACATTGAGAGATTTTAAGCAGGAGTGATTTCATTTTTTCTTATCATCAGTTATATGGTTAGCTGGTTCATGCACTGATTTGTTATACCACATAGGGCTAACTCACACTCCTTGCCAGCCTTCTGAATGGCTTTATGGCATTGGAAACTGACAGTCTCCGGGAAATATGTAAGAGGGAAGGTCTGAGCTCTCCTCCTTCAAGGGCACTCTCTTCCCTTCAATCTATTATCTCCTACTCGTGTGCAATAGTCTGGTCCATCAAAATACAGTGTTTGAATAAAACTCTGATTCCAAATAATGAATGCATTGATTTAATAAAGGATTTGTACTACATGGTATTATAGTTCCCCAAATGAACACTGAAGTCCTAAAATGGGAAAACTTATCATTGGTCTAAGTTAAATCATAGCCACTTCTTTTAAACTGCAAACCCTAATAATGTACCAAACCACGTGATATTTCAGGCAAAAAAAAAAAAGTCTCTTCTATAAGTACTTAACATTTCCCAGTTATTTTTAAGTCACCTGTTTTTTTCTATTATATGTAGTCTGGCATCAAGTACATAGATTACAACCATGGTCATGTGACTAATTTATGATGTTTTCATATTTTCATAGTTCTGGCAGTTTAATCCAGGTTGATATGTTAGCCTTGCATTCAGGAATGAATCTTGAGATCTTATACTCTTTCCATCTTTTTATCTTTATTCCTAACTCTACAATATTTTCATGATACCCACAAATTTAATTAAAAAGCAGAAACAGGGAGATGGAATTGATCCTTTGTGTAACACCGTTTTTGAGCTAATTTCCTACAGAGAATTAGGAATCTGTTGGACCTCATGTTGATTTTGAAATATATTTGCACTTCTAAGTCTTCTTCCTTCCTCAGTTCCCTGGACATATTGTTCTTGTGTTTGTATCCTATTTTGAGAACTACATTTGTTTCCAAACACAATGGGACTTTGACAAGTCAAAATGAGGCAGAAACAGAATCCGTTGCCTGCCTTTGGAGAAGAAGTTTGAGATTTTGAGCTGCAATAAATGGGAGACAGACTGTTTTGATTTCGCAGTGAGAAAGTCAGGTCCATTCATTTACCTACCCAGGGCTTCTTTTCTATCTGTCATCAAAAGGTGGGCCATTCCTCAGCTATTTATGGTAGTCTTAACTTCTGGGATACATATTCCATACTCTCCTTAAAAATCCATCAAAGTATCTATAGTAATGAATGTGTTTCTAATAAATGTAATATATAAATCATACATCAGTTTGTACTTTAATACAGAGCCAATATCAGGGTACCTTGAAAGATTCATTAGAACATTTGTCCTTTCATTTCAAGACATGTAACCCAGTTAAAGAAATGTGTATCAACTCAAAACTGAGATGAGAAATGGCAGTGTGCTTTATGGATTGAAGAATAAAGAAAATGGGAATTCTAACCTTGTCTCTTCTGACTGGTTTAATGATTGCAGTAATGTTCGTGACTTATTCCAACCTCCCCTTTCTTCTGGACCAAACTCAGCAAAATGTCTATAGAGCATTTTGAACTGCTAAGAAAGTGTCCCTAAGTAAGTTCAGTTTGCAACAGAAAAGCCTTGCGTTTGTAAATACAGTGTTCCTTTGCCTGGATTCACGTCCCAGCCTCCAGAGCTTGCTGCTTTGCCCTAGGTTAAGCCCCTACTGAAAAGCATTAGGTGGTCTTTTGCTATTGCATATACATCAATAAACATCTTTTCATATATAAGTATGTCAATATGTATTTAATTATATCAGTTGGAAATTTCTAAAAGTTTACTTCTTCAACCTGAGATTAAGTAAATTTAAAATGTTCAGGCATATTTCTAAATAGCATCAAAAAATGTAACCCCAAATTTATATTCTTACTGACAGTGAGGTTCTATGTCCCCATACCTTTTTTCTTCACCTGATTTTTTTGTTTTGTTTTGTTTTCCGAGGTAGAGTCTAACTCTAGCTCAGGCTGATCTGGAATTCACTATGTAATCTCAGTGTGGCCTCGAACTCTCAACGATTCTACTACCTCTGCATCCCAAGTACTGAGATTAAAGTTGTGTGCCACCATGCCCGGCTTTCACCTGAAATTTTAATTTTTTTTAAATCTGTATTAGTCTCAGTGGTGAAAGAGGGAATATCATTTTAATTTTCAATTTTAAATAAAGATAGGCATCCTTTAGGATTTTAATAGGTATAAATTGTTTCCTTTAAGTAGAAAAATGAAAATTTGCACCAAAGAATTCCAAGTAAGTCCAGTAAAATAAGTGCTTTGAGAGGAGGAGATGGACTACAGGTATATAACTTTTATATAGTATATAATTGTTCCAATTTAGTTTTTAATTCTTGTTTTGTACATTTTATTTATTTATTTGAGAGAGATAAAGAGACACTGAAAGAGAGAAAATGGGTGCTCCAGGGCCTCTAGCCACTGCAAACAAACTCCAGACACATTTGCCACTTTGTACATCTGGCTAGGTCCTTAGGCTTTACAGGGAAGGGCTTTAACTGCTAAGCCATCTCTCCAGCCCTTAGTTATTATTTTTAATTTCTTACTATACCTAACTTACAACTTAAATTTTACTATAGGTCTTTACATGTAAGAATAAAGAGTGTGCATAGGACTCTACATGCTCTGTGGCTCAAGTGCCCATTGGGGTTCAGGGACATATTCCCCAAGGATCGGGAGGAATACTGTAGTGTCCAAAAAGGGGCCAAGAACTCCCCAGCTTTGAACTATGAAAAGCCCAAGGCATGTATGCTAACTTTTTACCATAATCATCACAAAATACCCCATATGTAAAGTGAAATGTGAAGAAGCCCCAGATGAGACCCCCGCCTGCGCAGAGTTCCACGAGGGTCATAAGGCACACTCGCATGAAATGCTGAGGAGCTAATGGTGCAGATCATGAAGGCTCTGGGAGTTGAGGAAGCACAGCATATCTCCAGGTGGGGTGGTTAAAGGATATTGCTTAAAAGAAAACACACAGGTCTAAGCAGGCAGAGGCAGAAATTCAGAAGCACAAAGGTGTGAAGCATGTGAGAAAGACAGCAAGTTGACAAAGATGGATGGATTTGAGGCTCAAATCAGGGAATGGTGGAAAAGTTCACATATGAAAAGGTGGATTGGGGTCAAATTATTGATTACCACAGCTGTCTGATTTAGCTAAGATTTTAAAACTGTAGGAGTAACTGAATATTTTTGAGACTTATACTGACAGAATAAAAATAAATTTAATAATGATAATGTTTACACATGAATAATGAATGAATAACTGGGGAATGTTGTTGATAAAAGAGATAGATAGCTAATGTATGGTGATGTCCGTGAGAGAGACCTAGTTTAAAATAAAAGCAATTTGTGTTTTATTCAATTTATAATATATGAAATTGTCATAAAATTAATGGTATGTAAGTTAACTAAGGAAGAAAGACTGACCTAAACACAGAATTCTTCATGTATATAACAGGCATTCCAGTGCAATACTTTTCCTAAGTCAGATTCAATTTTCATAGAACTCTACTCGTTCTTTCTGATGATGGAAAGTCTCCCTTTGGAGGATCTGGAATTCATACTAGTTTCTCACAGACCTGGAAATTCCAAACATACTATTGTCATTGCACCTCATCCGTCATCCAAGGGAATGGCTTTATTTACTCTTGTAATTTGGAGAAATGAGGTGATGGTAGAAAGATCTCAGACTAACGAGAAGAAGGTGTTAGTTTCATGTAACTGGCCATTCCTTTATTTCATGTCTTTTACATGTTGGTAAGGGTTAGCTAACTAATCTGAGCCCCTTGCACTATAAGATATTGAATGCATTCAACAAGGATTTATTGAGCACATGTGATATGTCAGGCACTGAACACTGATAGTTGGAACTGTGTTTGAAACATAAGGCTTTTTATAGAGCTCACAGCTTGGTGGGATGCATATACACAAATCCATATCCTCTCTGCTCCTCTCCCCCACAGGCTGTTGGGCTCCTTCCTTGAAACTTTCCTAGATAAGCCAAGCCTATTCTGCTCCATGCTCCACTTTACCTTATGAGTCCCCAGGTTTATAGCCCTTTGTGTACAGAGGCATATATTCCACCACAGATGAGAATAAGGCAGAAGAAATTCAAATAAATGCAGGCCAGCATCTTACAAAGTATTGCACAAGCAAGTAGCCAAAGACTGAAACATGGAATCAGCCATAGCATCAAAAAGATACAACAGGGCTGGAGAGATGGCTTAGCGGTTAAGCGCTTGCCTGTGAAGCCGAAGGACCCCGGTTCGAGGCTCGGTTCCCCAGGTCCCACGTTAGCCAGATGCACAAGGGGGCGCACGCGTCTGGAGTTCGTTTGCAGAGGCTGGAGGCCTTGGTGCGCCCATTCTCTCTCTCTCCCTCTATCTGTCTTTCTCTCTGTGTCTGTCTCTCTCAAATAAATAAATAAAAAATGAACAACAACAAAAAAAATTAAAAAAGATACAACAGGGGTAGAGAGTGGCTTAGCAGATAAGGTGCTTGCCTGTTAAGCGCCTAAACACCCATGCTCTACTCCCTAGATCCCATGTAAGCCAGACTCACAATGTGACATATGCGTGCAGGTGCACAATGTGATGCATGTACACAAGGTGATACACAGTTCGATTATAGTGGCTGGAGGCCCTGGCGTGCCAGTTCTCTCTCTCTCTCTCTCTCTCTCTCTGTCTCCCTCTGTCTCTCATGAAAAAGGCTATTCTGGGGCTGGAGAGATGGCTTACCAGTTAAAGTGCTCGCCTGCAAAGCCTAAGGACTCATGTTCAACTCCCCAGGTCCCATGTAAGTGAAATGTAAGAGTGATGCAAACTCAAGGTCCCACATGCACACAAGATGGCAAATATGTCTGGAGTTAGACTGCAGTGGCTGGAGGCCCTGGTGCACTAATTCTTTCTCTCTTTTTGATAATAAATAAATAAATAAATAAATAAATAAATAAATAAATAAATAAAAAAGAGAGACCAGTCTTCTGGACCTGCCTCCCCCCAAACCACTGAAAAAAAGATACAAAAATGCATTGGACAAGGTGGGCTTTTTCATGTGGGTAATAAGTACCAAATGGCACAGATTGTTGGCACTACAAGAAGCAGAAAAGGAGGCATGCAGGAGCTATGGGCCTTGCCGTGATAGATGGCTTGGATATAAAAAGAGAAAGGAGATAGGTTGTGTCATGAGGGAGACAGAGTTAGAGACAGCTCTCTAGATTGTTGCATACAGACCGACTGACGCAGAGCAGTGGCTCTGGGGCTTCAGCCACGGGGAATTATACAGACCTGTAATTTCAATTAATTTCTCTATCACTTGACTTTGTTACTCTCCACACATTTAAGTCCTATTTTCTTTTTCTTTTTCTTTTCTTTCTTTGTTTCTAGATAGACACACACACACAGAGAGAAAGAGAGAGAGAGAGTGAGTCTCTACCAGAGAGAAAGAAGAGGTAGGGAATTGGCACCCCAGGGCCTCAGCCACTGCAATCAAACTTCAGATGCTTGTGCCATCTAGTGGACATGTGCGAACTTGCACTTGCCTCAGCTTTATGTGTCTGGCTAAAGTGGGATCTGGATAGTAGAAAATGGGTCCTTAGGCTTCTCAGGCAAGCGCCTTAGCCGTTAATCCATCTCTCCAGCCCTGTATCCTATTTCTTTAACCTCCAAACAGAAGGGAAAAACAACTGTTTCCCAATAATTCTAAAAACAAAACAGTTGATGGAACCAACTAATATCATTTGCCCATTTCTAGATCAATCCCTGTAGCTGGGAGAATAGAATTCACCAGTGGACCAAATTTAGGTAATATGACCACCCTAAGAATGGAAGGCAGTGGGTTCAACCCCACTTGAGCCATATCATACCAAGATTTTAATGGGGTAGATCCCTAGAGTGGAGGAGAAAACGGTAAGTCATTTACCAGAAAAATCATAACCAGTACCATCATTACAAACAGCAAAGCACTGAGTATGAGCCAGGTTCCATTGTCAATAGCTTTCATGGGTTATTTATCTTCTGCTCCTCCCATCTACATCCAAAGAAGTGGATAATCATATCATGTCACTAACTGAGAAGTGATGCACTACATGGCAGATAAGGGTGTTGAACCAGGCCATCAGATTGCCCACTCCTATGCCCATTGCAGTCTAGTTAAATGAATTCTATACATGACAGAGAGCTAGCTACACTCATATTCAGAAATGAACAAATTCTAACTGGGAACCATGAGAATACCACTAATTCAAGAACTCAGTTATTCTGTGAATACTTGCAGCCATGGAGACCATATCTAGAAAGTTGGTAGACAGTTAATGTTATCTTTACATGAGGCCAAGTTCTTGCCAGATTCAGACAACCACTGACTAACTGACTCCAGGGAGAACAAAATAGTTACCACAGAAACTGAACCATGCCCCAGAAGGCTACTTCAGCTCAAATCTCTTGACAGCTTGTGGGTTGCACTTTCAGACAGTTTACAAAGACTGATTTCATATCTGTGCATAATTTTCATTTTCTCTCTCTCCCCCCTCCCCGGCTTTGAAATAGCCTCTACAGAACATATATAGAGATCTTAGTAAAAGCTAACAATGCATCTAGACATACATGCATGGGGACAGTTGCCGGTTTGACCCAGTTGGGTAGGTTAACTGTGCATTTCCTAACGTGCAGCAAAGCAGGCACACTTGAGAAAGCAACACAAAGCCTTACACAATGACAGCACTTGTGCTTTCCAAGAGAAATGGTCACATTAGGAAAAGTTTTCTTCCCTTCGAAGTAAAATGTGCTATCTTTATGTATTAAAATGGGAGTTAACTTTAAATAAATAAAATCCAGCCTGTAGGCTTCAGAAAACTAATGCTGATTTTGACAGTGCCATTCCTCTGCTCCCTGAAAGTATTATGGGAGTTAACTTGGGCCTCATCAAGATTTCCTTCATAGTATAGAGAGCATTTTTTTTCATCTCTGTTTTATTGATTTCCCCTCACTTCCTCTGACGTTCTCCCTTGTCAGCTTTATCTCTGCTCCTGAACAGGCTGTAAAGGCATCTAGAAAGGGTGTCTCCTGGCTCTTTGGCTCGCTAGGGGCGTGGGACTCCTGCCTCCTTGCATTAATCTCAAGTGAACTTTCCCATTCTGGGCTTTGAGAGTGAAGATGAGTAAAGACCTTGGACCTTCCTTCAGGGAAATGTCAGAAGGGGCCTTTTTTTCTTACTGTGAGCCACTCAAAGAATATAGGCATCTATTAAGAGGTTTTTGTTTTGGAGGAAGTACTAGAGATCAAACCCAGGACCTGCAGTATGCTCATCAAGCTCCTACCACTAAGCTAGGCCTTCAGCCCAAGTAACATGCTTTAAAAAAAAACTTATTTACTAAAGAGAATTAATGAATATATTAATAAATATGTGCTCCAGATCGTCTTGTGTCTGCAGACAAAAGGTACATCCATCATTTTGTGCATGTAGTTTTACTGGGGTATTGGGGAATTGAACCCAGTAAAGTTAGTGCTTTTAAGTACTTAGCTATCTCCCAGCCCCCAGTTAGCATATTTAAAAATATATATATTTGTATTTTTATTTATTTATTTGACAGAGAAAAAGAGAGAGAAAATTGGTGTGCCAGGGCCTCCAGCCTCAGCAGACAAACTCCAGATGTGTGCGCCCCCTTATGCATCTGGCTAACATGGGTCTTGGGGAATTGGACCTGGGTCCTTTAGCTTTGCAGGCAAATGTCTTAACCACTAAGCCAGCCCTCCAGCCTCAATTAGCATATTTTCAACTGGATTTGAAACTGCAGCACTCCATTCAGCACACCAAGAGTGTGAACATACTAGATACCCAAATTGTATAGTTATTTTTCATGATTTTTATTTCTCCCCAGTAATTAGTCAAACATAAGTAATTTGAACCCATAGAATTTGGTAACTTTAAAACTCCCTTTCACTTTGAATGAAATTAGCTTTAGATAATAGGATATTTAGGAACCTTGTTCATTTTGTGACATGAAAGAAATTAGCTTTGATAATGTAGTGTTTTTACCTCTTCAATTGTTCATTTTGATCATCCTTAGAGTTCTAGAAATTGTGTCTAAAACCGATTATGTTTGAAATTCACAAGATTACAGTCAGAAAATCTTTAGTACAAAATAGTTTCTATGGTTAAAGAGTTTTTCAGAATGTCTTGGTTAATAGTAAGATTGGAAAAGTTAGAGCTGTTAGAGGTCAAGCTTTTAGGGAGAGAGGTAAGATTGTGTGAGAAATTATATGCAGAAGTTTGTGCATATGCGTATGTTTTCTTCCTGGAGAAAAGCCAGTGAGCTTATACTCAAACCTCAAGAGAATGGATTGCAGGAAGAATTCTATACTTGCCTGCCTCACATTCCTTTCTGGGCTCATGGGAACTATTCTTTGTGTTTTCTGACCAAACAAGGTCAGGAATAACTCAGGAGCTGGCTGGGGCCCTCGCATTGGCAGCAGGTGCAGAAGCAGACATCTGGGACTACAGCCTTGAGTGACTTTAGGGATGAGCCATTAGGAAGAACAAAGGTGCCCTGACCACCCCTGACCAGGAAACACTAGCAGAGCAATATGGCACTCATATATGGTCAAACTTCAATTACACTGAATTGAAAGAGACCATCAAGGAGAAAAACTGAGTTGAGTACTAGCTTCTCCTTATCTATAGTTTTCCAATATCATTTATTGAAGGTTTTGGGAGGTTTTTTTCCTTCTACTTTTCTTGGTTTCTGTCTCATCACAACACCCTAACATGCTAATTGGCTTTGTATGCGACAAAAGAGGGATTGTGGTTCACACGTGGTGACACATGCCTTCAATCCTAGCCCTTGGGAGGCATTCGTAGGAGGATCACCATGAGTTCAAGGTGACCCTGAGACTACAGAGTGAATTCTAGGTCAGCCTGGGTAGAGTGAGACCCTAGCATTAAAAAAAAAAAAAAAAAAAGAAAAAAAAGAGAGAGAGAGAGAGAGAGAGAAGATACAAATTGACAAAATTAGAGATGAAAAAAGCACCATAACAATGGACACTGGAGAAATTTAAAAAATCATAAGGACATACTATAACAACATATACTCTACTAAGTGTGAAAATCTGAAAGAAATGGATGTTGGCCTTGGTTTATATAACCTACCTAAATTAACTCAAGGTGAGATTAACCACTTAAAATTTGTGTTGAGTAATCTGCTGTAATCCTGATGGGTTTGCCTTTGTAGGTAACTTGATTTTTCTCTCTGACTGCTTTCAATATTTTTTCTTTGGATTATGTGTTTGGTAGTTTGATTATAATGTGGAGAGGAAAGGTTCTTTCCAGGTTTTGTCTGGCTGGTATTCTAAAGGCTTCCTGTATCTGCATTGACACCTCTTTCCCAATTTGGGGGAAGTTTTCTTCTATGATTTTGTTGAGGACACCTACTATGCCTTTGGAGTGAGATTCTTCTCCTTTTACTATGCAATGAATTTTTATGCTTGATCTTTTCATAGTGTCCCGAACATCTTGAAATTCTCATTCATACTTTTCTATTAGTTTCTCTTTCTCATTGTTGGACTGTATTAGATCTGCCACCTGGTCTTCTAGCTTAGATATTCTGTCCTCTCCTCCATCCATTCTACTGGTGAGATTTTCTACAGAGTTTTTTTATTTCATTAACTGTGTTCTCCATTGCTAGTAATTCTGACTGGTTTTTCTTTATTATTTCTATTTCCTTATTTATGTCTTGTATTGCCTTCTTTATTTCATTAAATTGGGGCCCTCGTGTCCTGTATCTTCTTTGATTCCTTTGGTTTCCTCTCTTATTTCCTCTTTGATTCCTTTTATTTGTTCTTTGACTTCCTTGAACATATTTACAATCATTCTTTTGAAATCTTTCTCAGGCATGTCCTCCAACTCATTCTCACTGGAGGTCATCTTTGATGCATTAATACTTTTTAGTGGATTTATATTGTCTTGATTTTTGGTGTTTCTTGTGTTATAATGTATATGTCTTTGCATCTTGGATTAAGTTAATGCTTGCATTTTCTAGTTTGCTGGGTATTCTTAGCTGTATCAATTGATCTGATGTTATATATCTTCAGTGTAGGAGATTAAGATGCTAGGTGTGGCTCTTAACACTCTCACAATATCTAGAAAAGTGTTCCCAGGGGTTGAGTTTGCCTGCTATGGGAGAATTCAAGTAGGCTGAGTGGAACAAAATACAGGTAGATTCTAAAATTTAACTAAACACTGTACACATTCAATCAAAAACAGCACCGAGTATTTATGCAAGAGTAGGTGTTATAACAACCAGATCTTCTATCAACAAAGAGGTTAAAATTTCTGGTCTGTTGAGGTTCCAAGTCAGCTTGTGACCAAGTGAGACCCTTCCCTAGTGCAATCAATCCCAGTTACTTTTTTGGATGATTTTGGTCTCAGTCAAGTAGGCTGGCTGGGTCACTGGACTGCTGTTCTGTTTTCTGGAGCTGGACACTGGCTTTTCCTGCAGGGCAAACCGAGCCTGGCAACTGTGGCCCTGCAGATGGGCATGCCCATGCTGGGTCCACCACTGCTGCTACTGGACCCACCACTGCTGCTGCTGAAGCCGCCACTGCTGGGCCCGCCACTGCCGCTGCTGAAGCCACTGCTGCTGGAGCTGCTGGAGCTGCTGTTGCCGGTCGAGATTAACCACTTAAGTAGGCCTGTAACAAGTATGGGGATACAAGCAGTTATAAAATGTCTCCCAACTAAAAAAAAGTCTGGGCCCAGATGGATTCACTGGTGAACTTTACCAGGCCATCATGGAAAGACTACAACCAATGCTTCTCAAACTTTTCCATAAAATAGAAAAGGTAGGAATCCTACCAAACTCCTTCTAAAAAGCCAGCATCACCCTGATAACAAAACCAGACAAAGATAGAACAAAAAAAGAAAATTACAGACCAATCTCCCTCATGAACATAGATGTAAAAATTCTCAACAAAATATTGGCAAACAGAATACAAGAATATATCAGAAGGAACATCCTCCTTGACCAAGTAGGCTTTATCCTAGAGATGTGGGGATGATTCAACATACACAAATTGATAAATGTAATACATTATGTAAATAGACTGAAGGACAAAAATCACATGATCATCTCATTAAATTCAGAATAAGCTTGTGACAAAATCCAATATCCCTTAGTGATAAAAGTACTACAGAAACTGGGAATAGAAGGAACATATCTCAACATAATAAAGGCTATTTTTGACAAACCTGCAGCCAACATAATACAAAATGTAGAAAACCTTGAAGCTTCCCCACTAAAATCAGGAACAAGACAGGGGTGTCCATTGTCCCCATTTTTATTTAATAAAGTACTGGAAGTCTTAGCCATAGCAATGAGGCAAGAGACACACATAAAAGGGATATATATTGGGAAGGAAGAGATCAAGTTATCATTATTTGCAGATGATATGATTCTATATATAAAGGATCCTAAAGACTCTACCAGAAAACTGTTAGAGCTAATAAACACTTATAGCCATGTAGCAGGATACAAAATAAATACATAGAACTCATACTTCCCATATGCTAACAACAAACACACAGAGGATGAAATCAGAGAATCATTCTCATTTACAACTGCACAAAAAAAGTACCTTTGAATAAACCCAACCAAGGAAGTGAATGCTCTCTACAATGAAAAATTTTAAAACACTCAAGAGAGATATTGTATAAGACACTAGGAAAAGGAAAGACATCCATTGTTCTTGGATTGGAAGAATCAATATTGTGAAAATGACAATATTACCAAAAACAATCTACACATTTAATGCAATACCCACCAAAATTCCAATAGCACTCTTTATGGAAATAGAAAAAAACATCCAAAAATTAATTTAGAAGCACAAATAACCCTCAAATACCTATAACAATTATGAACATCAAAAATAAGGCTGGTGGTATCACCATACCTGATTTTAACCTATATTACAGAACCATTGTAACAAAAACAGCATGGTACTGGCACAACAACACACATGTAGAGCAATGGAACAGAACAGAGGACCCAGATATAAGTCTGGGTAGCTACAGCGACCTGATCTTTGACAAAAATGCCAAAAATACTTATTTCCAGCAAATGATGCTGGAAAAACTGGATCTGTATCTATAGAAGGATGAAAAATAGATCCTTACCTCTCTCCGTGCACAAGAATCAAATCCAAATGGGTCAAAGACTTTAATGTCAAACCCAAAACTTTGAAACTGCTAGAGGAAAAAGTAGGGGAAACCCTTCAACATATCGGTCTTAGCCAAGACTTTCTGACTATAACCCCAATTGCTCAGGAAATAAAACCACAGATTAACCACTGGGACCTCATGAAATCACAAAGCTTTTGTATATCAAAGGACACTATTAATAAAGCAAAGATGAAAACTACAGAATGGGAGGAAATCTTTGCCAGCTATATATCTGACAGAAGATTAATATCCAAAATATACAAAGAACTAAAAAAAAAAAAAACCTAAATAATAAGAAATCTAACCCAGTTTAAAATGGGCTATGGAACTAAATAGAGAGTTCTCAAAAGAAGAAATACAGATGGCATATAAACTTCTAAAAAATGTTCTACATCCCTAGTCATCAGGGAAATGCAGATTAAAATTACACTGAGATTCCATCTCACTCCTGTCAGATTAGCTACTATCATGAAAACAAATGACCATAAATGCTGGCGAGGATGTGGAAAAAGAGGAACCCTTCTACATTGTTGGTGGGAATGCAACCTGGTCCAGCCATTGTGTAAATCAGTGTGATGGTTCCTGAGACAGCTAAAAATAGATCTACCATATGACTCAGCTATAGCATTCCTAGGCATATATCCTAAGGACTCGTCTCACTACCTTAGAGATACTTGCTCAACTGTGTTTATTGCCACTGTATTCACAGTAGCTAGGAAATGGAACCAGCCTAGATGTCCCTCAACTGATGAGTGGATAATGAAGATGTGGCACATTGATACAATGGAGTTCTAGACGGCAATAAAGAAAAATGAAATTTGCAGGGAAATGGATGGATGTGAAAAGGATTATATACTTAGTGAGGTAACCCAGGCCCAGAAAATCAAACACCACATGTTCTCTCTCATATGTGGATCTAAGCTACAAATGATTGGACTTCTATGTTAGTAGGAATAAAACACAGTAGCAGAGGCCAGAAATCTAGAAAGGGATAAAAAAGGAATAGAAATGGAGGGAGGGGGACTTAAAAGGATGGTATTGTATAAATGTAAGAAGAAGAACAGATTACTGGGGGTGAAAAGGCCTAAGTGAGGTCAGAGGAAGAGATTGAGTAAAGAAAAGGTGGACAGAGGGCTAGTCAAAGTCGAAGAGGTTATGGATAAGTCATATAGAAACCTACATTTTTGGACAATGGAACAACCAGAAGCCATAGATTGTTACTAGAAAATTTTCAGTGCCAAGGATGGGATACCTTCCAGTGATTTGTTAGCCAGAGAGGTCACTGATGCCCCCAAAACATTGCAGGCCACTACCAAGGCTCTTGGTTTCTCATCAGGAATATATGGTAAGATCCTATTGCTGAAGACTCCACATACTTGGGCTGCAAAGTCACTGACAAATGACACTGAGATACCTCCTCCATATAGGCCAGCTGAAGAAAGCTGGAAAAAACTATGCTGCATGCAGTTCAATGGGAGAAAGAGAAATCACCAGTGGAGATACTCAACTCTGGATACTGCAAGCCTTAAATGTGGCCAGCCAAGCCAAATGAGCCAGCAAGTGCAATAGTGGCATGTCTGTTATGGGAGAAACCAACTGCCCTCTAATTGGACTGGAGGCTTCCTCCATGGGAACAAATATATCCCTGATACTGATACAACAGGAGTGGTCATAAACCCTAGGGGTGTAACATCTGCTGGTGTCTTGCTAAATGTATATACTGTGTTCACAGGACATGGTGGTACACACTTTTAATCCCAGCACTTGGGAAGCAGAGGTAGGATTGCCATGAGTTCAAGGCCACCCTGAGACTACATAGTGAATTCCAGGCCAGCCTGGGCTAGAGCAAAACCATAACTCAAAACAAAACAAAACAAAACAAAAAAAAATGTATATACTATATTCACCAAACTGCCCAGTAAGCACTTTTCTTAATGTTCATACCCATATATTAATGCTACTCTCACTTTTGGTTACAGAACTTTCTCTTTGTAGATGTCAGTGACCTTGGGATGACTCAGAAAGCACCATGGTGCTGAGAAGTGACAGAGGAGTGCTCAGCAATGAGATGTCTCTGTCACACCTTCCAAGACTCAGGGTCCATTGCTAAAGAGGTGGCAGAAAGAATGTAAGAGCCAAAGGAAGGATAGAACTCCTTACAATATGCTCATCCAGAAACAAAATGGCCTGGATATCCATGACCTTGCAGGTCTGACACTACCTATATAAGACCATCATAATAGGAGGAAAAGATGATGACATCAAAATAAAAGAGAGACTTAGAGAGGGAAGGAGTATGATTGAGAGTGGAGTTTCAAAGGGGAAAGTGGGGGAGGGAGGGAATTACCATGGGTTATTTTCTACAATTATGGAAGTTGCCAATAAAAATATAAACAAATTAGCCCAGGTATGGTGGCGCATGCCATTAATCCCAGCGCTCAGGAGGCAGAGGAAGGAGGATTTCCATGAGTTTGAGGCCACCCTGAGACTATGGAGTGAATTCCAGGTCAGCATGAGCTAAAGTGAAACCCTACATTGAAAAACAAAACAAACAAAAATAAATAATAATTGGGCTGGAGAGATGGCTTAGCAGTTAAGCACTTGCCTGTGAAGCCTCAGGACCTCAGTTTGAGACTCAATTCCCCAGGACCCACCTTAGCCACATGCACAAGGGGGTGCACATGTCTGTAGTTCGTCTGCAGTGGCTGGAGGCCCTGGCGCACCCATTCTCTCTCTATCTATCTGCATCTTTCTCTCTGTCTGTCGCTCTCAAATAAATAAATAAACAAAAAATTTTAAAAAATAAAATAAATAAAGAATAATAATAATAATTAAAATTAAAAAGAGGGATTGCTTCTGACAGGATAGGACATTTTTTTGTCCTGTTACATAATGGATTAATATTTAGTAAGCAGTTTGCTACCAACAGAATCAGAAATCAAAGATACAGTTCCAGTGTAAGGAATTCATTTTCTAATGAAAAGTTAGACAAAGTAGCCAAATGTCCCAGTTTCTCTTTCTTTATCTCTCTCTCTCTCCCTCTTTCTCCTGTCTCTCTGATCCTACCTCTCTCTTTGTCTCTCTCTCTCCCAGTATTCCATTTTTTCCCTTCTACTTCTTTCCTTTAAGGTGAATTGACATGGTCTAAATATGGACAATGAAATAATGGCTCTGCTGTTTGAGAGATCAGAAAAACATGTTGTTAAAAGAAGAGCTAGGTTGGAGAGATGGCTTAGTGGTTATGAGCTTGCCTGTGAAGCCTAAGGACCCCAGTTCAAGGCTCGATTCTCCAGGACCCACATTAGCCAGATGCACAAGGGGGTTGTTGCAGTCCGGTTCGCATTGCTGGTAGAAATCACCCAACCAAGAGCAGCTTCTGGGATAAAGAGATTTATTTTGGCTTACAGGCTTGAGGGGAAGCTCCACGATGGCAGGGGAAAACGATGGCATGAGCAGAGGGTGGACATCACCCCTGGCCAACATAAGGTGGAACACAGCAACAGGAGGGTGTGCCAAACACTGGCAAGGGAAACGGGCTTTAATACCCATAAGCCGGCCCCCAACATACACTCCCTCCAGAAGGCATTAATTCCCAAATCTCCATCAGCTGGGAACCTAGCATTCAGAACACCTAAGTTTATGGGGGACACCTGAATCAAACCACCACAGGGGTGCACCTGTCTAGAGTTCGTTTGCAACGGCTGGAGGCCTTGGCATGCCCCCCCCCCTCTTTCTCTCTCTGTCTTTCTCTGTTGCTCTCAAATAAATAAATAAATAAATAATTTTTTTAAAAAAAAAAAAAAGAAGAGCTGACTGGGCCAGAAGCCTTGTGCCACAAGGATTTCACCTAAGGAATTTTAGTCACATATTGCAATGAAGTGTGCATTCAAGGTGACCTTCAGAAGAATTAAGCATTTCTCCAGATCTTTTGCTGCTGTTATTCTATTTTTGTTTCATACTAGGCTAAGTCACATTTTTGAATTATGTATAATATGATCCCATGTGAAAATCCTTTCAACTGAAACACAGCTTACTACTACACAGCTTAATTTCGTGAAGAGCCAATGGATTTTAATATTTATGTGAATAATGATTCATTGTTCATTATGTAAGGACCCACGGTGTCATTTTTCTCAATAAATTAATGCCCTCAAGCGAAGCTCCCTTTCCCTGCCTTCTTTCCTGTGGTCAAACACTGGAAGCTAAGTAACCATAACAGGAGTTTTCTTATTTGCTGACAGCAAATTTTGAAGCTCAATGAAAAACAAACAACAACAACAAAAAAAAAAAAACTTTCATCTTTGGATCAGTGAGGATATTTCTTTTTTTAATTATCCATTTTTAAACAGATTATACTGTTTTATTCCCTCTCCCTTGTTCCTGTTTCCCTGTGGTCCCCCTCTGTGGAGTTATAGGATTAACTGTGGGGTCATGAAGGCCTCAGTCAGTCCTGATGGGATAATGGGGGAACCATGCCTCAGGATATTCCCATCCACTCTGTGGCTCTAACAATCTTTCTGCCCCCTCGTCCACAATGTTCACTGAGCCATGGCAGGTCTGTTGGCAGTCTGATTTAGTGTTGTGTTGCTTGTAGCCTTTGGATTTCTGCTTTGATAGGTTGGGTTTGATCACCTTGTCTACCACTGTCACCCTGGAGCTGGTTGTCAGGTTAGCGGTATGAGCAGTATTCATGATGTCGCTTCCACTGAAAGTTCTCCTGGGCCCTGACAGATGTGGAAGAAGTGGTAAGTCTCATGGTGCATAGCTGGTTGTCTTCTTGACTTGTCAGTGGATCTTGACTGTCCTGTTTTCTCTGACATCTGCAAAATAAAGCAGATTCTCCAACTAAATGTAAGAGCAGCTCGGGTTAAAGGAGATATGCAAAATTATTTGAAAGACTTTTGGTGTGCAAGCCCACTCTTCTTCTCCAGAGAGCAGTGGGGGCTTCTCTCTGAAGTCTGAGTTCCCTGACTATGGGAATCAGACTTGGTTTCCAGTACAGGTATGAGTTCTCTCCCACTGAGTAGACCTCATGTCCAATCAGAGACCAGTTGGTTACCCACAGAGGCTGGGGGCCACTATTGCGTGTGTACTTTTTGTCTGGCTGGTTGATTTCTTAGACTGCAGAGTCCTCCGCTTATTCATGCTGCTGCTGATGGTTTACTTCTAGCAGCTCCCATAGTGCTTTCAAGCATTATAGAGGCTAGCCAGGAGGGAGCAAGCCTCTATAATGCTAGCTTGGTCTAGCATGGTCATTCCCATGTCATGTGACAGTGGCCTGTGGGGGCTTCAGCAATAGGTTCTTATCGTTTAGCTCTGGCAGGTAATCAAGTATTTTGGCAATGGCTTACATTATCTTGGGGACCTCATGGGTGTTCCTGGTGAACAGCAGTGAGGATATATCTAAGACACCACTTCTTTGTCTATTAAATGAGGAGCTTTGAGGGTGATAATAGTCTTCATCAGGTATCTACCTAGTTCCCAGACACTAAATCTAGATATATTTGCATGAATAACTCACGCCTTCTGTCCATGTGTGGTTTTGTTGAATAATCTTCAAATTCTTCTTTGGGTGGAAATATAATCTATATTAAAAATTCATGCCTTTTGCATATAAATTTGTACATTGTTTTCAAAATCTTGTGTTTACTCTGGCTGGCTGTGTGGCTACAACTGAAATTCTGTCATTTTTCTTCCCTGTTTGTGTTATGGTGAGGACCCCCAAGGCAGACCACTTAGCTGGCCAGTGGCTACACCCAGGACTCCGGAGCCTGAATGCAGCAATAGGCTGTACTTCAGGGCTCGTTTTATAGGAGAAATCCATACAATCGCACATCTTAGTTTTATAGTTCAGAAGTTTAGTAATCATAATCTTACAAAACCAAGAGTAATTTCAGTTGATTTTAGGAAAAAAAAAAAAAAAAACTTTTCTGGAATCTCCCCTCCCTGCATTTTCCCTGTTCTGCAACTGCAAGCAGGCAGCGGTGAATACAGAAGCTAAAGATTGCATTGAGCAATAGCGAGAAAAACATTGTGGTGACCCATTGTGTTAAAGCAAGCCAAGCATAAAGTTCAAGTGCAGATGAGAAATACCCAAACGTACCAGCTGCGCTGAACTTCCTTGTATAAGAAAGTTCCCAATATGGAGCCACTTATGTCTTTCTCCAGCTTAGGCCCTGGTCACATTTGTATCCGGTGAATCTATTCTCTTACACACTTCTTTATAAATGACGCAAATCAACCCAACACTGATAAGGATGCTTGCGTGACTGAAGCCCAGGCTGGAGTGACAAGATTCCCGCGCCACTGAGCCGGGTGGCAAGAAGTCCTGTCACCCAAAAACTGGCCATCAAGCTCACAGCATTCGAAGGACAGCACCGCTTGTCCTCCGGCTGCTGCAGATGCTCCCTGTATCTAGCCCTGGGGCTCGGGTCAGAAAGCAGGCCTCCCTGCCCCATGCGCCCCTACCTGAGCAGCGGCCGTTTTGGGGAGCAGAGAATAGGGAAAGGTCAAAATAACCTTCCACGAGGTTAAATGCACCGATCTTATTTTATTTCTTTTCTCTAAAGAATTAGCTTTTCCTTAAAGCGATCGTGTTTGTGGGTGCAGCAGAAAGTTACAGGGTGGAAGTCTTGAGTGGGGGGGGGGTCGCACGTGGGAGGACCCGGGAAACCGAGGTGGAGGTGGGTTCCCGCTCTGAGCCTGGGTCTTCCTGCGCATTTGATAGGCTACGCTGCCCTCTAGTGGCCACACAGGGAAACCTCATGCTTCAGCAAATTTCCACTAAAATTCCGCTTTGCATTCATTCTGTATTTTTCATTCCGTTTTAGGTTATTTTATTTGAAATCTCAGGATGGAAAAAAAAAAATGAAGCTTTCCGAAAACACAGCACTGTTCATCAAGGAGACTGTAATACCTCTCTCCTTTTCCCTTCCCGGCTTCTTTTTCCAGTGACTTCCCCTTAGAGTTCTGCACACTTTTGAGGCCTTTCCTGGAGCGGCCTGCAGAAACACTTCCCTCACGCTTCAGGCACCGACGTACTTGAGAAGGCATGGTGCAATTCATGCGGGACTCTCGTTCTCTCTGCTCCCTGAACTTTCTGACGTGCCTGGTTCGTTTTTTTTGTTTTTTTTTTTTTGTTGTTGTTGTTCATTTTTTATTTATTTATTTGAGAGCGACAGACATAGAGAGAAAGACAGATAGAGGGAGAGAGAGGGAATGGGCGCGCCAGGGCTTCCAGCCTCTGCAAACGAACTCCAGACGCGTGCGCCCCCTTGTGCATCTGGCTAACGTGGGACCTGGGGAACCGAGCCTCGAACCGGGGTCCTTAGGCTTCACAGGCAAGCGCTTAGCCGCTAAGCCATCTCTCCAGCCCGTGCCTGGTTCTTTTCGATCGGTTGGTTCACTGCTAGGGCAGTCTTACTCCACGTCCTCCCCCTCCACACACACACTGTGCCAGCCTGCAGCGTGTCACCGTCCTTCTGCCGCTACGCAGCTCACGCTTGTTTGCTTTGCCTGTTGGCCTGCACCAGGTGAGCTTCAGGCAGCCGGGGCCTCACCCACCTTCACAGCTGCCCCTGCAGACAGAAGCCATGTTACATCGACTGAATGTGGCAGATTATAGAGAGGTCTAAATAAAGAATAGACAATAGTTAACTCCTAAGCCTTCCTTTCCAACAGAAAGCCTTTTTGTCTAACATCAGATCATTGCCAAAGTTAGAAAGTGGGTCATAGAGACCCAGGGCTGAGTGTCACAGGGGAACTGTAAGGTGCAAACGCTCTGCCCACTCATCAGTGGAGGCAGCAGATGAGGATCCTAAATTCCCAGTACGAGGCTTAATTTAATGATGTAAGGCTCATTATCTGTGCGCCTCCTTGTCTACTTAGCAAAAAGTCCTTTTGTGTACAGCAGCAGTGTTCTCAAACAATAGAAATGCACAGAAAAGAACCACATGATTTTTAAATTCTTGAATAAGCAAATCTCAACTGGTAGCTTTATTTAAGTTTATTTATATTTAATAAGGAACATACTTTCAATGCATACTTGCCACCCTACCAAGCAAGGTTTTGCCTCCATCCACCATCTTACGGTGTCCTTGACTTAATGACAAAACCATTTTAGAAGACCGTTTTCACAGCCTGATTTTGTTTCCTTCCTCCTTCCCTTTTCCCCTCATAAAATATAGTAATGATACCCATGTGCAAAACTAGCTTTAAAGAACTGAGCTGTTCCCTGTGTAGGAACCCAGAGTTCTGTCCACTGAGCAATTCTGTCCTCTCCTCCCTGTCATTTGAGAAAAGCCACAACTTTCTCTGAGAAGTTAAAGAACTCCTGAATGTGGCCAGGAATTAATTTACCTTATGTGAGGACACTGGAAAATTTAGTAACCTAAATGCACTACTATCCTACTATTAATTCTGGCTAAAGAGCAGAAATCAGCTGGGGATGATAGTGCATGCCTTTAATCCCAGCACTGGGGAGGTAGAGGTAGGAGGATCACTATGAGTTCGAGGCCACCCTGAGACTACATAGTAAGTTACAGGTCATCCTGGGCTACAACAAGACACTACCTCTAAAAACCTAAAAGAAATCAGCTAATGTGTGATTTCTATACGTGCTCAGCCAGTAAACATCCATGGGTTGTGTTCTTACCATCTGTGAGGCGTCACAAAACATGTGGAACACCTGTGACGGGCAAGGGCCCCTCCCTTCACAGAGGTTAGTGTAGTAGGTGATGGCAACAGTTTATTAAATAGAGCAAGGAACCCAATGTGAAGAGAGGAGCTGGTAGAGGGGACACAGAGGGACCCTCTCAACAGGAGTCTAGTAGATCAAGGAAGGCTTTCTTGGCAGTGACAACTGAAATATAGCTTGGTAAGAGCTTGGAGAAAGTTTCCCAGCTAAGAGGACAGCAGGAGCCCACAGGCCCTGGAGGGACAGAGTTCACTGGACCACCTGCAGGAAGCAGTGCACTGGGGCAGACAAGGAGGAGAAAGGGGAGGAGGCTGAAGAGATGCAGATTCCACTCCACACGGGTTCTTACAAGTCACTACAAAGACCAGGACATTGGCTAAGGGGAATGCAAGGCTGTTGTGAGATATAATCAGAAATGATAAGATCGGTTCAGGTGCAGTGTGGAGAGTGGCAGCAGACTGATCAGTGAGGCCAGTGAGGAGAATGTCATTGTCATGATGGTCTGAATCAGAAAAATGGCCCCTGAGGTGCATAAACAGATGAATTCAAGAGATGCTCAGAGGCTATAATCAAGAGACTTGCATGATTGAGTATGAGGGAAAGGGGTGAGGGGAAAGAAAGAATGATCCCTAAGACAGATATCTGGCTTGAGCTGCCAATACCATCTTATTGCCAGTATAGGGACATTGATATGGACAGAAGGAGCATACTATAGGGTAACTGGTGGGACAACTGATTAAAAATTGTTAGTGTTGTGTGACTTTTCCTGAGGACATGTAAACAAATGTTTATTGGATCAGGCGCCAACAACATACCAAGAACAATTCACCCAAGTCTAGCTTAGTGAACCAGTGAGTTTATTGTGATTACTTAATGGAATACAAGTGAAGGGTTACTTACAAGAGCATGGATGACTCGAAGGCAGCTGTATCCCTGAAACTCCCACCTCACCATGGGTTATGACTTATAAAAAACTAAGATATATATATCCCTAAAGCTCCTATACAATTTTCAGGCGTCTTGGTCAATTGGAAAGTCTTCACCCCCTATCAGTTGTTTACTGCTTTTATAACCTTGGGGATGAGGCTTGTGAATCTTATAACTCTCAAGAGCTTCCTGAGCCTAAGTTTCTGAGTATTATGAGTTTTATCCCTCCTCCATCCATGAAGGAATGTTTCAGTTAGGAGGAAATAGCTACACAACACAGAGGCACTTGTGTACATGGATGGGTATGGAGCCCTAGAAAACTGTTAACAGAGAGAAAGGTTCCGAGGATGGAGATCATCAGCACACATAGAAGGCGGTACTGGAAAACAGGAAGCTAGTGAAGAATTCCAGATTTTGTGGGGAAAGGAAGGTTCTAGAATTAAACTATATTAAATAACAACTCATGTAAGGGGCAAGCACAGGAAGAAGAAACAAATATCGAAGTCTGTTCAGTCACAGTGCACGGGCTGTTCTGTGTCGTCTTAAGAGAAATGGATCTCCTTGAGTTGCTCATATCTCTATATATTCTGTAAGACACTCACTTCCCTTAGTTCCAAATGCTCTTCTCAAACATTGTGTACAAGAAATTAAGTTGTATTATAGAAATAGGGTCTCTGTCCAAAGCCTCTACTGATTATTACAAAAGCTCTATGTTTCCTAAGTTTAAGTTTCTTTTCTTGTAACACAGTCCACTGTGCATGTTTGCCACCTCCAGAGAATGTCAGGTCAGAGAAACTAGAAATGAACAGATGTAGTAACGCACAATAACTGTCCCAGGCATCTCATCTTCTCCAGCATCCAGGAGCTTGGAAATAGAGCAAAATTTCAGATCCTTTACAGGTGTTGATAATGTACACAATTCAAAGATTAAATGAATACATTTATTTAAAATGTCTGGCAGAGCTGGAGAGATGACCTAGCGGTCAAATGCTTGCCTGTGAAGCCTAAGGACCCTGGTTTGAGGCTTGATTTCCCCAGGACCAACGTTAGTTAGATGCACAAGGGGGAGCATGCATCTGGAGTTCGTTTGGAGTGGCTGGAGGACCTGGCGTGCCCATTTTCTCTCTCTATCTGCCTCTTTCTCTCTCTGTCATTCTCAAATAAATAAAAAAATTTTTTTTAAATGCCTGGCACTTGGGCTAGCTGCAGAAATGGCTTAGTGGTTAATGTACTGCCCATTAAGCCTAATGGCCTGAGTTTGATTCTCCAGGACCCATATAAAGCCAGATGCAGAAAGTGAGTGGTGCATGCATTTGGAGTTGATTTGCAATGGCTGGAGACCCCGATGTGCTCATTCCCTCTCCCCTGCTGGCCATCTTCTCTTCTTTTTCTCTCCCAGGTGTGGTGTTGCCTGCCTTTGATCCTAGCACTCAAGAGGCTGAGATGGGAGGATAGCTGTGAGTTCCAGACCAGCCTGAGGCTACATCGTGAATTCCAGATCAGCCTGGACTATAGGGTGACCCTGCCAGGAAAACCAAATAAATAAACAAATGAAATGTCTGGTGCAGCTAGGTGTGGTGGCACATACCTCTAATCCCAGCACATGGGAGATGGAGGCAGAAGAATCAGGGTTTAAGGTCAGCCTAGGCTATATGAAACTGTCTAAAAAAAAGGGGGGGGGAGAAGAAGAAAAAAGAGTTAGAGGGATGGCTCAGTGATTAAGAGAGCTTTCCTGGATGTGTCTGAGACCATTGAGTTCAATTCCCCAGAACCTCTACAAATAACTTGCGTGGCCATGCATGTCTGTAACCCCAGGCTTGTGGGGAATAGAGACCAGAGACTCACTGGTGCTCATGAAAAAAAGCTTCAGAACCAGTGAAGGGACTCCCTCTCAATGAAACAAGCAGATGATCAGTGGAGGGAGACACCCATTGTTGCCTTCTGGCCTCTGTGCATTTGCACATCACATGCATGCACCACACACACACACACACACACACACACACACACACACACACACACAAATAACACATCACACCTAACACACACAGACAATAAAAGCTTCATAAAATACTCAATGAATGCTCACTCTTGCTGTATTTAACCATTAAGACATTAATTTGGGAGAGCCATATCAATGAAACTATATGCATGCTTGAAGTCCCAAAGCACAAATTGAATGATGTAGGCTAAAGGTTATGCTTCTAGTGTACATTTTGTTACTTGCAAGGGAAAATTACTCACTGGGAGGTAACGCATAAGGCTCTTCTTTGCCATCAACACCCCAGTGTCTTCCCATATTCACAGAAAGTGTGCATTTTATGTGACTTGAAGAGATTTTGATACAGGGTTTTCTTCAGGTGAACAGACTGGAATAAGAGCCGAGGGTCTGCTCGTGAGATCACGGTCTGCATTTCTCACACTCGGCAGTTTGGGGGGGGGGTGCTGTTTTAGTGAATTAACATGATCTCAGTAATTCAGAGGAACCTTTGTATTTCTTGATCAGCCAACAGTAAATACTGAGTCACTGAAGTACCCTTGATCTTTAATTATCACCCCTACGTCACAACCACCTGTATTAAAAATACACTCTGTCAAAAATGATAAAAATAACAGAATTTTGACCTGCTTTGTTGTGCACTGAAAAGCATACCTTGGTAGATAAAGATGCTCGGTGCTGTGTAATTGTCATCAGCGTCTCACTTAATAGTCAATGAGCTGAGCAGCTGCCACTCTGACTGAACGTGCTGTTAGTTGCTCTTGTCACCTAACAAAAAAGTGCATAGAAAGCCTGTTGTCTTCTTTTTCCTTTAAAGAAAGGTAATTCCTTAAAACATAAATACATCCCAACTGCCACTTGGATTTATAGAGACATTCCTGACACCCTCCCTCCTTCCTTCACAAGCCAGCTCGTCTCAGCTTTTCCTTCTCCTCCCTGTCTCTAATTGACTGTGTTGGGTCCCACACTCCTATGCTGGTCCTGGGTTCGTAGCAAATTCCTCTGAGCCAGGACATGTCTGCTGGGACAGGTGGAACCATTTTTAGCTGTTTCTGTCTTCTCCCCAAACCTTGCCAGAACAAAATTTATACATTTCTTTTAATATTCCTCTTCTTTCCCTTGAGCTAGGAAGCGCTAAAGTTTTTCAATATCTAATGCTTTCCTCCATTTGTTCCATGTTTTCTTTTCCTTGCTTTTTTCCTTTTATTTTCCTCTTTTTTAGGGGGTGGTAGCTAGTTGGAAACACCAGGATGATCAAACCTCAAAGCAAGGGAAGCTAGAGGAAGACCAGAAATGTCCTAAGTTGGGCAGGAGCAACAGCAAACTGAATCCTCTTCAGTCAGTATGATACCTGCTGGCCTTGAAGAAACAAATTTTAACTATCTCCATTACACAGATGGGGTAGCTCACGACTAACAAGGTAAGAATGTATCCCAGGTTTAATGATAGCATGAAGACTCATGCCCATAAATGATAATTCCAAAATCTACACTTAGAAAAATTAAATTAGCTTATAAAGTATTAAGTTTCATTGTGACATTTTCAAGCAACATTTAATCTTTGTTTTTCCACCCTCCTCATCTCCCTTATTCCCCTGTCCCTCCTTGTCACCATCTACCCCCAGTGCCTTCCTTTCCATTTTGATGTCACATGGGTTCTATTGTCCTCTCCCTTCATCAGTACCTCTTTCCCCCTCTCATGTTCCCCTGTATAGTTTCATATCCCATACTTATACTCATACCTACATGGGTACATAAACATACATATTACAAGTTAGGGACCACAAATGAGAGACAGCATACAATATTTGTCTTTCTGAGACTGGGTCACCTCACCTAATAATAGTTTTCAGACCCATCCATTTTCTGAAAATTTCATTTTTCTTTACAGATGAATACAATTCTATCATTTATATATACTACTTTTCAATATCCATTCATCTGTTGGTAGACACATCTAGTCTGATTCCATTTCCTCAATATTGTGAATACAGCAACAATAAACATGGATGTCAGTAGTACTATATAGTTTGGGTATATACCCAGCAGCGGTGTATCGGGGTCATATCGTAGCTCTATTTCTAATCACTTGAGAGACCTCCGTACTCATTTCCGTGATGACTGCACTGACTTGCACTCCCACAAGTGCTGCGTGAAGTTCCTAATCCCTCACTTCCTCTCCAGCACTTGTTGTCATGTTTTCTTGATGATAGCCATTCTGACTGGAGTGAGACAGAATCTCAAAGGGATTTCAATTTGCATTTCTCCAATGGCTAAGGATGCTAAATACTTAAAAATATTTATTGCTGTTTCTTTTTCCTCTTTAGAGAATTGTCTGTTCAGTTCATTAGCCCATTTATTTAATGACAGTTTTGATTTTTTTTTCCTTGTACAACTTTTGCGGTTCCTTATATATTTAAAGATTAAACATCCCCTTCTTTGTTTCTCTTCACTGTAACAGAAAGTATGTTTTAGAATAAGAATTCAAGGAAGAAATGTAGCATAAAAGACAGTCCTGGGGCCTAGGGAAATTCTCAGAGGCAACCTTCAGTCAAAGGGCTATTCTTTTCCAGGCTATAGCCTGGAAGGCTTATGAGACCCCTTCTATCCCAGCAGCATAGAAGAAATGGTTTCACCAAGATCTTTGTCAAATGTGTTTCCACTAGAGGGAAGGAACACCTTTCACCTCTATTATTTCATGAATGTTACAAGATAGAATAAGAATAGACATAATTGGGCTGGAGGGATGGCTTAGCAGTTAAGTCATTTGCCTGCAAAGCCAAAGGACCCAGGTTCGATTCCCCAGGACCCATGTTAGCCAGATGCACAATGGGGCACACTTGTCTGGAGTTCATTTGCATTGGCTGGAGGCTCTGGTGGTGCCCATTCTCTCCTCTCTCTCTCTTCCTCTGTCTTTCTATGTCACATAAATAAATAAATAAATAAATAAATAAATAAATAAATAAATAAATAAAATGCTTTAAAAAAGAATAGACATAATTAAATTCAAGAAATATCCAAATCTATGTCTTCACCACTGAACTTCAAAGAAATATAGAAACCCACTGGAATTTGTACATCAGGTATAATCAAATAAACTCCTATGGGGGACAGGGTTAGCATAGACTGAGGTAGAGGGCAGAGTCTGGCAAGTGGTCAGTGACAAAAAGAGACCTCAAGCCTAACTCAAGCTTCCTCAGCAATAGTGAAGTTTCATATGAGAAACAGTTTGAATATGTTTGCAAAGCAGACAATGCCAAGAGGCAGAGAATTCAAAATGGCACCTTTGGAGGACCATTCCCCATGCCTAAGTTGCTCTTCAGGTGCTAAGATGAAGCAAAAAGCAGGACAGATAAGCCCCGTGCTTTCATAGAGCTTACTGTCTGGGGCACTGTTAGGTAGAGAAGGAAGTATAAATGATCTGAATAGTGTCAGATCAAAGGCTAAGTGCCACATAGGAGATGATCAGTAGAGCTTGTTAACTGGGTGGATAGATCCATGAGCATTCTCTCAAAACATCACATTTGTGTTCACTAGCAATTAACAAGTTCATTTCAATTGACCCAATCATTTTTAAGCATCTATTACAGACCAGGCACTACACCAATCCCAAGGGAGCTCTGCAGGCTGAGGAGATGGCTCAGTGGGTAAAAGCACGTGTCTCACGAGCATGATGACTTAATTTTGGATCCACAGAACCTATGGGGATGTAGTAGCAAGCATCTATAAGCTGAGGCTTCCTATGGCAAGATGGAAAGCAGAAACAGGAGAACTCTGGAAGCTAATAGGCCAACTAGCCTGACAGATACAGTGGTGGAAAACAAAGGGACCTAGCTTCAAACAAGGTGGAAATGAGAACTGAGACTCAAGGTTCTCTTTAACCTGGCTTGTGCGCTGTGGCACTTCAATGCCTCCCCCCAGCCCCCCATCAGATTTTTTTTTAAAGAAAATATATATCCCCAATGTCCAATAATACTTTTAATGAAGAAGCATTTTCTGTTGACTTCCATCTTTCATGAGTTTTTCTCAAGTTTGGATTCACCTTGAACACTTCTGCTGCCAAGACAGCATAAAAGGCTTACACAAGCTAGACAGCCCAGGTCACAGATGAGAAGTAAGACACCCAATCAATGCATGTGGTGCTCTCTGCTGGAGTTTCCATCACCCTCACAGTTTCACGCTGAGCTGATAATGACTGTGAAACTTCATTAGCAGATAGTGTGGTGACCAATGCTCTACTGGGTAGAAACACGGGCAGCACAGAACTTTCTCGAAGTCTAAAGTTTGACTTCAATAAAGAAGAATTGGAAATCACCATAAAGGAAGAGTCCTACATAAGATTAAATCTACACAATGGGGAAGACTCCTGGGAATAGGACAGAAGTCTTCTCTGAGTCCATAGCCATGCATAGAAGCAAACAAATTTTGAGAGAAATTTTGGCCAGTTTATCAATATTTATGACATGTGAAGGAAATGAGTTTGGCCAATATTTTGCAGTATCTTTTCCTCTTTCAACCTTTGAAAAGATCCTGGACTTTCTTGCCAAGGTAGAACTCTCTTCCAGATGCTTATTAATATTCTATTATTATTTTGTAGATACAGAGTTTACTGAGCTGACAAAATGTTGATTTTGTGATTTCAAACAGTAACCAGAGAAGACTAAATTTGTAAGCTGTTTATAGGGTTGAGAGGTAGAAACAGCCCAAATGAGATACTGAAAAATAGGATAAAGAAACCTGTTGATACATAAAAGGAAATAATCATCCCCCCCCCCCCGCAGATGAAAATTAGAGAGCAAATAGAAAAACATATAAAGGACTGGAGAGATGGCTTAATGGTTAAGGTGTTTGCCTGCAAAGCCAAAGGACTCAGGTTCAACTCCCTGGACCCATGTAAGCCAGATGCGCAAAGTGGTGCATGTGTCTGGAGTGTTCATTTTCAGTGGCTAGAGACCCTGCTGCACCCATTCTCTGTGTGTGTGTGTCTCTCTGTCTGTCTCTCTCTCTCTCTCATAAATTGGGTCTAGTTGAAAATTTTTAACCTTTTATCTCCAAAAATAGATGTTCTGGGCTGAGAATGTAGCTTACTGGTAGAGTACATATCTAGTATACAGAAGGCCTTTGGTTCAATCCCTAATAACAAACATAAAAATTCCAAGTAAAAAGTTCTTTACTGTGCAATAAAATTATCACACAACAAAGGTCACCTCTCTTTCTCTCTAATCTCTCTAATCCCACTCTCTCTGACAATGACAGGAAGAAGACACCTAGATTGTGTTTACATTTTAACAGAGGCCTTCTGGAAGAAAGTAGATCTATAAATCTTTGCCATAAACAAGCAAGCACTACCCTAGACAACATTCTTCTAAAAGTGGAGCAAATCTCTTTCAAGCTGATAGGACGAGATTGGGAAATTATAGCTGGATTTAATACAGAAGCACAGCTGCGGAGCTCCCTGGCCTCAGCCTCCCCCCCCCCCCCACTTGCATGCCTCTTTCTCACAAATTAGCGTGATCATCTTTGTCACATCGTAGCAGATTACACTGGCCTTTTAGACTCAAGTGTCTGTTGGGGACCCTAAGAGTTAGAAAACTGGCTGTTCTAGGTATATCTTGGTTTAATTTCTTACTGTCTTTGCTTTAAGTTGTTAAAACATTTTAAATTTACCTGGGTTATCCTAGATCATAAGTGATAAAAGTTATAATATATGTATAATATCAATTTTACAATCCACTATACTTAATATGTTCTTTGGTTAACCTATGGGATATATTTATTTTGTTTAGATGACTGAGAAGAACCAACTATAACTTGAGCTATTATTAATAAGAAGAAGTGTTATCATGAACCCTAGACTCAGTACTCCAAAGGGAAATTTTAAATACTTGGTAAAAGGATGAATTTCTGACTAGATTGCGAGAGGGCAAAAAAGGAAGGGTCTTGAATACAGAAGCTCCTCTCACCTAGTATCTCAGAATCCAGCTTTAATTGATGAAGGAAAAAAAAAAAACAAAAAAAACCCTCAGCTGTTAACTGATTGTTCTGGTAAAATGAAACTGATTATCTTCCTAAGGAATGACATGGTGGCTCAGGCCTATAATCTCAGATACTCAGAAAAGTGAAGCAAGAGAATCACAAATTCCAGGCCAGCCTGAGCAACTTATTGAGATCCTGTCTCAAGATAAAAAGTGCAAAAAGGGCATTTATTGTCCCTTGGCTTGGATGGCTCTCCAGGTGAAAAGTGTACTTACTCTCCACTTTTATTTTGCACCAGATAAAAATATTTGTACTTGTGGCCTGCAGAGATTGCTTAGTCATTAGTGCACTTTCTTGGAAATCCAAAGGCCCTGGGTTCTATTCCCCAGGACCCATGTAAGCCAGATGCACATGTGACTGACACATGTATTTGGAGTTCATTTACAGTGGCTGGAGGCCCTCTGGCATGCCTATTCTTCCTCTCTCCCTCTCTCTCTCTCTCTCTCTCTCTCTCTGCCTTTTTCTCTTTCTCGCAAATAAATAAATAAAAACATAATATGGGCTGGAAGGATGGCTTAGAGGTTAAGGTGTTTGTTTGCAAACCCAAAGGACCTAGATTCAATTCCCCAGGACCCATGTTAGCCATATGCACAAGGGGGTGCACATGTCTGGAGTTCATTTGCAGTGGCTGAAGGCCCTGACACACTATTCTCTCTCTCTCTCTCTTTCTCAAATAAATAAATAAATAAATAAAATATGTAAAAAATACTTTTTTCTTGCTGAATTAAACTTTGATTATTCATCAAGAACAAATAAATGTACATTTATTAAGAATATACCTTTAAGCCAGGCATGGTGGTGCACGCCTTTAATCCCAGCACTCAGGAGACAGAGGTAGGAGGATTTCCATGAGTCCAAGGCCACCCTGAGACTCCATAGTGAATTCCAGGTCATCCTAGGCTACAGTGAGACCCTACCTCGAAAAGCCAATATATATATATTTATATATGATATGATATATATATAATATATATGTATATATATTATATATATAAATATATATATATAACAGAATATACCAATACAATGTGAAAAAACAAGGGCCGAGGATGTCAGTCAGTGCAGGGCACTTGCCCAACAATGTGCAGCCCAACCCCCAGCACCACAGGTTGAGTGAAGTTTGCCTGGGACTCATAAAATGGACCACAGGCTGAAGACAATTTGTATCTCTGATGGCTCTGTGTCAATAAGTGAACCTGCTAAAAGCCTCTATTAACAAATTTATTAAGCATAAAGAAAAACACCAAAACTGAAATCATTATTTTGTTCAAAATTTTCAAGTTCTCTTGCTAATAAATATTTACCTTAACTCCAGATGGACAGCAGAACGAACTGAATGGGATTTTCTAGGCCAGGGGCTCATCTTTAAAAATGGAAGGACCCCTCAGCTCTAAGACCAATGGCAGCGGAGCAGGCTGCCCTGGGCTACCGTTGGCTTAGATTGATTCTGGTCTATTCGCAACATGTTCGTGTTTTTTCAGAAGAGTAGTGACACATGCAAAGGCCAAGAACACAAGGTCTGGAACGAGTATAGATCGCGGTATCATCACTCCATGTACCAAGAATCTTCCACAGAGCTTCACAATAAGGTCAAATGAGCCCTGTGGCCTCTCCCTTCTTAAGTTTGGCTAAAAGCCATTTTCATAACTCATTGACGCAGATATAGGAAAGTTCTTTTGAAACTCAGTGTGGTGTGATTTCCTTTCTTTGACTGTGGTGAGGAGAGTCAGACCAAAGACACAATGAAACCTTTGTTTATGTGTCTGTGAGCTAATTCATCTTTGCTGGCATTCCTGTATCCCTGAGAAATAGAAACTATACCAGATTGGCACATGGGACCCAGCTATGCATCTATTTTTAAATTGTTCTCTACATTTTCATAGTTGCTTGCTCTAAACTTCTGAATACATACAATTATGAAACATACTAGGTCATCTATTATTTTTGTGTCTCCTGTTTCCTAGTTGGATAGAATTAGTTTCTTACTGGTGTTCTTAATAGCTCCTTCAGTCTTCAGTGCTTCCTAAGTCTGTTTTGAGTCTCTGCTTTTGAGAGGAGAGACTCGGCCTGTCACATTATACCTCTGTGGCATGGGAACCAGAGAGGAAATTCAGACAAGTACAGTGTGAGATGGACTAACTATTACCTTTGCTTCACCAGGACAGATGGTGGAGAATCTCTGTAGCTCCTCTTTCTTCTAGGAAACTTGGTACATCTGGAACAAAACCTTGTTGTTTGTTTTGCTATGTTGTACAAAGCTATTAAGACAAAAGATGGAAAAGAAAAGTAGCCTTCATCCCGATATGGCTTCTTTTTTGGTGTTCTAGACTTACAGAAAAATGTTTAGAGAGCACATAGTCACCTCTTGAGGTCAGGAAACTTAACTCTTTATCACACTGACAATTGTTTATTGACCGGAAAGCACATCAGCAAAACATATTTCTAAACATGAAATTTGTAGCACCTCTTTAGCCCACACATTCTCACTCCTGTCTTGACATAAATTCCTCTAAGCAAACTGCATGTGACAAGGGGGGGGGGCACTTCTCCCATTCTATTCTATTTGCAGCATTGTTTTTGCTTGTTAAAGGATAATATTATTAACAGATTTCATTTTTTTGAGTTTTAATTTTTTTAATTAGTTTTGTACTCAGTGAATACAGTCAAGTTGGTACCATTGTTAGCCTTCCCCCTGCCCTCCCACCTCCCCCGGGCCCTCCTTGTTGAAGTATATGGGCCGTGCATTGTGGGGTTAACCCTCAGTTATGGGTAGGAGGAAATGTCTCTGTGTATCATGACCCAATGTGTGGCTCTGACATTCTTTCTGCCCCCCCCCCCCTCTTCTGCAAATTTCCCTGAGCTACGTTGGGTTCATTTTAGGTCTGCTTTTTAAGGACCACTTTGACTCTCATGATGTCACAAATCCACTCCTGTAGTTACTTGGAACCTTAAACTTTTTTTTTTTAATTTTAAACACCTTATTCTTCTTCTCCCCCCACCCACCGCACTCCTTTTCCTCCTTCTCCTTCTTCTTATTGTTATTAACATATTTTGTATGGATACATCATGTGTTGGTACCCTCTTCTCCCTCATCTTTGCCCCCATTGCACTCAGGACCCTCCTCAGTGGGGCTGCAGATATTCCCTAAGGGGTTGTGGGTTATGCATTGTGGGAGCAGTAGACAGTTGTTTTTTGGGTGGGGGAGGGAATGCCTCTGGGCATGATGTCTCAACCTGTGGCTCTTACAATCTCTCTGCCCTTTCATATGGCACCTTCAGCAACAAACCTCACACTTTAGAAATGAGAGAAAAGTGTAACTTCTCAAGGATGACATCCAAAGAACAATTTTGACCCCTATAGAAATGAAGGAATCATAAAATCTGATTTGAAATTGGAAATTGGAGATAAGAAAATGCAGTAAAGGAATATGAATGGCTCCTTCTCCCATACTCTTTGAAGTTATTGTTTTTATTAATTATAACCTTTACTGTATAGATAGATAGATAGATAGATAGATAGATAGATAGATAGATAACCTTTCTTCCCTGCTGCCATTCCACTGAGAATCCTCCTCAAGGGAGTTGTTGGTATTCACCATGGGGTTATGAATGTATCAGTCCATCTCTGGGTGGTGATGGACAATATCTCAGGATACTTCTTCCCACCCTGTGTATCTCTTACATTCTTTCTACCCCCTTTTCCACAATGTTCCCTGAGCCGTGTTGAGTGTGTTATAAGTCTACTTCAGGGTTAATCTCTCTCTCTGAAAGGTCTGCGTTAAGATTTGGTGAGTTATGTGTGCCCTCAGTGCCTCCTGCCCTGGAACAGGTTGTCAGGATAACAGCGAGAACAGCACTCATGTTTAAATCACCTCTTCCTCTGTGAGTTCTCCTGGGTCCCAGTAGGTACGCTAGAGGTGGCTTGTTTCCTGCTAGGCAGTTGACTGTCTTTTCCTGACATATTGATGAATCTTGGTTCTCCCCAGTTTTCACTGCCATCTGTTTCACAATTAATGTCCTTCACTGGTGACTAATTTCAATTTCTACTTGAACTAAAGGTAATTATGTATTTATTGATTACTAAGGGCAAGAGGTTTAGTGCATACCAAACATAAATTAATGAATAGGTATACTATATCCAACTTATTAAAAGTCTCAAAAACTTAAATAAAAGTAATAATAAAGAAAAAGACTCACCTACCAAGAGTGAGAGCAGCATGGATTAAACGGGATAATCATAGTTAACTTTGAGACTTTTTTTTTTAATTTTTTTTTTTTATTTATTTGAGAGCGACAGACACAGAGAGAAAGACAGGTAGAGGGAGAGAGAGAATGGGTGCGCCAGGGCTTCCAGCCTCTGCAAACGAACTCCAGACGCGTGTGCCCCCTTGTGCATCTGGCTAACGTGGGACCTGGGGAACCGAGCCTCAAACCAGGGTCCTTAGGCTTCACAGGCAAGCGCTTAACCGCTACGCCATCTCTCCAGCCCAACTTTGAGACTTTTTTAATGGGTAAAGCTACTCTTCTTGTAGAAAGACTAGTGGGAGCTTCTCTCTAGAGTCTGTGGCCATCATATCCCTAGGATTCTGACCTGGTTCTCACTTCCAGGTATGGGTTCTCTCACTGAGTGGAATTCATATCCACTCAGAGAGCCATTGATTCCCCATATAGCCCATGTGCACAGGTGTGTATATCTTGTCTGGCAGGTTACTCTTGTAGCTTGAAGTATCACCTGCTTGTTCACACTATGGTTGGCCATTATCCCCCAGCAGCTTACTTAGCATTTCTAGCACTATCAGGGCTAGCCAACAAGGAGCTGGTTTCCTTCTAAGTTACAGAATAAAACTCTCAGTGTCCTGTGTCCAAAGCCTATATTATATTTAACAACAGGGTCTTACCATCTGGTAATAGCCTGCATTGTTTTGTGGACCTCATAGGTTTCCCAGACCAAAAAGCTCACTGTTCTAGCATTGAGAATTACAGGACAGTGCCCACAGTTTTAGGATTAGGCTTCCTCCATCTTTTCTGGGGTCTTTCTCCCTGGGTGAGCTCTCTCCCCTCCTCCAATTAAGAGTTAAATCTTTGGGCTGCAGGGATGGCTTAGTGGTTAAGACATTTGCATGCAAAGCCAGAGGACCCATGTTTGATTCCTCAGGACCCACGTTAGCCAGATGCACAAGGGGGCACATGTGTCTGGAATTCATTTGCAGTGGCTGGAGGCCCTGGCACACCCATTCTCTCTCTCTCTCTCTTTCTCTCTCTTCTCTCTCTATCTCCCTCTTTCTCCTTCAAATAAATAAATATAAAATGAGTGTTACCTTTGAAAAAGAGTTAAATCTTTTAGTTTGTCATCCAGAAGGAAGGTATATATGGTACTAATTCATGTTGACATTATTTTGTGTAAACCTCCCTATCCTTCTCTTCCCTATGGCCCAGAGGAGAAACAAAAATGCCTGGAATTCATACCATTTAAATAGTAGGAATAGGAACTGTTTTGCCCTGTACTACATGATGTATTAAGTGATTTTTATGCATATTACTCTATCTACTCCTAGCACCAATCCTATGATTTTTTTTCTCTTTTTATTTTTTCACTATAGAAACTGAACAGAAATGAATACAGAAAGTCAGATAGGTAAAGTTGGTATGATGTATAGTCAATGTTTGTAGTATCCACAAAGTAGAAAATAAATTGTTGTCCATTAATAAAGGAGTAGTTAGATTTTTAGTTGATATATAACAAATTTCTAGCATAGTATTGATTTTTATGTATTTTTATCAAGAGCTTTAATATACGAGCATATTATATGATATTTTCCCCATCCTAATACGCTCTTTTGTGCCCTCTTTCCCACCTCCACCCTCCTTTCCTAAGGTAATCCTTTTTTTTTTTAAGTGTCATTCCTTTGGTCCTTTTCTGCCTTCCATGTCAAAACGTTCATAACATAACATAAATAACAATGGTTTGGGGGATTGAGCAGCAAAAAGAAGAAACAAAATCTCTGCCTTGGTGGAGCTTATGTCTGAGGGAACCTACTCAGACAAGTCCTGTGTCAGGTGTCTGGTAACAAGAACATAGTGAAGGCAGAGGAGAGCAATGCCAGAGTACTTAATGGAAAGTGTTGATGGTTTAACTGGAAGAGTCAAAAAGGCATCACTGAAGAGCTTTTAAACTAAGTAATTTTGTGAAGGGGATGGAGGAGTGGTCTGGGGTTGGGAGAGAAAAGGAAACTGCAAGTGCCCAGGCTCCAGAGCACTTGTGATGGATGGTTGGGCTGTGATAGATACTGAAGGTCAGCCAACGGTTTTCAGATGAATAACATAGAATGAAAGGATGCAAGGATGGTGCTTGCACAACTATAGGGATGGGTGTGTCACTTATCAAGATGACAAGACAGATCAGGAAAGAATATCAAGTTGACTATCAGGCACAGCAATTATTTAGGGATGGAAATAGTGCTCAGTGGTTGAAGGAGCTTACTTTCAAAGCCCAATGCACATAAAGCAGGATGCTCTAGGTGGTGTATGCAGATGGAGTGCATTTACAGTAGCTGGGGCCATGGCGTGCCCATACTCATATTCTCTCTCTCTCTCTCTCTCTCTCTCTCTATCTCTATCTCTATCTCTCTCTCTCTCCCACCCCCCATCTGTGTGTGTGTGTGTGTGTGTGTGTGTCTTTCTCTTTGCTTCTTTCTCTCATCTCTCTCTAATAAATAAATAAAGAGAAAGAGAATGGACATGCCAGGGCCTCCTGCCACTGCAAATGAACTCCAGACACATGAGCCACTTTGTACATCAGGCCTTACGTGGGTACTGGGGAATTGAACCCTGAGCCACCAGGCTTCGCAAGCAAGTACCTTTAACAGTTGTCAAGGGATCACTCTTGCTCACCTCATTTTATTAAGAGAGTTTCTAATATATGCAAGAGCAAGCAGGCTACTGTTCCCACAATGTATAAACCACAACACCATGGTAAATACTTGCAACCCCACAGAGGAGCATCCCAAATGGAATGGGGGCAGGCAAGAGGGAAAAAGAGGGTACCTACACATGATATAGCCATACAAAACATCTTAATAATAATAATAATAATAAACATAAAATGTTTAAAAATTAATAAAAGAATTTTAGTTGGATAAAACATATACAAAGAAATGTAACATAAGGTAAATAAACCATTTTATATATTAAAAAAAAAAGCAGGCAGGCTTGCCTTAAAACCCCTCAAACACCTACAACTTAATTGTCCTAATGACCAATTCAGGCTGCTTAATCCATACCTCCCCACCCCTACTTCTTTTTCTTTTATATTGTTTTGAGGCAAAGCTCAGACTTAATATTATTTCATCTGCAATCTTCACCTCATGTCTCTCCAAATGATAATATACTGTTATTACATGTTAAAATAAGCGGTAATCATGGACAGCAAACTTTTAGTATATTGGTTATAATAGGGATATAAATAAAGTCCACATGCTATGGTTGATTGTCAAGCCTTTCAATTGCTTCTAATGCACTCTTTTCCCCTTCTTTTCCTTCCCTCTTTCTATCTCACTCTCCTTGCCGATTGTTCACTGAATTATTAATTATATCACATAATTAAGGTTCTCTGGAGTAACCTGTACTCTAGATACTTCTCACTGCTCATCCATGGTACAATTTACTATGTGTTGCCTATAAGCTGATATATATAGATACTGATGACCTGTTTAGAAAGCAGTTGCAGAGGCTCGGGATATGGCTTAGCAGTTAAAGGTGCTGCCTTACAAAGTCTGCCAGCCTAAGTTTAGTTCCACAACCACCCACAAGAATCCAGATGGGCATTCATTTGTAGTTGCAAGTGATCCTGGTGCATGTGTGTGTGTGTGCATGAGCACACATATGCAAATAAAAAATGAAGTATTTGCAGCTTATTTTAATACTGCATCCCATTATGCAAACTTACCCCTTATTCAAAAGTATTGCATTTGTCTAACTTTCAGAATTCTTGAATTTTTCAAGAGTCTTTTAAGGTTAAAAAAAATGTATCTCATTATCTTGTTTTAGAAGGATTACGGCATTAACTCAAACATTAGGTTAAAATTACCATTTTAGAACTAAAAACTTTCTTTGGCACAAGTTACAATCACATAGAGAACAAAAATTGTCCCCGACCTGGTCTGGGGGCAGAACTTCTTGTGTGATATAATTTACAACCTCCTCTGGGAAGTAATTGGCATTGCTGTTAAAATGCTTCAGTACATTTCTGATAGACCTAAATGAGATTAAGGACTTCTGGGAAGCCAGGGTTATCCACCCAGCTGATGGACCAGGTTAATATCTTTAACCAGATGTTATTTTTTCTTCTATGCAGTTTAACTGTGATTAACATTTACTCTTCCTAGATGATCCCTATGGGGAGTCTTGAACTGACACACTTATGAATTTTACCCCTTATGGGTAGCTGAAAATAAAGCTTTGAATCAGACAAAACATTTAGGAAGAAACACTGTAATTTTTGTGACTGCTCCTTCATGATGCTCAGAAATATTATGAAAAGGCATAACACATCTACAAAAAATCCCTCAACCACTAGGAAATTAGTTTCTTTGGGAGCTCTGAGCACTTTGATTTGAGCAATGGAGAAAAATTTCTTCTTTGGACACTGTCATACAAAGTTAAGAAGTGAGACAAACAAATCTTCCTTCACATTCCTCCTGTTAGCAAACCATGCTTAGGATGTAGAATCTTGAGGAAATACCTCTTAAATGGAAATGGCTTAATATGATAACTTAATTGTTGTCAAATGCACTACATATAATCTAAGGATTTTAGTGAATCTTATGGATACAAATTGAATTAGTAAGAAGGTGAACTTCACTGCTGCCTTTTAAATATGCATTTTCCAGTCATCAAGAGGCAAAGGTAGGAGGATTTCTGTGAGTTCAAAGCCAGCCTGGGACCCAGGTCAGCCTGAGATAGAATGAGACTCTACCTCAAAAGACCCCCAATAAATAAATAAATGAACATTTTAAAAATATTGATTGATTGATTTCAGAGATACACAGATAAAGAAGGTGAGAGAGAGGATCTTTAGCCACTGCAAACAAACTCCAGATGTATGTGCCACTTTGTGCATCTGGCTTATGTGGGTACTGGCGAATCGAACCTAGGTCCTTAGGCTTTGTAGGCAAGAACTTTAATTGCTAAACCATCTCTCCAGCCCCTACATATATATATATATATATATATATATATATATATATATATATATATATATATATATATTTGATTCAAGGGAATTAAAAGATGAGTTCTTGGGGAATATTGTTATTGATCATAAAGAAAAATAAATGAAAATGTAATAAAGGGATAAATAGTATATCTAAATATGGACCTTGTAAAATTATTTTTATCCTCTTTGTACAATAACTTTTTTGGGCATTATCCTCACCAACAGAGAGCAAGACAGTCTAAGAAAGTGGACACCAGGGGTGGTAGCAATAATGACTATTTCACAGAATTTTATAGAAGGATTAAAAGTGATACGTGAATATATGACACTGCAATGTCTGTGGATTAATATTTAAAATTTATTATTTTAATAATTTAAATTATTACTAAATGTATTCAATTATCATTTAACATATTAACTTAATGATGCTTATCATTTCCATCTCTTTCCTGAAGTCAAAAGATTTGCACGTGCTCAGGGCAGATATTGTCAGTGGAGACATGCTAATGTGATGAGGTGCTTTACCGTCTACAGAATGCTTTCACATGCATCACTGCACTTAAACCTCAGATGGACCATACCATGCTCTGTGGGTGAGAAAGGATAGACTCAGATTGTGGATCCCTGAGAACAGAGTGAATACTGTAGCCACATTCCTAGTGGAAATCTAGTGCCTTGTGGGTTCTCTCAGATGTCACACTAGTGCACACCTCCCTGAAATCTCCCAGTGTCACAAGATTCTAAATAGGGTGAAACATGTGCAGAATTCCCAGAGATGAGACTCCTAAACCCGGGCCTGGAAATGCAGGATGAAACAGGTATCCTGCGTGAAAGAAAAATGAATACCAAACTCCATAGTCTGGAAATGCAAAAACATTATTAGCACAGGAGACAAGCTGTTGAGCACATAGTATAGAAATCTTTGATTTTGTGGTATGGCTCAGCCTTTCCAAGCTCTCAGCTCTCCAAAGGAGAGAAAGGCAGGTAGCACAGCATTTCTCACCTGGACTACTAGCAAAGGGTCAGTTACTGTCAATCTCCTTCCTGGGTTTAACCAAGCACTTTCTGAGGCCCTACATGTGTGTCCCAGCATGGAGCAAGCAGCCACCCAGCTCAGGTTTCCCCTCACAGAGCAGAAACCTATACGATCACAGGTCATCCTGCTGCAGTTTCTTCAAAACATCTGTGGCAAGAAACTGTGCCACAGTGCAAGGAGAGGACATAGCCTCAGAGCCTACTTTGTAGAAATGTGTGAAAGTGCCACTTGACATATACTTAAAGAACTGGATGTATAAAAAATAATGAAAGATTGCTTTTAAAAGTGTCCCTGCCCCCTCTATAGTAGTTCAGAGACTACATCTTTAGTCTTTTTGGAGCCGGTGCCTATGCAGCTCTCTGAATTATCTCCAGGACTGCTAAATCATAGATATGCCTAAGCTCATAAAAGGGTGTATTTGTTTCTCTCCTGCCTCACAGCCCAGTAACATTTCAGCTTCCCAAGATAATCTTGTTTAAAAATTCTTCAAAAGGTGTGAATGGTATGGTGTGTGCATGCCCCCCCCCCTCTCTCTCTCTCTGTCTCTCTCTCTCCCTCTCTCTCTCTTTCTGCGTGTGTGTGTGTGTGTGTGTGTGTGTGTGTAGGTGTTGCCATGCCGGGAAAAGAGGGAAGTATCCTTCTACCACCTCCAATAATTAGTGGACATCTGTTAAGGAATACTAATCCCCAGTGAAGGAAGTCAGCTTGTGGTTTTCTATCAGGTATTGAAAAGATTGCAGCATCAAAGCAAACTATAGTTTTACCATATGCCGTTACCACAAGAGCAACTGGAGGCTGAAAGCTCTGAGAAGAAAACTACAAGTCAAATTTACAGTTGCCCAAAGGCTGTAGGCAGTATTCTTTCTATCACAGTATTTGACTATTTTAGAATAATGATATTCTGGAAGATTGTGTAAACTGACCCCAGCAGGGGATAGTTGCCCAGTAAGCCAAATATCCTCAGCATCCCCCCTCCAGATGCACTCCCTGACTTCGTCATCCCGTTCTGAGCCCAGTATCTGCCATGGTAATCAAAAGCTCACACACACACAGCCTTAAGAAGCCATATTTACTCATTGGAGATAGAGAGATAAAAATAAAGTAGGCTTCTAAAAAAGTCATAAATTTTAGTTATATTAGAAAACAAGAAAAAGTGAGAGATCTAACTCCCCAAATGAAAGGAAAAGTAGGAATTCCATCTAACTAAGGAGCCTGACCTTGATCATCTTAAACAATTAGAAATGAGTATGGCCATTAGGGTACATTAGGGTACATTAGTTTTCTATTAATATGAAGACAGTGCTCCCATTAACAACAACAAAAAAAATCAGTTCCTTTCTCTCAGTAACAGATTCTGCCTTTCTGGAATTCTCATTTTATTTATTCACTCATTCACTGAAGAATAACTGATTCTACTGTTCAAAGCCCTGTGTTGATGCTGGGTAGGTCAGAGATCAACATAATTTGTCCTCAAAACTTTCATAATTAAATAAGAGATGCCAACTAATCAGCTATATGAAATGTTATTGATCCTATCAACAAGCAATCGACACTAGTATGCATAGCCATGCAACACTATCTATGTATATTTATAAAACAACTGTGTGCGCACATGTGTGTGTATGTGTGTGTGTGTGTACATAGAAGTTTATTGGCCCTGAACACACTGTTCTGTTAATATATGCTCCCATTGCTTCTCTTCCAGCTTCTGAGAGAGATGAGCTGGGAAGCATCTGTGTCTGAACCACTATGTCTGGCACAGTGCCTGGCAAATGGCTGCTGTTTTAATGATAATCAAATAGAGGCTACAAAAAATCTCTAAAAAATAAAAATAGAAAAACCATGACAGCCCGTAATAGTTTATTCAATGGAATTCAAAGTTGAGGTCTTTACTTAAAATTATTCCATTAAAAATAAAACAATGTCAACTCTTAAAAAAATAATAGCAATGATAAGGTCGTATGTATATTAATGGATCCAGATTCAATAGATCATCAAAGGGCACTGCAGGTGTGCTGATCAGGTTTTAGATATCACTCTCCTTAAAACTCAAATTTCTTCCCAGGGACACTATGAAATTTTTGTTCATCTAATAGCAGTGTTATGATTTTTAAAAAAATCAAAGTAAATAATCACATTCTGACTTGCTTAATGTTTCCGCAGTGGAAATAAATGATAATATGGGTTTGACTGAGATTTTCCATTTGGCGTCTCAGTGGGCAAGGCAGTGGCAGCCGAGCTCTGTCAATGAGAAAGCAATTTGGGTTCAACTGATATGAAAATTAAACTACTGTGGTGTATCAGTACAAGGCACATGCTTTTAAATTGTAGGCATGGTGATTTATTAGAAAGAGGGAAGCAGCTGATTAGAAAGGAAGAAGTAAAGAAGGGATGAGTAGTGAGAGGAATTGGTAGTGATGAAAGAAAGAAGCCACCATGAAACCAAACCATTCCTTCCTTCTTTTTCACCTGCGCTTTACTACATTTAAAGAAAAAGTATAGGATGGTATTTATTTTATTATTTTTTTCATAGTCATAATGAAAATAAATATTAAAGAACCAGGAAAGAATGAGGATGAAATATAAATGAGAAAGACGGGATCTGAAAAAAAATAATTGATGAAAAAGAGGAGAGGAAAGGCAGAAAACCAGGAACTCAATAGAGAAAGGGAATAAGAAACTGGGCAGAAAGCAAACACAACCATATCTTTGTGTAAAGTTTTCTTTTCCCTTCAAAATTATAAAAACAAACAGCTTGTTAGCATTTTTCCTACTTACTAATTTTATCTCATCATCCTACTTCTTTTTCTAAAACATTAAGTATTGATCTTAATTATCCTTCCTTCCTGTGCTACCTTTTAGTATCTGTGAATAAGAATTCAAAGTCAGGGGCTGGAGAGATGGTTTAACGGTTAAGCGCTTGCCTGAGAAGCCTAAGGACCTCGGTTCGAGGCTCGATTCCCCAGGACCCACATTAGCCAGACTCACAAGGGTGCGCACGTGTCTGGAGTTCGTTTGCAGTGGCTGGAGGCCCTGGCGCGCCCATTATCCCTCTCTCTCTCTATCTGCTTCTTTCTCTTTGTGTCTGTTGCTCTCAAATAAATTTTTTAAAAAGTTCAAAATAGGGACTGGAGAGATGGCTTAGCAGTTAAGGCACTTGCCTATGAAGCCTAAGAACCCAGGTTCAATTCCCCAGTACCGGTATAAGTCAGATGCACAAGGTAGCCCATGTGTCTGGAGTTCCTTTGCAATGACTGGAAGAACTGGTATGCCCATCCTCTCTCTTTACGTGTCTCTTTCTCTCTCTCTCAAATAAATAAAATATTTTTTAAAAAGAATTCAAAATCCACATACTTGAAGTTAGAAGCAACTGGGTATTTTTTTCCCCCAAAGCAGTAACAACCAATTTTATGTGATGAGAGAGTTCATCAAAAAGTTAATGTCGCCAGGTGTGGTGGTGCATGCCTTTAATCCCAGTACTCGGGCAGCAGAGGTAGGAGGATTGCTGTGAGTTCGAGGCCACCATGAGACTCTTTAGTGAATTCCAGGTCAGCCTGGGCTACAGTGAGACCCTACTTCAAAAAAACAAACCAAAAAAAAGGGTAATGTCAAATTTTCCCTTAATTAATAATGCTTATCCCATTTAAACTATGCTGACTTCATTCTCCATTGGAGAATCTGTTTTTCTTTTTCAGAAGGTAGTGAGACCAGAGGAGATAAACCACCCTCACCCTTCAGCCAAGCCACAGCTAAAACCACAGAGACCAGCAAGAGTGCTGCTTCCCTGCTGAACCTGATATTCAGCGCCAGGGTGAAGGAGACAGACCCCCAACACACTCAAAACCTGCCAAAGCAGAGGTCCAGAGGCTCCTAAGAGTCATCACTGAAGTAAACTAGAAACACAACCACCTGGGCTTAGGAAATTTTACTGAAGCAGGAGCAGAAAGATTGTAAAAGCCACAGGTTGAGATAGCAAGCCCAGAGCCATTCCCTTCCCCCAATAACTGGCTGCTGCTCCCACAATGCATAAACCACAACCCCCATGGGGAGTATCTGCAACCCCACTGAGGAGGGTCCTCAGTGGAATGGCGGCAGGGATGAGGGGAAAAAAGGGCACTAACCCAAGATGGAGCAGTACAAGGCATGTTGTTAATAATAATAAGTTTAAAAATAATTTTCAAAAAATAAATAAAAATAAGCTTTTTTAAGTAAATATTGGGCTAAAGAGTTGGCTTACCTGTTAGGGCACTTGACTGTGAAGCCTAAGAACCTGGGATAGATTCCCCAGTACCCAGGTAAGCCACATGAACAAGGTGGCACATGCATCTGTAGTTCATTTGCAGTGGCTAGAGGCACTGGCATGCCCATTCTCTCTCTGTGTCTCTCTTTCACAGACACAGACACACACACACACACACACACACACACACACACACTTTCTCTCTCTCCTCTCTCTCTCTCTCTCTCAAATAAAATGTTTTTTTAAAGGGGAAGGTAGTGGCTAGAGATGGAGCTCAATGAAAGAGTGCTTGCCTTGCAGGCACAAGGTCCCAGGTTCAATTGCCATCACTTCTCACCCTCCAAAAAGGGAATGTGAAGCAAATCACTGAAGTTCAAGTTATTGTCTGATTTTAGAAATGAGAAAGAAAGGATTGCTTAGATAACATGTGTAACACTGATAGATCTATCTGTAGGTTACAGGGTAAGGATGAGAGGAAGAGTTGATATGTATAAAGCATCCACAAGGGGTGGTTGCACACAGAGAGCTCAATGCTCAGAGTTTGAATGCAGATGAGGTCAATTACTTTTGAATTGAATTTTTTTGCACTAAATCATTTAAAGGTCAAGTTTCTTTAATTTTGGACAAATGTCAATTGGGGAGTTTCTTTTGTTTTGTTTTGTTTTCACTGTAGTCCAGGCTGACTTGGAGCTCACTATTTAGTCCCAGACTGGCCTCGAACACACAGCCATTATCCTCTTATTTCTGTCCCCCAAGTGCTGGAATTAAAAGCATGCACAAGCACATCCAGCTAAAAAATGTCTACCTTAATACCTTATTACCCTTATTCCTGAATGTCTTAGAGATGTAAAATCCACAAAATAAGTTCCACTCCAATAAAGATGCTGAAAGAAGGAGTGATGAGAACTTTGTTTCTAATGAAAATTTGGTTCACGATTCTTCCTTTTTCATAGGCAATCCTGTCTGTGTATTTACTGTCCATCCTCATGCCCTTAAAATCTGTCCTATTAAGAATTTATATTTGGAATACTCTTGTTTCTCTTCAGATCGAATAAATCTTTCTCCTTTTACTAAAAAAAAAAGAATTTATATTTGGCAACATTTGCATAGACATCAAAAGCAATGGAGGCATCATTCCAGCTTTCTCTAATATTCAGCTATTTCTTTCTGTTTTCTTACCACAAATATGGTATAAGTACAGTCAATGCATCTATCTGCCTTGCAGGAGTAGGATCATAAAAATAAATTCATTATAGTAATTTCCTCAAATAAGAAGGTTAAAATATGCCAAGTGATTAAATTTTGAAAGTGATTTTAGGACAGGAAGTCAGGGGCTGGTTTGTGGGAAATTCTGGGAAGGTTAAGGGTTGTGGTAAAGGCTCAGATCCTTGTTCACTTCAGTCTTAGTGGGGTCAACCCAAGCAAAGGAACGTGTGTAAGTCCTTTGTAGAGTAAGATCCTACTTTCAGGCCTCTGACTGTCAGCCCTCTGCTCTGGTTAATATCATCAAGGGAATCCTTGTCTGACAGAATGCAATTTAGAATCTATTAAATATGATTGCTTGGCCTTGAAAATGATGGATATTGGACAGAATTATAGAATCACTTTACAAAAGAAAAGTCTCTTTTACATCCTTTTTTTTGTGAAGCCTAAAATGAAGTCTGGGGAAATCCCTCAGAGGCGTTGTGGCATTTATAGGTTAGGTTTATGAAACAGTGAATTGATATTCATATTAAAACTGTAAAAACTGAGCACGGTGAAGAGAGCAAGCATGCAGACAGCTGTGACGTGTGTATGAGGGGAGTGGCATGCATGTTACCCAACTGATTTACTTGCTCCAATTATATTAGGAATGTGAAAGTGGACACAATTTGAAATAAGCTCTTTGAGTTTTTCATTCACAGTGTAACCTCTAGTGAGTACTTTTTATGGTTCCCCCATTGCCAATTACTTAAGTGTTTGTAACTGAAATACCTCAGAGTTCATTGCTAGGTTTGTTGTGGAGGTAGCCTGTGTTTGAGTTTTTTTTTTTTAATTTAATTCCATGTTGTTCCTGGTAATAAAAATAAAATATGGTTACTGGAAAAATTATACAACACAAAAGTTACAAAAAAGATATGAAAATCATTAATAATTCTGATACCCAAATATTACTGTTAGTATTTTGCTTTATACCTTATAGGATTTTCACACACATATCCACTCACACACACATCCATTTACATGTAACAGACCTTCAGGCACACATAGTACATATATATATTTGGTGTAATATCAGCTAATATTAAAGCAGCCCATATATATATAATTTTGTGCATTAAGCATAATTCAATAGCATGACTTTATCCTCATATTTTAATTATTATTTTAAAGAGCTGAGGTCTTTAAAATTACCCAGAATGTCACTAAACTCCTGGCCTCAAGAGATGCTACCATCTCAGTCTCTTGAGTAACCAGGACTAAAGGAATATACCATCATATCTAGATTATTTTTATTCCATGACAATTATATTTACTGCCAGAAAATCTGCCACATTTAAAAATTATTATTGGGCTAGAGAGATGGCTCAGCAGTTAAGCACTTGCCTGTGAAGCCTAAGTTTTGTCCACATAATGTTACTGGCATAAGAACCTTATGATGTAACTGGAAAAAAGCAGAAGTAAGGCATGAGTGTAGAGCAGCTCCTTGCCCAAACTCTTCCATGAAATATGCTAACACATCAGTATCAGTGTTTGCATGCTGGCAACAAGTGTTTTCACTTGATAGCTGCATGTTTCATAGATAAACTAAAGGCAAAAGTATTTAAGTTACATATGAATAACATATTTAGCTAAGAACACTTTCTGATAACCTTTAACTTTGCTAATATTAACAGTGTCCCAGTCCATCCTTATTTTGTATTTTAATGCACTTACAGATATTGGCTTAAGGGTTTTTTCCTCTATAACAAACACTTTTACCATTGTAAAGATGGATGCATGGGTTATGACCAGTAACCAATAGGCAGGTAAGATCATAATGTGCAGAGCTGAAGAAACTCAAAACAACTCAGAGCCCTGAGTCACATTCACAGTCACCTAGACCACTAAGACACAAAGACAGCAGGACGTGGTGCAGTGTTCCTAGAATTCCAGAACATGGAAGGCGGGGCAAGTTAAAGCCAGACTGGAGAACACAGTAGAAACTATTTCAAACACCAACAACCAAAAAATACAGTGACAAAAATTGTATGTTCCGGGCTGGAGCTATGGCTTAGCGGTTAAGCGCTTGCCTGTGAAGCCTAAGGACCCTGGTTCGAGGCTCGGTTCCCCAGGTCCCACGTTAGCCAGATGCACAAGGGGACGCATGTGTCTGGAGTTCGTTTGCAGAGGCTGGAGGCCCTGGCGCGCCCATTCTCTCTCTCTCCTTCTATCTGTCTTTCTCTCTGTGTCTGTCGCTCTCAAATAAATAAATTTAAAAAAATTTTTTTTAAAAATTGTATGTTCCCAATTTAAATATTAGACTAAGAATAGATATCTTATTGTAGATTTCTTAAGTGGTCTTTACTAATCTTTTATTTGGAGAAAGGATGATCAAAGATTAAAGAGTTGCTACTGGCTCTTTTAAGTGCTATTTGGAGTTGCAGTGGATACTTCCTTTAACTTTTCAAGATCTCTTACAGTGTTTTTCTTTTTAAAACTTTGGATGACACTCATATAATTAGATCTGTCAATTGGGTGTTTATGGCAAACAGAAATCTGTGAAGTTTGTTTTGTCTATCAGTCTATTTATCTTTGGAATTATAAGCACCAAGCATCATGAACATTCTTGTTCTCATATATCAAGTATGTAAATATACAACATTTATATGTGTGTGGGTGCAATATTATAATATATATTATTATAATTCGATATACATTATGATAGACTTCCATGTGCCCAATACTACAAAAATGGATAAGATATGGTGCCAATGGACTCCCTTTATATTAGTAAATACAGAAACTAATATTATGCAAATTGTTAGGATATGATGGTAAGTATACAATATTAGATGTACATGCATATAACCTAGGGACAGAAAAGTATGATTTTTGACACTCTGAGTAAGATAAAATTTCACAGAGAATCATCTGAGCTGGGAATGAAAGGAACAGTATGGGAAGCCTACAGATATATATTTACTATAACATTAGAAACATCTTTGGGGGCGGGGGGCTGAAGAGATGGCTCAGCAGTTAAGGTGCTTGTCTGAGATCCTAATGACCTGGGTTCAGTTCTTCAGTACTAATGTAAAGCTAGATGCACAAGGTGACACATTCATCTGGAGTTTGTTTGCAATGGCTGGAGTGGCTGGAGTCTCTCTCTCCCCCTCCCTGTTCTCTGTCTCTTCTCCTTGAAAATAAATAAATAAAACATTTTTAAAAAAATTTAGGGGCTATGGCGATGGCTCAGCAGTTAAAGTGCTTGCTTGCAAAGCCTGATGGCCTGGATTTGATTCCCAAGTACCCACATGGAACCAAATACACAAAGTGACACATGCATCTGGAGTTCGTGTATAGCAGCAAGGGGGCCTAGTGTGCCCATGTGCAGTCCTAGCTGCCTAAATCACTTTTCACCTTATTTTTTGAGATAAGGTGTTTCACTGACTCTGAAGTTCATGAATAAGACTAGATTAACTGGCCAGCAAACTCTAGGGATGCAAACTCTAGGGATCCTCCTGTCTCTACCTCCTCAGTGATGGGATTATAGGCTCATGCCACCTGGCCCAGATTCTTTCTTTTAAAAAAAAAATATTTTATTTTATTTTATTTGTTTATGTATTTATTTGAGAGAGAGAGAGAAAGAGAGAATGGGTGTGCCAGGGTCTCCAGGCAGTGCAAACGAACTCCAGATGCATGTACCCCCTTGTGCATCTGGCTTATGTGGGTTCTAGGGAATCGAACCTGATTCCTTTGGCTTTGCAGGCAAATGCCTTAACTGCTAAGCCATCTCTCCAGCCCTATTCTTTATTTTTTTCTTTAACAGGGGTTCTGGGAATCTGAACTCTAGTCATCACATTTGTATGAAAGGCGCTGTGCTGACAGAGCCACACCCTTGTATTTTCTTCACTCTACTCTTTTGTTCTTCAAAAGCTATGGGATTTTTCTCATTAAAGAAAAGAAACTCAGTTGAACCAAGTATTTTGAACTTTCAATAACCCCGTAAAAAAAACTAAGTTCTGCAGGACTCTTCAACTTTAATATGATATTTGCAAAATTGCATGGTGAAAACAACAAATTGAAGTTGTATGTTTGTCACCTGTATTAGGTCAGAGAGCAAAGAATCAGAGAATTTTAATCAAGGTAAAAGCCAATTAATTGAAATGGGAATTATAATATACAGTGTTTAGACAGTATGTATTTAAGGGAAAGTTTCTAAAATATATTAGTTAAAAACCTTTCCAAATGCTCTTGATATGGCATAGGATTATTAGGTTTTGGGGCTCTCCCACAGTATATTATATCTCCAAGAGCGGAGCATCTGTGCAGCCTGATCAACCAGTCACGTTGCTGTGGTGTATTGGTGTGAGTCTGTCTGTCATCTGTCTCCTGCAGAAATAAGAGGTCTTAACAGTTAAGGAACCAGGGGTTCTGCTGGGAGTACACAGGAAAATAGGCTTTCCTGTATGGATTTGTCTCATTCAAATTTTCAGAGAACTTTTGTACATGTTATCCAAGAACAAATTGAGCACACAATCAACATAAAGTCTAGTCTGTCAATCAAGTTTTAAAATCCTGTAAAGGAGTGGCTCTACCCCATTTCTAGGAAAATGCCCTCATGTTCCTGTGCACAGCTGATTGGAGCAATCTAGGTTTTTACTGGCAACACTTACACTAATGTCATAAAATCTACACAATACAACTACCTCCATAAACCATGTTTACTTCTTCACAAAAACTCACTAGTGTATTGTTTATAAACAATAAAATATCAATTTCTGATAGAAAAAGTAGTCATGTGAGTGATGATTTTCTTGCAGTCATAAGATAATCACCTTTTTTGCTTCTCAGGAAATGCCAAATCTTACGTCAGTAGTTTATGCTTTCCAGATGTTTCTCTAATGTTTAGTAGGCTGATATGAAATTCTCTTATCTAACAATACAAGCATCCAACCTTTGTTGAATAATTAATATGTATTGTCCTAAACACATATATGTACTAATGCTCACTCCCACTCTGTGAGTAGTCTACTCCATGGACCAGGTAGACAGTGTCTAAACAACAGCTTGGGCTGACACAACCAGTAAGTCCTGGAGCATATATTTAAGCCAGATGGTCACAGAAATGAGTGTTGAACAGCCTTATAAAGCAAATAAGAAAGGAAATTATTTTTCATCTGCCATATGAAAATTATAAGAGAATTTAACCTAAAAGAAACATTAAAAAGTCAAAGAAAAAAATTATACATACTAAATGTGGGGTTCCCTCATCCACTGACCTTTATTGCTACAATCTGATTTGGAAGGCAACTTTTATCACTTGGTTAAAAACTGCTAAACCCAGACACATATAATAGAAATGCTAACGTGACCTTAATTCCAGAGGTGCAAAGGGTATAATTAAATTTAAGAACATTGTACCTCATCTATTAAGTCATTAAATAGACAGTAATCATCTGACACATTTGGTAAGTAATACAGGGAAATGGTTAACAATGGTATGCAAATAAATCGAAGTCGCACTATTAGCTACTATATTTTAGATTGTCTTTGCAAAATATATCATTAAATTACAATGCAGTAATTTAGGAAATGTTGTGGCAATATATTTTAAATGTTCCTCCACATGACCTAGCTTAGAGAAGAGGGGAATGCTGGGTGTACAGGAACTGCCAAGTGCCTTTGTGTAATTCAGATAGCTTGTATATACATTTTTAAAGCATTAAGCCTAACAGGAAATATTTCCTTTTCACCCAACTTCTGGGATTACTTGGGTGGTGTGGCATATCGGATTACAGAGCATATATGAGGATGTCAAAACTGGAACATTCTTCCACAGATGCATATTTAATATACAGCTGTGGAAAAAGAATCTAGATATTGGTCATTATATAACAAAACCACAAAGAAAAGTGTCTGTCAGACAGATGTTGTCATCCAGGGAGGAGTGTTCCATCTCATGTACTATAAATCCAAAACCCCTTCCTTCTTCCTCAGAACATGACAGAAGAGCTGAATGTCTGTATATGTTGTCACAAGTCTACACTGAATTTGATGGCTTACACTTCAGTGTTGAAGCATACCAGTAATGTCAGTGCACCAGAGACAATGATACAAAATACATTCATCCTCAGAGTTCCAGCAACTACTCAGACAGCTCTCCTACTTGTTTCTCCTGGGTGAATGTTCACATATCAAATAAGACTTTAAACATAGGGATGTATCTAACAGACTTTCCAAGTGGTTATGAATCACAAAAATTTCAAAATATTCAAATATTTTGTCTGAGGTTTATATATAAGCAATGAGTCATGGATATCACTGCAGGCATATACATATAACACAGTAACTTATAGATTGAAAATATCAAAAGCTACTATATAATAAAAACATTTGATTAAAATCATGAGTTTAAATTGAATATTAATGACTCAGTCTAATAGACTAATGGCAAAAAGGTCATAATTACTGAATTCACCCTGCAGTGTATCTTTGCAGTTGTATATAAAACATGGCTAATCAGACTATCTTGGAGCTCTCTTTGACAACTAGAAAAACTAGAATACAACCATGGCAAGCCCCATGCCCACCCTTCAGAAAACAAGACTATCACTATCTCTAGCAAAATACCCTAAATAAGAAATAGGAAAAAATGTAAACTTGCATCTGTTTGGTTACTGTTGCTTGTTGCTGAATGTCCTGGGCTTCTGCCATGTTGGCCAACCCTGTGGAGGAGATGGAGCAGGAGAAAGTTCTGTCACTTTGGTGGCAGCCTCTGCACTCCTTAACAAGCCAATCCAATTAAAGATTCAGAATGTACAAATCTTTACACAGAGAAAACCATTGAGCAATCAATGATAATTAAAAAAAATCAATTGCTTTCCTGTAGTAATTCAATTTGTCTACTTAGATAAAATCAATATTGTTTACAACTAGTTATCCAAGCATGGGCTCTGGGGACTTTTAGAGACTAAATGAATTGAGCCAATGATTCTTCCTAATTTGAAATTGGACTGAATGTCATGTTTTCTCAAAAACTGATTAAGTCTTCCCTAGAAACACAGTATTGAACAAACTCAAATATAGTCAGGAAATCAGCATTTCATTAGAGACAGTTTAGCAGAATACCCCTTGCTCTCTGTATGACCATGGGTGAACTAGTGAACCTGTGTTCCAGGTCTTTCATCTGTAAAACAGAGACAGTAACTGCATCTACCTCCTGAAATTATAAACACTAAGTTACTATGAGGAAATCATTAAGAATAGTGACTGTTCCATAATAAACCCTGCCTCATATAATTCACTGATGCTCAGTGGTATCTATACAAGGGTGTAGTAGTTTGAATAGATAGCCCCCAATATATTCAGAGTTTATTAGTGCATAGTTTACATCTGCAGCCACCTGGCTTGAGGTGGTGTCATTGGGTGAATCTTATGGTCCAACCCTTAGGTGTGGTGGTGACTTTAAATGTCCAGTCTAAAGATATGTGAAGTGCCTAGTTCCACCTGGAGTTCCTGAAGTGTGCTGTGTGGCTTTTGGTTTGTGCCTCTCTCTCTCTCTCTCTCCCTCTCTCTTCCTCTATCTGCTTGGACCCATGAAAGCAGACCAGCTTCTTCTGCCATTATGGAATTCCTCCTGGTCTGTAAGCTTCAGTAAATCCCTTCCTCCATAACTGTATAACTGTGCCTGGTCTGGAAGTTTATCTCAGTGAACCTGAAGCTGTCTGCTACAAAAATTGAAGGGCTAGTAACAATTTTCAATCACAAGTTCATTCATTGTATTGTTTTCTTTTCACTTACACCTAGTTCATAAAATCATTTTACCATCAAGAGTTACTATGCCCTACTGAGAGTTTTTTCCTTAGGAAAAAAAATGAGAAAAATGGGAAGTTCACATTTGCTGTATGGCTCATCTGGCTACAAGTGATTATGACAATTCCCCACCCTCTTCCTTCTCATAGGCAATTCATTTCTGAGCACCAAAGGGGAGAGTGAATAATAAAATAAAAATGGGATCATCTTATCACTGATGCTTAGCTTTTGTATATTCACTTTAAAAAGGTGGCAGAGCAATTTACTACAGCCCTCAGGCAGCCCAAATGACATGTTAGCAAGTTATATGGATATGCTATTACCTATTCATTCTGCTACTCAATGCAAATATGTCAGGGAGATCCCTGATTAAGTACACTAAATTACTGACTCCTGGGGCTGGAAAGCACACTGAAAAGCTGTTAGCTATTGTACCCATACTCTGGGTAAGAATCTGTGGCCCATGGAGATGCAAACCTTTCCAAATTCTAGGGGAAAAAGCTATTAAACTATCTTCTACATTAAGTTCTTTACTCTCCCAAAATATTCTCTTTTAAGGTAGTCTGTCTTCAGCTTAAGTACATGTGCACTTATTTTATCATTTTATCAGATAAAACAGCTGCTAAGCCTTCAGACCCAGGCATCCTGTCCTCAAATTCTCTCCTTTATCCCAGACTTGTGTCTCCCAGTGTCATTGGGCCTGCTCTATCAGAATGTCACCCATTTATCTCATAACTTGCCTTCCTCTATGAGGTTAAATTAAGAAAATTGCATGCTCTCTAATTCTGATCAGCTTCCTAGTCCTCTAAACTTCTAAGGTATCCACCAATAAATTAAGGATTAAAGAAAAAGTTAAAAGCACAAGGGATAGATGCATCTGCATTGTTTCTGCCCAAGAATCAGGATGAGCTAGAAAGCGCAGCACCATTTTGTGACACGCCATACATGTAGAAATCAGGCAGATATGTGAATGAGATGTATCTAAAACCAAAGTTTCTTAAGGAATTCTGGCAGAAGATAATAGGAAACAACCTGGAAACTCATGGACACTGAATTTCCATTCTTTGTGGCATTTAGAAGGCCCAGCGATCTGTTTCAGGACTATGGACAGAGCACAGCACTGCTGCCATTCTTTCTGAGTGCCACCCAAACTAGCATTCATTAATGCATTCTGTGCTAGGAATCAAAAAGAGAGCCTGTCAATCTAAAAACCTGATGAAAATATTAGAGAAAGTAGAGCAAGACTAATGGAGAGAACAAAGCAAGTCACCATCATTTGACAAATGGATAATGGATAATATACTCAATGGGATTTTACTCAGCAGTAAGGAAAAATGAAATGATGGGTGGACTTGGAACAGATCATACTATGCGAACTCACACAGACACAGAAAGACATATGCTGCATGTTCTTCCTCATATATGGTTCCTAGTCTGGAACAGCTTGAGTTGCAGGCATACCTGACAGGTGACTGAAGTGACAGATAATAGGGAATATAAGAATTTAGAGGGAGGGGAATGGGAAGGCAGAAGCAGGGTGGGAATAAATACAAAACTAAAGCCAAAATGAACTGATACCATAGAAACCTTCCTCCTAGGTAGTAGACTAAAAGATATAACCCTCAATAGAAGTATGGTGGGATTGTCTGATAAGAAGGGCCCTGCAGAGGATTGGATGAATCCTAATTCTAAAACATTTGGTTCTGGCTTGTAACGCCTATTACCAAAAATCAAATATAACCCACAATGAGCTATTGTTTGGAGAGACCTATGAGGTCCCAAAACCAGACAGTCATCCATCAAAGCCCTTGGTTACCCACCTGAGGTAAAAGGTAAGACCCTATTACTGAAGACACCACATGGTGCTGACACAGAACATTAAGAGATCTGGCTGGAACCTGGAAGAAAACACAGTTCCCAGATAGTTAGCCATATAATGCTGGAAAGTACTACATGGGATGCTGGGGAAAATGTTGTAAGCAAGGAGGGGACACTGCTATATGAAGGCAACCAGCCTGACAAGGCACACATACCCGTGCAATGATGGCACCCAGCCTATGTAGGTAACCAATAGCTCTCTGATTAGCTAAGAGACCCATTCAGTGGAAAGGAACCCATATCTGGTAGTGGGAAACAAGTCAGAATCCTATGGAGTCCAGGATCATGGACTTTAGTGAGAAGCACCACCCCATAGTCTCTGTACAAAAGAGAGGTTACACCCATCAAAACCTCTCTTACTTAACTATGCATGTCCCCTTTAACCTATGTTGATCTCACTTTCCATTGGAGAATCTGTTTTTCTTTTACAGGAGTCAGAAAAAAATCAAGGACATCGAAAAATCTGTCAACAAGACAAGAAGCTATAGCTGACTCCCCATCATGAAACAAGCCACCCCTTGCACATCAGTGAGGGCCCAAATGAAAGCACACAGGACTTAATGAAATGAGCAAGAGTGCTGATTCTACTGCAAGCCTGACAACCTGCACCAGGGTGATGGAGACAGACACTGAGGACACTCAAAACACACCAAAGCAGAGATCCAGAAGTTGCTGAGAACTCAACACTAAAATAGTCTTAAAGCACACCCACCGAGGCTCAGGGAACTTTGCTTAAGAAGGTGTGACAAGATTGCAAGAGACATGGACTTGGAGGGAATATCCAAAGGAGTTGCTCCTACGTAACGGCTAAGTGCTGCTCTCACAACTCATAACCCGCAACCCATGGTGACTCCCACTGAGGAGGACCCCCTGTGGAATGGGGGCAAGAATTAGGGAAGAGATGGTATCAACACATGATGTATACATATAAAGTATGTTCTTAATTAAAAAGCATACTGGCAAAACACCGATCAGAAAGCATACAGATTTTATTTTATATCAATATTTAAATATTTGGTCTCATGAAAAATGAGATTAAAAACCCCAAAGAAGCCATTAAAACTGAAATCTTGCATCACATTTTAGCAAAGAATGACTAATGTGTGGAAAAGTAATAATCCAAAGTGCGAGGGGACTGGATTACTAGGCAGATTAATTGTGGGAGAATAAATCTTCAGAAAATGAATGGAAGATATGGTCATCTCATATTTAGGTTAGTGCTGGCTCAGTGCTGTCTCCTTCTCCTGGTATGGGAAAAGGGAGGTGAGAGGTAGATACAGTTAGTGTGACTGGACCACTAAAGGTTAAAAAGGCAGGAGAGTTTTGAAGGATGGAAATTAAAATAAATTATAATTTCCGAGTTATATAAATAACAATGTTACAAGAGATGGCTTAGCAGTTAAGGCATTTGCCTGGGAAACCACAGGACCCAGATTTGATTCCCCAGGACCCACATAAGTCAGATGCACAAGGTGGCGCAGGCATCTGGAGTTCGTTTACATTGCCTAAAGGCCGTGGAGTGTCCATTCTCTCTCTCTCTTTCCTTTTTCTTTCTCTCTCAAATAAATCAGATTAGATTAAATTAAAATCAGAATGAATATTTCTATACAATGTTCTTTTTCTTTTTCACAGTGGAATAACTGGATCATAACTATGCAAAAAGATTCCTTCCAATATGAGTTGCAAGATTTTAAAAGATGACATTTAGTGAAATTTGAATTTCAGATTTAAAAAATGAATGATGTCTTAGTGTATGTCCCAAACATTTGTAGTTACTAAACCTGGTGCTCCCATTTCTAATTGTTCAGCTTGTTTTGGGAGTGGATTATTCTTCTTTCTTATCACCATTTGAACTATTGTTCTTACATGGACTTCCTATGGTACTTTGTTAACCCAGCTCTCACTGAAAACCTCTCATGAAGGTGATGGCAGTTCTGGTACAGTTATTTAATTTTGTGATCTTAAAATTGCAGGAACAGAATTATCCCTTTGAGAATGGGGCTCTGGGAAGTGTTCTTGACAGACCACCACATTCTGACACCAGCATACACTGTCACTTTGTTCTCTCACCTCCCATCAACACACACGTGAACTGTATTAATCAGCTGGATGCTGGTGGGCATGCATGGGGCTGAGGAGCTGCACTGCAAGGAAAGTACATGAGATGGGAAAAATGGAAACCTGGATGTTTTTTGTCTCCACCAAGACACAGGAAACATCAACCACACAAGGAGGACACTGCTGCACAGAAACACTCAGAGGTAGGAGAAGTTAGCTTGTGAAGAATGGCAATTCTCATACATCTTGGGCTGTTGGTTCTCATCTTGGGAATCTTAACATCACAAGTTGGGAAGTAGCTGTGCTTTGGAAAAGTTTGGAATCCTATATACTAAAGTTCTGGTGAACTCATAATGGTTTCTGACCCAGCTTTTGATTCATCTAAGGATGGGTTTGCCAGCTACGTAGGCTCAGATCCTCACCACATTCAGTTACTTGATCCATATTTAGTTAACAGTGGACAAGTGAAGAGGGCATAAAACAATGGGGGATAAAACAAAGGAAGAATCTTTCTTCAAAGAACGCACAATATAGGGGCAACCTGTAACAACTAAGCATATTACCAGTAGTGGGATGTGCTGAATGCTACGGTCAACAGTTGTCGGTTGTCAGAACATGTATAAAGGGCCTTTGACCTGTATGTAGGGGAAGCTTCCATGGGAAAGTGTGTTTAAACCAAGATCTGAATGAAAGGAAATTTCCATTGAAGAGAGAGAAGAAGAGTGCCCTCGCAGTGGAAATAGATGTGGAAAGGCCTGGAGGAGAAATCAAGTGATGGGAAGATGGTGGATGGCATGGGGGATGGCAGGACCCAACCAGGCGATGCATGATTCAGGCTAGTCATTTTGAGCCCCGTCCAAGAAATATTTTAATTTATATCTTAAATATGTATGTGTGTATTTTATGTTTTTAATTTTTATTTTATCCATTTTGAGAGAGAAAGTGAGAGAGAGAAGTAGATAGAGAGAATGGGCAAGTTAGGGCATCAAGCCACTGCAAATGAACTCCAGATGCTTGCACCCCCTTGTACATCCGGCTTATGTGGGTACTGGGCAATCGAACCTGTGCCCTTAGGCTTCCCAAGCAAGCACCTTAACTGCTAAGCCATCTCTCCATCCTTAAATATTTATTTAAATGAGAAGTTACATGAATATGGAGAACTACTGGGGCATAAACTAGTGCCCATTAGTTTCTATCTCCTAAGTAGGAACATGCCTTGACCTCAGATCAGTAAAGCATCCTCAGTCAAATAAAAGGCTGGCACCTAACAGGACCAGTCAAACCATCCTTAGAAGCAGTAAAATGTCCATCCATTATTACTGAAGCAAACTCCTTGGGGGACTCTTCCCATCTCCCCACTAGATAGCACAGGTTTCTTCTTTTTCTATCTTGTCAAATTTACATAGCTTTCTTTTAGCATACTCCTAATTGCCTGTCATTCTCACATTCTGACTTTGTAAGAAGAGAGGACAAGGTTAAAGAACTGGAAAGGCTGAGTTAGGCAGGTATGAAGTTCACACATAGCTCCTAAAGTGTTGCTTATATGGTAGACTGAGTCTCTAAGCCCCACACAAGAATACCTCATTGCTGTTAAAGAAGTGCTTCAGACATCCTGCCTAGAAAATCAATGAGGTTTTGAAAAATATAGAGTTTTTTTTTGTTGTTGTTTTTTTTTTTTCTGTTCCTGACCTACCATAGTAACAATCTTCAGGGATGGGACTTAGGAATTTGTATTTTCAAAATTCTCCTTGAATAAGTCTAGTGTTAAACAATTCTGTATCAATAAATTTCATTGTTAAAAGCACATTTCAGAGTGAGTAGACTGTAAATTTTAACTTTGATCCAGCATTTACTAAATGTGTGATTTTGGATAAATTTATTGGTGGGGGGGGGGTCACTGTGCTTTCCTTTGTTGCTTTTGTGGGTTTTCATATCTCCAGTAAAGGAAAAGGAGTGAAATGAAGAGGGAAGGGGGGAGAATAGAACAAATCATTACATGATTTGTTGATCACTATAACAGGACTCAATGAAATTATAAATAGCTAATATTTTGAGGTAGTGATGGAAGAAGCCACTGACCTTGCATTGCCTTTCCAGAGTCCCAAAGTCAGACCTGCATGCATACTTGCCTTTTGTTTTTATTTCCAAATAACCTACATAACCATCTTACATTTTATAAGTGGCTTTCATGAGAAATGATGTCCTCCACTGAGACAAGGGGCTAAAATTGAAGATGCAGATAAAAGGAGTGTCTGCATATTTCCCATCCTATCTCAGGCTCAAACAGCCTTTCCAAAGACGTGGCCATCCTCAGGACAAATGGATAAAGTCATGTATAAGAATCGTGATAGATTTGGCTTTCCTGGGCAGTAAGATCAGCATAATGGATTCATGATTATTTAGGAGACATTCTCAGAATTAAGAGGTATTTGTCAATTTGTTGGGTTTCTTTTCTTTTTTTTTCTTTTTTTTTTTTTTTGGACATAAAGCCTCACTCTGTAGCTCAGGTTTGCCTGGAACTTACTAGCCTTCTACCTCAGCCTCCTAAGGCCTTAGATCACATGGTTGCACCACCACACCTGGTCTGAGAGTTTTTAGAACACATACTGCTGTGGCTGGAGAGATGGCTTAGAGGTTAAATAACTGCCTGTGAAGCCTAAGGACCCCAGTACTAGGCTCAACTCCCCAGGTCCCATGTAAGCCAGATGCACAAGGGGGCGCATGCATCTGGAGTTAGCTTGCAGTGGCTGGAGGCCCTGGTGCACCCATTTTCTCTCTCTCTCCCTCTCTCTCTTTCTCTCTCTCTCTCTCTCCCTCTCTGTGTCCCTAATAAATAAACAAAAAATATTTTTAAAAGCCACATACTATTTTCATTTTCTTCATTATATCCTTATGAATGAGGCAAAAGCACACTGTTTCCACTAAAAACATTTTTGAATTAATAAAATTAGCATATGCTTATTAAATGCAATTCAAAACAAGAAAGAAAAAGGTAAATAAAGTAAAGAAAAAAACTAAAGCTATCTCTACTCATTATCTAGGGATAATAAATTAACATCCAATGTATTTCTTTCAAGTATTTTATATGAATATAAATATATATTTTTAATTGGTATCACTCACCAAATATACTTTCTGAATCATGCATTTTCACTTACCATTAAATTATATATTACTAATAATTTTCAAAGTTAAGATCTTTAATGATGACAATATTTAACAATTATTTTCTTGTTCTCGTGTTTTTTGTTTTTTTTTTTTTACTTTTTTATTTATTTTGGTTTTGTTGTTGTTGTTGAAGTAGAGTCTTACTCTATCCCAGGTTGACCTGGCACTCACTCTAGTCCCAGGCTGGCCTTGAATGCATGGTGACCCTCCTACCTCTGCCTTTTGAGAGCTGGGATTAAAGGCATGTGCCACAACGTTTGGCCTTGTGTGCTTTTGAGTTACTTTTTCTTCACCATTTTTTTTGTCCTCACAAATATTAAAAACCAACTTTCAGGCTGTCAATAAAAAGTTGACAAAGAGTCAACTTCCTTACTTATCCTTTACTACAGTAAAACTGGACTTAGGTCAAATGGCTTGGCAAAGAACTAGAACTGGAATAATGATTATATATTCACTTTATCTCCATTTCTCAAAGAATACAATTAATTTGGTGTTATACAATCAATACTTCATATTTGCCACTTCAATGCATTGTATTCCTGGTTTTCAATTTGAAAGTAATTATTACAGACTGTAAAGCAAAATATGACTGGGTCTGATGGGGGTAAGTAGGAGTGAGGAGATTATGAAAAGTAGAGGTTTGAAGGCAATGGATGATCCACTGACTTCAAACCTCTAATTTTCATAATTTCCTCTTCTTATGGCAGCTTCCCCTGCAGAAATGCCTGGTTCTGATGACATCACTTCCTGGTGTGATGAGTAAGTGCTCAGGTTCCTGATCAAGCCTGCATCCTCTGCACTGTATTCTTCAGTGCTTCCCCTCTCCACCTGACTCCCATACCCTCTCTGTCTCTGACACAAACACACACAATTGGAATAACCTTTGATCTTCAGAAGAATTTGTTGTGATTTGCAGTTCACATCACTGAGAAGATGTAAGAACTACTCTGCTGATGTCTTTCTTCCATGCTGCTTATATTTTACAGGAATTCAGCAGAGATTATGGAAAGAACTCAGACATGAGAAACTAGGAGGCCAAGTTTCAAGTTTGGGATCTGAGTGTCTGACCTTAAATGGCTTGTCAGTGTGGTCACATTGCATATTTATTAAATGATCATGGAGAGTCTTTTAAGTTCTGCCAAGATACGCTTCTGAGCATACTTGTTCTCTTGATTATTTTTCATAGCATCTCTAAATTGTGCCTTAAGGTCTCTTGTTTATACCTACTAAACATCTTTGTTCTTTTCCTTGAACAGATTTAACTAAGATATAAGGCTTTTAGAGAGGCCAGTTCCAAGGCCTCATTGACTTCAATCCACCCAACCAGGACTTCCTCAGTACTATTCATTAGAAGACACTGTTATGGGTCCCTGTTGGCCCTCTTCCTCTCTATGAAGTGGCAGATGTAGATGGCCATTACTCATATGAAGCCTCTTTTGCTTTTCCAAGCAAATCCTTCCCTTGCCAAGAAACTCAGCAACTCTCTTCCCACGAGCCCCTAACCTGTGGATCAGGGTCTGTGAGGGCTTCCATCTTTCTCTGTTCACTTGAGAGCAGTTTGTACTGATCAAAGACTAGTCAAGAACAGCAGAATCCAGAGCATATATTTGCAGTTGTGGATAGATAGATCTTAGGTATGTGAAACACAGTGCACATGCTTCTATTCAAGTTTGTTTGAGCTGTGGACATGAGGGTGGCTGGCCCATTGGAAGAATAGGGAAGATACCCATCAGCACAGTCTCTTTACACTTACAAATGTGTGAGGACACCTGCTTGTACAATATACAGCATACAATAGTCAAGAAAAAATATCCTTCAGAGACTATATGAGCTACTTAAGGCCACATTGGAGGAATGAGTGAATGGTACAAAGAAATGAAGAAGCCCAGACTGTTCACACTTGACTCTAGGTTGATTCACGATCAGAATAGAGAGGTAATCTATAATTTATCATGTCAGGGCTAGAGAGATGGCTCAGTGGTAAAAGACACTTGCAAAGTCTGACAGCCTGGGTTAAATTTCCCACTACCCAAGTAAAGCCAGATGAACAAAGTGGCACATGTATCTGGAATTCATTTGAAGTGGCAGGAGGCCCTGGCATGCCCATTCTCTCACACACATACACGTAAATAAATAAGTAAATAAATAAATAAAGTATTATTTAGACAAGATACTGACACACAGAAGGGCACAAAATGGGGTATTTAACAGTAATTATTTTGACAGATTATTAGACCTAACCTGATGCTCATGTTGACATTGTTGTGTTGGTCCATTTTCCTTTAACTCTTCTAGACAATGCCACAAAGAAGAACAAATCAATCTTCTCACTAGAAATTCTGAAACCAGATCCTATGAGTCATAAATCTCATTTTAATGTTTTTATCTCACAGTGTTTTCACGATTAGAAGTGATGGTTTGGAGTATTTGGTTCTGTAGATTATATTATTGTGGTGTTTGAAAGAGAGGAAGGATAAGTGGTCTGGAGAGATGACTCAGTGGTCAAGGTGCTTGCCTGCAAAGCCCAAGAACCCAGATTTGATTCCCTAACACCCACGTAAAGCCAGATGGACAAGGTGGCACATGCTTCTGGAGTTCATTTGTAGTGGCTGGAGGCTCTGGTGTTTCCATTCTCTCTCATTATTTGCCTCTTTATCTCTCACATAAATAAATAAAATACAAAAGAAGAAGGAAAAGTATGTGTCTTAAAATGGCTTTAGGTGTACTTTCAAAAAAATATTTCTTGGAAAAATTCTACTCAAGCCTACAAATTAACCGAATGATACTGAAGAAATTATTTATCCTCCTGGGGGCTTAGTTTCTTTAACTGTAAAATGAGGGGGTTGGATTAGTAATCTCTATGTTTCCTTACAAATATACAGTTTTATGGTTATTTATGATTGTATCACTAGTTTTGCCTAGGGCAAAGAGAAAGCACAGATAAAATTACAGAACATGAAAAATCTTCAGGATTTAGCAAAGAAATGAAAAGACCATTCACCAAGAAATCAGGTCAAGTTAGAAAGAATAGTGTAGTTTCCTGAGCAACTCAAACCTGAAAGGAAATTGTTAGGAGTTCAACGGGCGCCTTTGAAGGCTCAGGACAGAGACAAGAAACACAAGCTTCATATTCTGGAAGGGGAACCCTGATAGCTTTGCTTAACTTTCTGAAACAAGATAAGATATACATACATACATACGTGTGTGTGTGTGTGTGTGTGTGTGTGTGTCAGTGGCCTCCAGGTCCTTGTCTTATGAATTCAATGAATGAAAGCCTCAGATCATAGAGGGTAAAGTTTAGAAAGATGTGATGATAGCGTTTAAGAGAAGGAAAGAAGGCAGAGCAGGAACTGCTCCTAGAATTGAAAAGTTCACCTGATTACCCTGAATGGGGTCTCTTAGGAAAATTTAACTGTATGGGGCTGAACTGGTCAGCCCAGTTCCCATGCCAGGTGTATGGGTGCTTTGTAATCTTCGTCATAGTTTCTTGATACTTTAGGGAAGATGAGATAAGGGAAAACCCGAACCCATGACATGGGTTTAGGCTCATCACATCTTCCTGTCAGGTTTTAGTAAACAAGAAAAGGACAAAGCAAGATCCCCTTTTCAGGCTCAAGGACATTTTCCACTTGAAGCCAAGGGGAATAAACCTATTCACTTCGAGGGTCTTGTTTTCCTCAGCTTCCTGGCCAATTTTGAACTCCTACACTTCATTCTTCAGATGATGTTGCAGTTACCTTCTATTGCTAGGACAAAGCACCCAACCAAAAGCAGCTGATGAGAAGAAAGTGTTTTACTCTGGCTTATAGTCTCAAGGGGATGCTTTATAATAGCAGGGAAAAGATAGTAGAGCAGAAGCTTGACATCACCTCCTTGCCAACAACAGGTAGATAATAGCAGCAGGAGCTGAACTTTGCAATTGTAAGCTGGCTACACCATCTCTAAGCCAGCTCCCAACAACACATCTCCTCCAGCAAGGTTCCACTTCCCAAACAACCATCAATTGGGACCAAGCATTCAGAACACATGAGTTTATGGAGGACACCCAATTAAAAACATTACAGGTGATTTAGATTTCAGAATGACATGGTCAATCCATTTAGTACATTGTCTCCTCTTTTTAAAACACACACTTTTTTCCTCTCCTAGACTGCCCTTTCTCTCCTTGTCTACCTCTATAAGTTCGAGTTATCCTTTGATCATCATCTGTAATCATTTCGAGATCTTCTAGTTAAGGCCAAGTGTGAATGTCATCTGTCCAGTGAATTTCAAGGATAAACTACCACTGGATAATTCCCTATAGACAGGCTGCCACCCAACAGTCTTGGGCATGTGTATGGTCTCAAGAACAGCCTTGTTACACTTTTAAAGAATGGAGCTCTAAGGGAAAACCCTACCCAAGGAAGTGATGGTCTCAAAGTTTGACTATATTACATGTGTTAAATATATTGAATGAAAAATTGAAAATATCATAATATTGGTATACAATTAGAGAAGAAAATGATAAGCCTATTTACAAATAATTAAAATTTAATGGCCTTAAATTTTCTTTGATCAACTCCTCACACCAAAAATTCATAAACAAAATATGATTTTTGTGGGGTTTTGGTGTTTTTTTCAGAGATAGGGACTCACTGTAGCCCAGGCTAACCTGGAACTCACTTTGTAATCACAGGCTGGCCTCGAACTCACAGTGGTACTCCTACCTCTGCTTCCCCAGTGCTGGAATTAAAGTTGTGCCACCACCATGTCTGGCCAAAACATGAATTTTTAAAAAAAAAAATCATCCTTACCTTGTAAAAGGTACTTGGGTATTCCCTGGCCTACTCAAGTCTCTATCACTCTTTTCAAACATATTGGTAATATCTTCAAAATGAATCATGTCATATACAGTGAAGAATGTGCAAAATTCCCAAATGTTCCCAAACTTTAACAAAGAGCTAAAATTTTAACTAAAATTTAAAATATATTCTAGTTTCAAGTATTTTTCAACTCTCTACACTTTTCCCATTGTTTCTTCTCATTTTTTAGTGGCTTGCACTCTTGAGCAGGGGCAGAAATTCCTGTATTAACACTGGATGACATCTGGCTGGAACCAGAGGATGTGTGGTGAGACAGAAACCAGAGCAGCAGGCAATCTGGTATTGGGGCTGTCTTCACCAACTTTGAACAAATTTTGGCCACCTGATCTGACATCATGTTTAACTCATATGCTTCAGTCTTTCACAAGGAAGATTGTATTTTGTAGTCTAAAAAGAATTTCTGTCATGTTGTTTAATGATATGGGTTAATTTTAAATAAGGATGTATGAAATGTGAGCTGCTGAGAGAAAAATATAGATCATTTGTTGCTTCCATGGAGGAAGTAGCAATACTTTTAATAACAGATGCTAATAAGGAGGCTATATTTTCTTGAGAAGTTAAAAAATATCAATCAAAAATTGCATGTTTTCTCTCTCATGTAAAGCCTAACTCTTAATGGTTCTATGCATGTAAATAAGGATATGTGAGGCTGATTATGGACTATGATTTGAGCTGGTTTCTTTTACTACAATAAGATCCCTTATAGATTAGGCTCTGGTCTTGCAACTGTTAGGGCCAACAGTAAGTGAAGTGTGACATGCCACAAGGAATACTGTATAAACATTGGGTAATACAAAATGGAGGATTTCTATCTTCCCAAATAATGTTAGAGGGGTGACACAATACAGAAAATGATGAATCATTTTAAGATTACAGAATTAGGAATCTATTTAGCTTTAGCTGCCAATGTGTCACGGGACACACTCTAAGGAGTTAAATGGCTAACACTTCTGGGAAGTGTAGTAAATTTCTTTAAATTGCATGCCAGGTAAGAGAAATGGAAAAAGAAAACCTACACATTTGAGTTAAAATTTTAAGAGGATTGAGTAACAAAACATTCCACATTGTTGCCAAGAAGTCATTTTGAATAAATGAGGCTTGTTCGGATCAAGTAGCAGCAGAAGAAATTTAAAGTAAATTGTATAGAATAAACTGAAAAATCTTTGTAGAAGACCTGAGCTACGCTTTATGGCAGTTATCTTCTCATTGCTGGGGCAAAAATACCTGACAAGAAGCAGCCTGTGGGAGAAAAAGATTTATTCTGGTTTACAGTTTGAGTGGAAGGTTCATCATGGTGGGCATAATGGTAGGGCAGGCAACTAGAGGGTCACATCTTGTCCTGGAAGCAGGGAAGAAGTCATTTTAGAATGACTTAACTCTTAATACCAGTAGTGCTGGACTAATAAACCTCAAGGTCCAGTCTGAGCAACCCATTTCAGCAAGCTCCACCTCCTATAGTCTATACAAACCTTCCCAAATTGCTACCAGATGGGATCAAGTAAACCAAAGCACATGAGGCTAGATGGGACATTTCACAATCCAACTGCCATATGCCACATGATCTCTATTCATTTTTTCTTTGCTTATTTTTGAGGCTAGCCCAGCAGACAGACCTTTGTGTGTGTGAGAGAGAGAGTTGGGGGGGGGGAGTGACTTGGTGTGCCAGTGCCTCCAGCCACTGTAATCAAACTCCAGATGCATGCACATATGAGACCTAGTGCACTTGCATCACCTTGTGCATCTGGCTCATGTAGGACCTAGAGAGTGGAACATGGGTCCTTAGGCTTCACAGGCAAATGCTTTAACTGCTAAACCGTCACTCCAGCCCTCTACTCTTTATTTTTAAGGAAGGTATTCAAGAGTGAAACAGCTATTCAAAGAACTATTCAGCATTAGAAGTGAAGTCATCAGTCCAGTAGAATTACAATGATTCTCTCTCTCTCTCTCTCTCTCTCTCTCTCTCTTTCTCTCTCTCTCTCTCTCTCTCTCTCTCTCTCTCTCTCTCTCTCTCTCTCTCTCTCTCTGTCAGGGTCTTATGTAGCCTGGGGGAACCTTAAACTCATTATGTAATTGAGGATGACCTTGAGCTCTTGATCTTCCTGCCTCTATCTCCTACATGCTGGAATTACAAGAGTGCTTCACCATGCCCATCTTGTGCAGTGCCAGGGATCAAACTCAGGGCTTTGTACATACTTCTGACTGATATACATCTCCAAGCTTGATGGATCACTTTGATTGTCAACTTGACTGACTTATGAAATGCTCTGGGAGAAGAGGTGGCAGGCACCATGCTGAGCTGCAAAGGTGGAAAAATTGAGCCTCTATGAAACCTAGGCCAAAATAAGTAATTCTTCCTTTTAAGTTATTTGTGCCAGGTACCTTGTCACAGTGACCCAGCATTAATTAACACACTACCAAGTTCCCCATTTTCTGAACCATGGAATAACTGGGTTCATTGTTGTGGATAAGAATGTACAACTAAAAAATATTTCTGGAGGACTTGAACAAAAACCATGACTACAAAAGCATGGCTACTTAGTTGAGAATCCAAGTCTTAATTAAACGAGAGGTCAGTATTTCCCTGTGTATTTTAAAACACTACCTAGCAGTCCACTAAAGGCATTGAAAAACTTTGGAAACCAAAAGAAAAAAAAAAAAAAAAACCTTTGGAAATCATACAGATGCATGGAAATTAAGCAGCATACTCCAGAATAACCAATAGATTAAGGAAGAATTTCAGAAAAAAATGTATTGGAATAAAGTAAAAACAAAACAAACTGAAACTTATGGAATCCAGAAAAAGTAGCACTGGGAGATTCATAGAAATTAATGACTGCATAAAAAGCAAAAAGATCTCAGATAACCAAACTTCCATTATACATCAAAGAACTAGTACAACAAGTAGAAGCCAGTCCCAACATTAGTAAAATGAAAGAAATGTCCATGCTCCACATAGGATTCTATAGAATCAGCACCAATCTCCATCAAAATACTAAAGGCATTATTTGGAAAATTAGAAAAACCATAATTTGAGAATCCTGTCTTCTTTCCACATAACTCTGGATTCTTAATACTATTAAATTCAAGTCACCACATGGAGGATTGCATTGTGTAGGTGGATTGAGACAACTACTTAACTAGACCCAGAAATCCAACAGATATTGAAGTTTTAGATATTTCTAGAAGTCTAGGACTTGCTTGTGGGTTGTAAGTCATCCAAATACTCTAAGAAAAACTCACCTCTACTGAGTTTTATTTTCTGCTCTCAATTCATCCTCTTGTGATGGCATCCCTCTACCACCTCATCTCCTACCCTGAAAGGTCTTCAGCAGTTGTGCAGCAAAATATACAAGAGGTTGGGTCTATATTTTTTTTCCTGAGGAACTGATATGGCAGAGAGGAGAGAGTTTACTCACTGAAAATCCTCTCAGAAAGGGATCTGTCTTTGTTGGAATCTTTTTATGATTGTATGGGGTAGAAGCTAACATCTGAGGAGTCCAAGTTGTGGTAGACTATCTAAAATAGGCAAGCAGATGGTTTTGTTCCTTACTCCACAGAGAAAAAGAAAAAAGGAAAGAAATATATGATGGAATGAGGAGATATGAACTCTATGGGAAGCCAGTTTGAGGGCAGGATGGAGCTATAACAGCCTTAAAACTTGGTTTCAAACTCAACCCAGAAAGCTCCAGATGGAAAGAAATAATCAAAATAAGAGCAGAAATTAATGAATTGGAAACTATGGAAACAATTGAAATTGATGAAACAAAGAGCCGGCTCTTTGAAAAATTAAGCAAGATTGATAAACCCCTGGCCAATTTGATCAAGCTAAAAAAAGACGTGCTTCAAATTAACAAAATTAGAAATATAAGAGGGCTGGAGAGATGGCTTAACGGTTAAGTGCCTGCCTGTGAAGTCTAAGGACCCTGGTTCAAGGCTCAATTCCCCAGGACCCATGTTAGCCAGATGCACAAGGGGGTGCACGTGTCTGGAGTTCGTTTGCAGTGGCTGGAAGCCCTGGCACGCCCATTCTCTCTCTCTCTCCGCCTCTTTCTCTCTGCCTGTTGCTCTCAAATAAATAAATAAAATAAACAAAAAAAATTTTAAAAAGAAATGAAAAAGGAGAGATCACAACAGACATAAGTGAAATTGGAAGAATCATCAGGGCTTATTTCAAGAACTTCTAATCTATAAAATTGGATAATATGGAGGAAATGGAATTCCTGGACACATATCACCTGCCAAAGCTAAACTCAAAGCAGATTAATCTCCTAACAAACCTATCATGCCCATCAATATTGAATAGGTAATCAAGGGCTAGAGAAATGATTTAGCAGTTAAAGCACTTGCCTGCAAAGTCAAAGGACCATGGTTCAATTCTCTAGGACCTAAGTAAACCAGATGCACAACGTGGAACATGTGTCTGGAGTTCATTTGCAATGGCTAGGGGCCCTAGCACACCCATTCTCTCATTCTCTCTATCTCATCTGCCCCCTTCAAATAAATAAATAAATAACTAAAATAAAAAAGGAAAAGGTAAACAAAAACCTCCCCCAAAAGAAGAGTCCAGGACCAAATGTCTTCCCAGATGAATTCTATCAAAACTTTATGGAAGAACTGAAACCAATTTTTCTCAAACTGTGTCAAATAATCAGAAAACAGGGAAAATTTTCCAACTCCTTTTATGAAACTAGTATCACCCTAATACCAAAACCAGACAGAGATGCCACAATAAAAGAAAACTATAGGCCTATTTCCCTGATGAACTTAGATGCAAAGATCCTGAACAAAATCCTCGCAAACTGAATTCAACACATTCAATTCAACAACACATCAAAAGCATTATCCACCTTGTTCAAGTAGGCTTTATCCCAGAAACACAAGGTTGGTTCAACATATGGAAATATATCTATGAAATAGATCACATAAATAAGCTTAAACACAAACACCACATGATCATTTCAATAGATGCAGAAAATGCCTCTGACCCTTTTCCTGCCACTATGTAGATCACCTGACTCTTTCCCTATGTGCTGGAATGAATGTCCCTAGGCATAGGCTAGCAACCTTTGAACCCACCCATCCTCTTAGAACCCTCTTCCGGCTCTCAAGTGCTTATAAACCCATTTTCTTATTGAATAAATGGCACTACTCTCTGAAGTCATCTCCCAGGATTGTACATCCCTTTGGGCCCACTGCAGCTCAAGAACCTACTCTCCATGGCTGCCTAGACACCTTTGGGAAACAATGTGCCCAGTGATTTGGGGACCCACACTATGAGAGAGAATTTTTATTTTTGGTTTTCTAAGGTAGGGTCTCCTTATAGCCCAGGCCAAGATGACCTGAAATTTACTATGTAGTCTCAGGGTGGCCTTGAACTGTTGGTGATCCTCTTACCTCTGCCTCCCCAGGGTTGGAATTAAAGACATGCTTGGCGATATTTTTTTTTTTTACTTCACTATTTGTCTACTACTTTATTCCTATTCCTAGAATAAGACTTGGCATGCAGGAAGTGCTTAACACAACATATGTTAGATGGATGAGTATAGGGGCGACTGGAGCCTGACCTCAGGTTCCATCTGCAATCAAAGCCTTCAAGGGATAGTGAGATGTTCTCACATACATCTTTTATGTATCATGATCATACTATACCCGGCTGTCTGTGTGTTGCTAAAATCCTTGCTGCTTCATCTTTATATACTTAGATTTGAGTCCTTCATGTTTTGTATATATTATTAAATAAATGAATAATTTTGACCTCCGCTTTACAGGTAAGGAAACTGACATTCAGGAAGGTTAAATTAGTTCTAAGAACACAACTAGTAAATTGCAGAGCAAAGTTACTAATGGAAAATAAGTCATAACATTCCTGCTAGCTTTTCCTTGTCATATTTTCTTCTTTTTAACCTTCCCTGTTGCCTTCCATGTTCTGTCCTGTTCTATTTCCCATTTACCCCTACTCTACCCTCTACTAAGTACAAGTTCAAATCTCACCTACTCAGTGAACTTTTCCTTGATGACTCTTATTTACATTAATTTCTTCCTATTTTGCTGAAGGCTCCCAAGATAGCTTTCAGGGTAAATGGGAAAGGATATCATGTAGGGTATATGGCCTTGGAGAATAGCTTATCTAATTCCAAACTGCACTCCATGCCATAAACTGAGGGTTTCAGTGTAAAGGCCTATTTATTTTTCAGGTAATGAATAAAGAACTAATCCCACCCTCCATTGGTCTGCAATTTCAGGTAGCACTCTCTAAGGATCCTGATATCGCTCCTAAGGATTTATGTGGCTGGTGATGGATGCAATTGCTTGCATGTTTTGACTGAGCTGAGTTCTCAAGCAAAAGCTGCCTGAAGCCTCCATGAATTATCTGAGTGTACAGCATGATCACTTTGGGGTTAGCACTCAGGGCATCTAGAGCTTCACCTTCCCTTCCCCTTCCTTTCCCTTCCCCATCTATGTTTCTGTTGGTAGAAGCAACTTTGGTCTTTCCCAAATCTGATTCATTTAACGTTTCCACATGAGAAGCAAAAGCTTATTTCTTGTTAGTCATGATCTCATGTTACCATATCCAGTGTACACACATACTGTGTATTGGTCCTTTTTTGGTAGAGGTAAATAAACCAACATTTAAAACTAACATTTTTTTTGTTAGTGGTACTTGGAAAGTAATTCAAAAAGTTGATTACAGTCAAAACAATTGGCTTGATACTTTTGTTTCCTTCTTGCTCAAGGGGAAAAAAATGATAATCAGAACATGGACAAATAAATAATGAATTTTATCAAATGTCTTTATGCTTAAAAACCTAAGTAGATACATTAGCACCTTAGTCATTGATAATAGGCTACTTAAGTCCATAATAATATTACCTTTGGTCCTTAATTGTATCCACCTAAAATATTGAAATACCTGTGATTTGGGTAGCCATAGCAAATTGAAATGGCAGGTCTGGTATTGTAAGAGATTCAAGAGAAGGCTAGCTTCTTTTAGACAGTTAGAGACAGAAGCCAAAGAGAGAATTGATGCCACCTTTCTTGGCAGGAATGGAACTCATGTGTGATTGAGACTCATCTCAGCTACAATACCCTCTGCTGCCCACAGTCTAGCACACTACCTAGATGGCCAGCCTTCACTACACATGTGGGCTTGTTGTAGAGTCTGCCCTTCAAATCTGCAAACCAATCAGATCTTCCCCTTACGTGTCTGAATCTGATGAAAGAATCCATTTTCAATCAACTATTACGGCTTGTCTGTGCTGTCTCCACCCTCTCTCTATTCCTCTTTGTCCTACCCTGTGATCTGTGCTTGGATATATGTGGGTGCCCATCCTCCCTCACCCACACAATCTGGCTAGATGGGGGAGCAGAATACTGCTTCTTGTTCTGAGTAATTTTCTGCTTGCCTCTGATTTATACTTTAGGATAAGTTTTCACTTAAATTGCATGTATGATAGTCCTCTTATCTCTGAATCTACCACATGTGTATTTCCCTTATATTCTACATCTACCATGTGGGTGCTTTCTCGGAACTCTGGGCCTGTTACCTGTGTAATTTCTCTAAATTCAGAGTAATCATGGGCATAACACTATTTACTACTTATTTCTCATCTGAATTTCTTGGTCTCTGCTTTGATATTTTCCCTCTGCTATTCTTCATCAAGTCTTCAACATTTTCCCGCTTAGCTTTCTTCTATGGGGAAGCTCATGGTGGATGTTGTGCCTCTTCTAAATTTCCCTACATTAAGTACCTAGGTTCTGTTTTCCAGATGTTTATGACACAGTTCCAGCCATTTCTCTTAAATGAATTTTATGGACTATGCTGTGCCTTCCACGTGAGTGGGTTTCTTCTAAATTTCTCTATATGAGTCTTATCTCCCACGTGCTCTGCTTCAGCCTCTTTTCCTAAAGAACTTCATTTTTTTAATGAGCCTTATAAATCATGCCCACCTGAACCCCCAAATCACGCATCAGTATTAGACTATGTAATGATTTAAATGGGTGGCCCCATAGACTCAGCTTTGAATCATGAGCCTCCAGTGAGTAAAGCCCTGCTAAGGAAGAAGTATGTCCCTGAAGGTGTGTTTGGAGGCAGATCTTGAGTATCTCTAAAGTGCATGGAGAGAAGTTTTGGGAGCTCTGGCAGTTCCTGGTTTTGGTTTGTGGTGCTGGCTGTTTGATGTCTCTCTACTGTGTACCCATGGAAGTGAGCCAGTTTCTTCTGCCATTGATGGTGTTCTTTTGAATTTTGTAAGTCTAATAAACCCTGTCCTCCCATACACTGTCTGGTCGGATGTTTGTCCCAGCAACCAAAACTGACTTGCAACAGACTATTTATGCTCAAATGTGACCTCCAATATTTAATGAGGTGCATGATGTTAATGTTTTTTTTTAAATATTTATTTATTCGCAAGCAGAAGGGGGTAAGGAGAGAGGGAGAAAGGGAGGGAGGGAGGTAGAATGGGCTGCCAGGATTTTTAGCCACTGCAAACCAACTCCAGATGCATGCAGCACTGTGCATCTGGCTTTACGTGGGCACGTTTCTAAATGTCACTAAGCTGTACGTTCCTTGTCTTAAAACAAGATTCCATCACTTCATAAAATTGTATTTAGTAGAAAATAATAATAGCTGCTTGAGCGTCTATTATGCAGTAGTAACAACTGAGTACTCCGTCAATTTTATCCAGGTGTATCAATGCATAAACGAGCATGCTGGACGCAAGGCTTTATACAGGAAAACGGGCGGGGGGCTAGCAAGGTCCACAGATGGTAGGACACTGGAAGAGCAGAAAGAACAGCCGGTATGCGTGTCCACAGTGCCCCATACACCTGCCCAGGAGGCTCTGCTGACGCTGGCACTGTCTAGAGGGCACAGACCGGCCAGGCGGCGTCTCCAGGCCTCGGCATCAGAGAGAAGCTGAGCTCTGGATTCCAGTCACCCCCCCAGGACTTCCGGTCGTGGCTAGGAGATTCAGTAGTAAGAAGGAAAATGCACCCTTCTTGAGTCCTTTTGATTCTGTCTCCCTCGAAACTGCGGTTACAGGCAAGCAGCTTGCAGAGCTCGGCGCGAGCAGACCGGGGCTCAGGGCCTCCCCCGGCCGCGGGGACGGCCCGGCGGCGGCCCTGACATGCTCGCGGGAGGCTGTTTCCAGCCGGACCCGTCCCGGGCGCGCCGCCGCGCCGCGCCTGCGCACTCAGCCAGACGCCGCGCTGACCCGTGGACGTGCGCCTGCCTGCCGGGTGCCTTCGCTGGGTCTCGGCCCCGCGATGCGCGTGTGCCCGAGCCCTTGCCTGCCTCAGGTGCGTGTGGACGACTTCCGAAAGAACCCCGGTGTGGGGGTGGCGTGGACCCCCCCCCCGGGGGGAGGGTCAGGCCTGCTTCGAGCCTGCCGAGGCGCCTGGGGCCCCGAGCGGGGTGCCGCGACCTCCACTTCCCCGCCTCGGGCGGCCGTAATCCCGGGGAAGCTCTGCCCCTGGGCCCGCGGTGGGTCTTAGCGCCTAAGCCGCCCCCACCACCCCGCCCAACCCCTGCAGTGGGCAAAGACGCTTTTACCCTTTTGCCCTTCCTTTCGAGGCTTGAGTTTACTGTGCCTGGACTGGACTCGACCCCTAAGGGTTCTTTGCCTGTGGGAGATGAGGTGGAAAGTTAGCTGTCAGGGTCCTTTGTTTCGTTGAATAGCTGGGAGAAGTGAGGGTTCAAGGCCAGGAGACTGGGCCAGAGGCAGTGAGGCAGAACAAGCTAGGAAAAAAGCAGAGGCTGTGTGCTTAATGCCACCAGAAATAATTGTCTAACTGAAAGTAATCCTTTTTTTTTTTTTTTTTAATCCTCAGGTATTTTGTTTCAAGTTCATTAACTTTTGTGATAGCTTTTTTTTTTTTTGAGACATGTCTTTATAGTGGTATTTAAGACAATCAGGCTTTCAGCCTTGCGGCAAGATTGGATCTTATCGAGGTCAGTTATTTGCCTTAATGTGGTTTTCTCGTTATCAGAATAATATCTCAATGGCCTCATGGAGCACATCCCCTCATGGTTTTATTTATTTATTTTTTTTTTAAATTTCACCCGACCTCAAAAATTACACTCGTATCTTGATTTAAAAAACAAACCAACAAAAAACAAAACATGTTGACAAAAAATTCGGAGAAAATTTGAACTGGAGTTAATCAGTTTAAGCTCTGTGTGAAGCTTTCCACAAGTACAGGGGGATTGCACATGGAGGTGGAAATCCCTGACCTTTTGCTTATAAATAGGAGGTGAGATCACCACTTGCCACCAATGGTTTTAACAATGTAGGTCTTGCAAGTGGTAGTCATATCCAGGCCTACTGCAAGTCATGGGTGTTGTATTCACAATCCCTTTGTGCACAGGAATTATAGACAACCAATCCCTAGTATTACCAGAGATACTTGCCTTGTGTACTTGCAGTATGGAACTTTTGTGAGGTGGAATATTGTTCTACAGAAAGCTATTAAAAGAAAAGCACACAAAAAATATTGAGAAGTCTCAGCTCCTATCACTTCCCCTTGTCTGCTTGTTATTGTGGGGAGAAGCTATCTTCCCATACCGGACTTAATTTATAGTCAGTGAAGCACAGTTTTCTGGAGAGAAATGAAGTTGGTGACTTGTCTGTCTCATAGCAGTTGACCTCCCCTGACCCCCACTGCTAGTACCATGCTCATAATTTTTTTTTCTTGGACCAGGTGCCTTCAGGACCCCCTGTCAAAGCCCCTGGTAGAAGCACTTCCCAGGTGGTTTCAAGGCTGAGGCACTTTTCTCCATGATTAACTCAAGTCCTTTCCACTCCTAGCCCTTCCTCATACTTTCCTTGGCCTGCAGGTCCATAGGAGGCAGGCCTTTTATTATTATCTTCTTTGCAGCAAGATTTCCTCTGCACACATCCCCTTAACACTCCCTTGGCACCATTGTATAAGAGCCCATTGGGAAGCCAGTGCTTTCAGCCTCACACCTGTGTAGTTGAAGTGAATAAAGGCTTATTTCAGCTCAGCTCATTGTCCTGATTGACTGCCTTGACACTTCTGTTATTTAACAGGAGTTAAATAAATTGCCAAGTTCTTGATAGTTCACTGGATTTATGGCAGTTATAATCTTAATGACTCTTACTCTATGTCAGCCTATTTAGGAATTTTGCAGGTTGTTCACTTATAATTTTTCTAAATGCAGGGAAAGTACATATTCATAATGACAACAGCTGATTATTGTAAGGTTGTTGCTGGTTGTTGGCGTATATCATATATTTTATGTATTAATATAGTGACTTATAGACAGGTAGTTTTACTTTGCTTATGTTTATGTGGCATTTTCCATTTGGCTGATAATTAGATGATATTTTGGATACTTTGAGATTATATAGATCAAATGAGAAAAATGGACTGTTCTTACTTTCTTTTTAATCTTGTCTCATTCAGTTAGCACTCATGTTTGTCACCCAATTAGATCATTCAGCCATGATGAATGAGGTGGTTGATTTATTGTAAGTTCTAATGTCTAGTATTGTGTGTAAAGGTGTTGGGAATAGCTTTCATACACCTTTTAATTCCTGTCTCCAGAAGTAACAAAACAAGATTTATACTTGTGACATGATGTATATTCTAGTATCTGTTCTCTAGTAAACAAAACTCTTCATGATCCACTAAATCGACTTCACAATCCAATAATGAGTAGTGAGTGATCTGCAGTTTGAAAACACTGTGGTAAAGCAACTAGTAGAAAGTGTTTTCTTAATGTTTGTGTTTCTAATGCAGACTGCTGAAGAAACAACAGTGAGTGTATTGGATTTTGTGTTTAAGGTGTCTTCCAAGAGAGGTGGTAAACAGCATATAAATTGGTTGTTTTTGACAAGTCAAAAAGAATTCTTCAGTTTCTGGTAGCCTTACAAACTCTTGAGTTTCAACTAGAAGATATATCAGGATGAGACAGAAAGCCTAGCTCTGCTTCTTTATTTATAATTTCTGAAGTTATTTAAGGGAAACACAATAGTAGAAGAATGAGAATTGGCTTTTCTGAAAGAAAAAAAAAAAAAGAAGGTATTATGGTTGGGAAGGCACCTGTTAGCTTTTTATGTGTGCCTTACAGAGATCTGTAAGGAATATATTTTATCTTCAGACCAAAATGAACCATTTACTGTATTGTTTGAAAAGTGAGCCACATTCAATCTTATAATCTTTATACATAAATATGTAAGTGTACAATTTCTTAACCTCATTTTTTTGGTACTTGTTTTTATCAGGGAATCCACAAATTCCTGGGAATTCAGCTTCGTTGGCAGAGTATTTGTCTACCATTCATGTTGCCTTGGGTTCAGTCTCTAGCACCAGCATAAAACTGGATATGGTGGCTCCTGGCTGTAATCCTAACAGTTTGGAGGTGGAAGCAGGATCACAAGTAAAGGGTCATCTTAGCTATATAGGGGTTTAAAGCTACCCTGGACAAGAGCCTGTCTCAAAAAATTTTTAAAGGAACTAAATTTAGTGTGTTTATCTTAGAAACCCTGAAGATGTTAAAGAGATAAGAATAAAAAGTTTAAATTTTACTAATGTTAAGCCAAATAATGTCACATTTGTTTTGCTTCAGAGTTTTTCAACACGTGCCTACGAAGCATCTTAAATTACTTTCTTATCACACAGATCATAAAATTACAAATCTGGGATTAGGTCCCAGGATCTCTGGAAATTTTCTCCTAGTTGTCCATTGATTAATAATGGTAATAATAATAGAGAGTAAAAAGTTTATATGGCTAAAGCATCCTTTGGTTTATAAAGCATTCCATTCTTAGAGCATCTTTATAATATGTGTCATAATTGATTGCAAAACATTGTGTTGCATTTTAAATGTATTTTTTCTTTTTAGAATATTTAAAAAATATTTATTATTGAGATGGTCTCACTAACTTGAGTCTAGCCTGGAATTTGCTATGTATCTCACGTTGATGCATGATCTTTTTGCCTCTACCTCCCAAGTGGTAAGATTATAGGAGTGTAATACCACGCCCAACATTTTTTTATGACAAAGTAATTCAGGATTGACAAATCTAATAATGAAGTGGGAAAGTTGGAATTAAAATCTATTTAATGTTAGGAAATTCAATTCAGACCTCTTTAACATAGCTTCTGAAGCAGAAAAATAGCTTTAAGTTATATATTTGAAATATTTTTTTCTAAAGACTTTATGTATAAAATTAGTTTTATGATTTTTAAAGAATTCACTCAAGGTGGTAATTAGTTTATTTAGAAATCCAAGAAAAGTCCAGGTTCTCCCTTACTCTTAATATTTTAGCCAAAAACTTATTTTTGCATCTAATTCTCAAAAGTCAATACTTTGCTGTTTTGTTTTTTTTTTTAATTTTTAGACATTTGTGGAGCCTCAGACACCATGGAGCACATCAGAATGTATCACTGAAGATCATGATGGCTGAAAAAAATTCAAAAATGCTAAAGATTCAGCAATGTGTAGTAGCTAACAAACTACCTAGAAACAGGCCATATACTTGCAATATATGCTTCAAGCACTTTGAAACACCTTCAAAATTAGCTAGGCATTATCTCATTCATACTGGTCAAAAGCCATTTGAATGTGATGTATGTCATAAAAACTTTAGACAGTTGGTTCATTTAGAGAGGCATCAACTAACTCACACTCTACCTTTTAAATGTACTATTTGTCATCGCCACTTTAAGAATCTGAAGACATTTGTAAAGCACCAACAACTTCACAGTGAAACCTATCAGACTGATGTTAAGCAGGTCAGAAGATTGCTGGAAACCAAGCAAGAAAAGCCTGCACGTGGAGCATATAATACTTTTCCCACAGAGGAGAGACGGGCACTACACCCACGCTCTAAGTCTGATACCACACACAGCACTACGAAGAGAAGAAAGAATATCCATGCATGTACAGTCTGTGGGAAGATGTTTCCATCACAATCAAAACTCGAGAGGCATGCACTTATTCATACTGGTCAGAGGCCTTTTAAATGTATCCTGTGCAGTAAATCTTTCCGACAGTCAACTCATTTAAAAATCCACCAACTCACACATTCTGAAGAAAGGCCTTTTCAATGTTGTTTTTGTCAGAAAGGATTTAAGATTCAAAGCAAACTTCTGAAGCATAAGCAAATCCATACTAGGAGTAAGATTTTTCAGAACCTGTTATTAAAGGTGAAAAGTCCAGAATTGTGCCCCCTTCCTAATAAATTAAATTCAAAGCAGGATAGTTTAGAAGATGGTGATAAGGGTGAATCTGAGAATGATCCACTTGATGTCCACTCTGTTTATATTGTCCCTTTTCAGTGTTCAGAGTGTGAAGAATGCTTTGAATCAGAGCAGATTTTCAATGGACACAAGTGTTTTCCTGTTAGAGGTGGCAGAATTCCAAGCAGACTCAAAAGAGGCTGCAACTATAAAACTATTGTTAAAAAAATCTTGGCTAAACTCAAACGTGCTGGGGGTAAAAAATTAGATAACTTTCGATCACAGAAAAAGACATTTAAAAACAGTTTCTTGAAGAATCGTGAACATCTTAGTGATGACCAGAAGACTGAACACAATCAGAGAACATGTCTGGGTTCTCTTGGCAAACATGGAACCTATAAGACAGTTGGTGTTAAAAAGAAGAAAGCACTGACTTTGCCCATTTCTTGGCAAAAGCAATTCCAAAGTCAAAATTTACAAGGCCAAAATGTGCAGAATTTACAGGGGATCCTGTCAACAGAAAACATGTTAACTGTGGATAGTTCAGTAAATAAAGACTTGCCAATCTATGGTTCATCAGGTGAGGAATTCTTTAATAACTGTGAAGTTCTTCAGTGTGGTTTTTCAGTTGCAAGAAAAAACATACTTGCCAGACATAAAATATGTCCCTGTGATAAATGTGAGAAAGTGTTCCCTTCTGTATCCAAACTACAAAGACATTATTTAATTCATACAGGACAGAGGCCTTTTGGCTGTAATGTTTGCGGAAAATCTTTTAGACAGTCAGCTCACTTAAAAAGACATAAATCAACGCACTCTGGAAAGATTCCTTATAGATCTTGCTGGCAAGTAGAATTTGGAAATGTGGACCAACTTTACATTAATCCAAGTGATGATGTAAACTATAGTGCTTCTCAACAGTGTCAGGCTCTTGGTTTCCAAGAATACGAGTGTTCAGAGTCTGATCGAGTACCAGGCATGGATGTTAAAGCCGAATCCAAGGATTTCATTCTTAGCACACACAGTAACAGGCCAGCTTACCTATCGAGTGCACTTATGGAACCAGAGCAGAACCATCACTACTGCAGCTATTCAGGGCATCACGAGAGAAATGATGGGCTTCTTTACCAGTGTAGTGTGTGTTGCAAAAGCTTCCGATCTCCATCCAAACTAGAAAGACATTATCTAATTCATGCTGGGCAAAAACCATTTGAATGTTCAGTCTGTGGCAAAACATTCAGACAGGCTCCTCACTGGAAGAGACATCAGCTTACTCACTTTAAAGAACGACCACAAGAAAAAGTGGTCATCTTAGATTCAGTTCTGTAACTGTCAGAGCTACTACCATGTTCATGATCTCTGGTGATCTTACACCATTTGTAATACATTTTCATGAAAAGACTTGCACTGTACTAGACAGGGATTTCATAGGCAATTTCTTGTTTTGAATAGTAAGAAGTAAGATACAAACAATTTTATAGCATTTTAATAGCCTAAATTTGAGAAGGAGAAATGTGGTTAGATACCATAAAGGAAACATTTTATATTCTACACATATACTGGGTGTCTGATAAGTTATAAATCCATCATGTTTTAACAGTCTGGTCTCATTCATTGTGCTGCTCACTGAGACATGTAATCTCCTTTTACACATACCCCAAAATAAGGCAAAAATTGTCATTCAGCACAAGTAAATAACTCCAAAAGCATAATTTTATCCATCTATAATTCAGTTTATTGCAAAACATTGTTTCTGTAAAAATATAGAGAATACTTACAAAAGTAGGAAAATTATACATTTTCATTTTCTTAATTTCAAAGCTATTCTTGGGACTTGTGTGGTAATTTTAACTCCTTTACCTTAGGTGAAGTTTGGTTCTTTGTTTCCAGACTACTGTTGTCTTCCTCTAAGGAATGTAAAAGTAGGAAGGAGGCTAGGTTTCACCTGTGTATATTTATAATGAATTTTCATGTATACTTGATAGGAATATTTTCCAAGTGCCATAATCTTTTTGATGATATGCTTGCAGTTTTATCTTTTTAGAGTGATAAAGACAGTCACTTGTTGGTTTGTTACTGGTTGACAGCATGAACAAGACTTACCTAAGGAACTGCATTTTTCATGTGACTTAAGAAAAAATTTTATGTTCATGCCTTTATCATTGAGTGTTCCTATGACTTAACCAAGTCAATTTTACTAAATATGATCAAATGACAATAATTATCTAGTTTTAGTTTTTAGTCCTCTATGGTTTTACAAGGTACTAATGCTAGACTATTATTTTGATCTTTATTATGTTGTCATTTCCATTAGTATGGCTATCATCCCTGTACAGAAAGAAGATGCTTATAGAGTTAAAGGTATTTTATTTTTTATACAGAATTGTGATTTCGATAATATTTAATCTTAAACCAAAAGTGATGTGTCTCAATCATAAATTTTCTTCATATTTATAATAGTTTATAAAGTCATTGAGAATAACATTTTCTAGCAATAAAAATGCTAACCATAGTGTTTCTAAGATGAAAAGAAGAACTGATGAGTATTAATCTTAGCAGACTTAAATATGGTAAAAAGCCCTCTGTTGATAATAAATGGTTAATTACAAATTTTGCATCATGTTCTAAGAACTCTATTTTATGAAAGAATGAGGGCTGGAGGGAAAGGGTTTGGTCTGCTTCCTCCTTTCACCACCAGTGAATATTAAGTAATTTGGGTTTGATTTACAAATACCAACTATGATGATATAAATAAAATATTCAAAAGATGTACACTTGTGCCTGTTTTTTAAGGAGTGACATTTAGGTAAAGTAGAGGAGAACCACATGGTTTTAAAAATACTACTACTGTCATGTTTTTTGAGATTTGAGAAATGCTTTTTCATTATAAGTAAGATGTGGTTTACAGAATTTGCTTTGCATAGAACTCTCAAAGATACACCAGTTAAGAGAAAAGTAAAAATGGCTAGTTATTTTCCAAGAATAAAAGTTTAAGAGTTCTCTGTCTAAAACTAATTAGGCAGTTCCCTAAGCCATTGATACAATTTCATTCAAAGGAAATGTCTTATCTACTCCTTTCCCAACCCACACAGGGAGAGTTCTCAATGCTTTGCTAGTATGGCTGTTAGGCCTGAGTTGCTATGTGATATGATATGACCTGTTTTTCCTTTTCTTACTTTTTTTTTGGTCCATGCCTTTTTATGCTGTTTCATATTGAAAGTTGGAATATTGTAAGAATTTTTTCAGAGATGTACTGTAGTGCTATTTGAAGTACTTGTAACAGAATATTTACATTTAATATCATTGTAAGCTCCTTGTAAACACTTTATAGAAGTAAACAAAGTATAAATCCATGTTAAGATGTTAAAGGAGGGTTTGCTGCATGCTAAAAACTGTAGGTACTGTTGGAACAATTATTTTCATTTTTTTTTTTGAAAAAGAAATAAACTTTAAAAATACATTCAAAGAGAACTAGAAATTTTTGTTTGGATGACTTCAGGCTTTAGTATGATTATTTAGTAAAAGTGTTTGCTTTACTGAGCTAGTAGAATAAGTATTTTGTACTGCAACAAAGTCTGTAATTTTAAGATACATGTGTGTGTTGGTGGTGGCTAAAAATCTTGAAAGAAGGACTAATTATCAGGCTTATTCTCTTCTGAACTCCCATGGGTATTTAGTTATGAACTTCATCTTTAACATGTTTTTGTGATGGCTTCATAGTGCCAACTATTGCTTGTTATAGGACCTGCCCACTTAGCATGGTCTCTCACTGATCATTCTTGATTTTACTTTCCAGATGTGTACAAAAGAGACACAGGATCATCTCCAGTTCAGCATTACTATCTTCTCTTGTCTATCTAGCCTTAATGTCAATTAGATAAACAGTAACAGCTGAGTTGTGCGCTATTTCTCTTCCATTCACAATTATGAGGGGGTTAAATAAATAAATTAAAAAAAAATTTAAACACTGCATTCTTGGGCTGGAGGGATGGCTTAGCAGGTAAGGCATTTGCCTGCAAGAGCCAAAGGACTCAGCTTCGATTCCCCAAGACTCACGTTAGCCAGATGCACAAGGTGGCGCATGCGTCTGGAGTTCGTTTGCAGTGGTTGGAGGCCCTGGTGTGCCCCTTCTCTCTCTCTCTCTCTTGCACTCCCTCTTTCTCTGTGTCAAATAAATAAGTAAATGTAAAAAAAATTAAAATACAATTATGAGGGGGAAAGCATTAAAAATCACTTGTAGAAAAAACAAATTTCAATGTGAAACCATTAGAGATCATCACTGGATCTCTTTCTGCAAGCTCAGATGTCTACATGATGCAATCACATTTTCTTATAAAACCCTCGGCCTCTGTTAGGGTTTAGGGTTCCATCTTTCTCTGAAGTACTGTCTTCCACATTTGTTCCTTCCTGGGCATTGTTCTTGCTAGAACGCATCCCTAGGAATTTTTAGTCTTAGATTTGCAAGTTTCCTGTTTGAAATCCCCACCCCGTGTTAGCCACTCTAGGTTATCTAACATTCCACTGAAAAGTCATTTGTGCTAGTTTGAAAGTATGGCTCCATAGGCTTGTGTTTTACTATAATTGAGTTTGCATCTTCAGCCTGTAGCAGCCAGACTCCTGCTAGTGGGGGTATGTTACTGGGGGCACACCTGAATTCCAGCCCACAGGTGTGCACAGAGGTTTCAGCTTGAGGTCCTGCTTGTACCATTTTGTGTTTTCTGGCTGCTGGTGGTTTTCTCTCTGCTTGGACTTAAGAAAGGAAGCCAGTTTCTTCTGCCGTAGATGGAACTTTCTCTGGATCTGTAAGCTTGAAATAAAACCTGTTCATCCCAGCAACATGGAGTTGTCTACTACATCATCTAGAAAATAATTTCCCTCAGTGATTTCACATTGGCTTCTACAATAGACAGTCTCCATCCTGGGTTTCAGGGATTTAAATATCATGCCTCATTGTTCACTTCTAATATTTACCCCAAACTGTGTCCAGGGCTTTTTGGTGGAACAATGGTGTAGTATAAGTAATACAGTTTTAGGAATTTGTGATTTTCAGTTATTTATATGTCAAGATTAAACATTAAGGCCATTATAAAAATATGGTTTTACAGTTTATATTATAAACACTGCATTTGGAAATAAAATATCACTAGTTATTATTCATAATCTGTTGTGCCAAACATGGTAGCACATGTCTTTAATTCCAGCACTCTGAAGGCACAAGTAGGAGGATCTTGAGTTTGAGGCCAGTCTGGGACCACAGGGTGAATTCCAGGTCAGCCTGGGCAAGAAAGAAACCCTACCATGGGGTGGGGGTGGGGGAATGTTACATTTAAAATTGTAATCATGCAAATTTTTACTTATGCCTTTATAAACAAAATGTATACAACAAAATGAAGTAAAATACATTTTCCACTTAATCTTCAAACCTGTAATCACTTTGTTTCTTCTTCTACACTAATTTATTTATAGTTTTTGTTTTAATTTATTTTTGGTTTTTAAGGTAGGGTCTCACTCTAGCCCAGGATGACCTGGAATTCACTATGTAGTCTCAGGCTGGACTCACACTTACAGTAATTCTCTTACCTCTGCCTCCTTAGTGTGCACTACCACTCCCAGGCACACTACTCATTTTTAAAATACCATTTATATATTACAAAATTCAAGCATAAAGGAGTATGAAATATAAGAAAAACCATTTCTACTCGTTTTACCTTTCTCCCAGTTCTTTCTCCTTAGGCAATAATCAGCTTTCTGCCTGTATTGATCAAAAGAGAGGGATGTATTACTAAATATAAATGTTTAATATGTATGACTTTATGAAAACTCAAGATGTGCAAACTCAGGAATTAAAAAAAACAAGAAATAACATTTAAAATATGGGCAAAATAAATCTGAAGAGGTTTCCTAAAGAAGATGTATGAATAAGAAAACATAAAAAGATGTTCAATGTCATTTGTCATTAGAGAAATGCAAGTTACAGGCACAGTAAGATATATCACATGCCTAGCAAGTGGCTAACTCTTGAAAAGCTGCCACATTAAGTGTTGTTTAGGATGAGGAGCAACCACAAGTCTCACATATTGCTGATGGACAAGTACTCTGGAAAGACAGCAGTTCTTTAAGAAAGTAAACGTGCACCTATCATGAGATCTAGCTATCTCACTTCTATATTGTTTCTTAGGAAACATAGAATTCCATAAAGGCATACATAAATGTTCTTAGAGGATTTATTTGTAGCAAGGACTGGGATCAGTCTAATGTCAATCAACAGATTAATAAGTTAATGAACTGTGTGGTACATATGAAAAATTGACTATTATTTTTATTTACCAATAAAAAGGTACAAATGACTGATTTGTGCAACAACACAGGTGCATGTAGAAAATCATTTGAGTGAAAGGAAAGGCACATGTAACATTATTTATTTATTTATGGTTTTTCAAAATACTCTTGCTCTCTAGCTCAGGCTGACCTGGAATTCACTATGTAGTCTCATGGTGGTCTTGAACTCTTGGCAATCCTCCTACCTCTGCATCCCAAGTGCTGGGATTAAAGGCATGCGCCTCCAAGCCCGGCTAACATTTTATTTTTCAAATTTGAATTAGTTTCAATGTGTTGAGAGGAAACAGGAAAGGACATTGGTCTAAGGGGCATCCACCTGAGCCAGTCATCATCCTGTAAAACTCAGTTGATGGGCCACACAGGTAGTTACTGTGTCAGTAAGCAGTTCCATCTTTATGGTTCCTTTTCTCTACTTGGTGTCCTTTTTTTTAAATTAAAACTTTGTCAATATTTATAAAGTCCCCTCCCACTGCCCTCTTTTGGCCTCCTGTTCTCATCCCCTTCTACTGAACCCTCTCTTTTTTTCCAACTATTCTCTTTTCTATTTTGGTGTCCCCTCCTTTCTCCCGCTCCTCCTCCCTCACTTTGCCTTCTTTCTCCATCATCCATGACAACATGTTGGCCAGCCTAATATTAGGTCTTGTGCAGGTAAGGACAGCTGCTGTGAGGTCATGAATGACACAATTTAGACTGTCTGGCAGGGCTGCAAAGCACCACATTCTGAATATGTGTAGCCTATTGTATGTCAATCGATACCTCCACAGGGCTGTTAGGAGACACTCAGAGCCTCGACTTCCTGGAGCACGTTTTTTACACTACAACTTTCTCCATGTTTAAAGAAACCCCCAAATCCCCATTTTTTTTCCCACTCGCATCTCTCGCTAATCACAAGAAGCTCCACGGTCCCTCCTGTGGCCCAAATCCCGAGCGCTGGGTGTATTCTCTCAACTCTCCATTAGGGGGCGGCAACGGAGGCCTTCAACGCTTGCGCCTCTCTAGCTCAGGCGGAAAGCTTGACGCAACTTCCGGTCCCAGTCGTTCCGCTTCCGGGTAGACGCACGGACGGCGCTGCGAGTTCCGGGAGGGCAGCCGCGCGAGGGCTCGTGTCCCGGGGGCGGATGGCTCTTGCGTGTTGGTGGTGGTAGGCTTCCTGCTTCGTTTCCGCGGGAGAGTGCCGACCGGCGGCGATGGCGGCGCCCGCGCAGCCCAAGAAGATCGTGGCGCCGACGGTGTCCCAGATCAACGCGGAGTTCGTCACCCAGGTGAGCTGTGGCCGGTGCGCTGCGCGCGAGTAGGGGCAAGGACTGGGCATGGAGAGCGCCTCGGGGACATCTCCTCGGGCCGTCTTTTTTTTTTCTTTCCTCCGTGCTGGCCACGAGTTAGGTCCTTGGAGTTGGTCACAGAAGCAAATGATTCAGAGATTTGCAAGGAAAGTTTTCGCGGCAGGGGATTGGAGTGATGGTGACGGTGGAGCAAGACTGCCTGCCATCGAATACTTGCTCCAAGCCGACTCGTCCCCGTTATCATTTGAGAGCTCATTTATTGAGAGCTTTTAATCGGAAAATTTAATCCTTCCGCAACATTTAAGTAAGAGTGTAAGTGGCTCCGTGCAGACGGTTTTAAGTCCTCTACCCGTTGCAGCATATTTGCTTAAGGCAGAAGCCTGGTAGTGTTCTCTCACCCCTCACGCTTGTTCATTCCAAATGTATCCCAGAATTGCCTGCTTTTCTACACCTTTATCACTCTAGGTCAAACAATTTTCAGTTGATTTATTTGGCATGGGCCCACTCTGACCTGTCATCTCTTCTTGTAGTCAGAAGTCTAAGTACAGTAGGCTCATATCTGATAACATCACTTGTCTTCCTAAATTTTTTTATATGCAGTTCTGACGGTTATTAGGGTCGTGATCCGAGACCTTCAGAGCAACGAGGGTAATCTGGCCTGTACAGTTCTACTTTCTTTTCTCTCCCTTTCTACTTTGTGCCCAGCCACACTAAGCTAGTTATTTGAATGCACTGTGGGAAGGTTCATTCCTTTGACATCGTTGCCTGTGCTTGGAATCTTCATTTTCTCATTCTCATCCTTCTCCACTACATTAGAGAGGCTTTTCCTGACATCTTAAAGAACATCAAAGCTCCCATTGCCCATATACCTGCATTTCTACGGTAAAAGGAACTTAACTAGTTTCCTGCCATCTTGACCCCTCACAAGTTAGAGGGAAGAACCAGACATTAACGAATATAGTTGTAGACACTGGTAAGTGCTTGGAAGAAAGTGAAACTTGAGTGTTTTGCTTGGGTGTTTAGGAAAACTAAGAAAATCTTCCCTAAGATGACATCTGAACCAACTAACACTTGAATGCAAATAAAGAACCAATTTTGGGAAGAATGAGCAATTTTCCTTGCAAGTGCAAATCCTTGAGGTTTAAAGAAAACTGGGTGGTTGGAAGGTAAGAAGAGGGAAAATGGGTCAGGCGTGGTGTCTCATGCTTGTAATCCCTACCTCTGGAGGCGGAGACAGGAGGGTCAGGAGTTGAGGCCAGCCTTAGTACATAGCAAGTTCGAAGGTACATGAGATCCTGTCTCAAACAGCAGCAATAGCAATCAAAATAAAAAGAAGAGGAGGATTAGTATGAGATGCAGACAGAGCGTTGTGTAGAGACCAGATGCTGTACAATTCTGGAGGCGGGGTAAGAAGGCTGCATTTTCTAAATGTACTGGCTGTTAGTTGCAATCTAATGAATAATATTTTTAATTGTTGTTTTTATTATTTGTTGATTTTTTTTTTATAAAATGATTGTACTCTTAGACTCCCCCCCAATTCTGCTGAGGGTCTTTGGTGGGGTTATTGGTATGCAGTATTCATTGTGGGGACCAAGAGATCTCAGTCTTTGCAGTGGGGATTAACTTGCTAGTTTTCTATATTTTAAGAGATGCCGGCTTTTAAAACGTGAAAACCTGTTGCTTTGTGACTATGTATATTATATAATATTATAGAATCCATCTAAATTTCTGGAGAGATTTTATATATGTATTTCCCAGTGAAGCTTAATCTGCTGAAATATATTAACACCTGTATTATGTCTAATAACCAGCTTATAAAACTACACTTTTTTAAAAAAAAAAGATTTTGTTTACTTGTGTCTGGATATATTTTAAGTGTTCATCATTTTACAAGTAAATATTCATGAAGATTTTGAATCTGATTTTTAGTTTTGCCAACTGCTTAATAGTTGTTAAACTGTTGACCTGAATTTATCATGTGACCAATATTAGATTCTAGTTATTAGCTGGGCCATACTGTTTCCTAAGGGTTTTCCTTTGCTGTTTTGAAAATCACAGGCCTAGTTGAAGTGCAGAGTACTTGGGTGAGAACCAGGGATGCTAACTGGCCTGCTTGCCTGTATGGTCTGTTTAGAATTCTGGGTCCTTCAGTGTTGTTACCTTGTTGACTAACAGCATTTTACTATGGGATTTGTCTTCCAGCTTTTCAGTGGTATGAATCTGTGACTTATGTTTATGCTATTACTTTTGCAGTTGGCATGCAAATACTGGGCTCCTCACATCAAGAAAAAGTCACCTTTTGATATAAAAGTAAGTAATCTTGGCTTACAACATACTTTGTATCTCTTTAATGATTAATTCATAAAAAAATTTAAATAATTTTCAAAGGAAACAATATATTTTTTAAAGATTTAAAATTTTATTTATTTATTTGAGAGAGAGAGCAAGCGAGCATGGGCATACCAGAGCCTCTAGCCACTGCAAACGAGCTCCAGACACTTGTGCTACCTTGTGCATCTGGCTTTACATGGGTATTAGGGAATCAAACTTGAGTGCTTGACTTTGCAAGCAACCACCATAATTGCTCAGATATCTCTACGGCCCAAAATACATGCTTTTAAAGTACTTTTCAAATTTATTTGCAAGGAGAGAGAAAGAGAATGAATGAGAGACTGCATACACCTCTTGCTGCTGCCGTCAAACTTTAGATGCAAGTACCACTTTATAAATCTGGTTTTGTGTGGTAATGGCGAATTGAACCCAGTCTGGTAAGGTTGACGAGCAAGTGTCATTAACTGATGAGCCAACTCTCCAGCCCCCAAATACAGTTTTTCATTATAGAACTGATATTACTCATGTTAGGAAATTTAGAACATATACAAGTTACACATAAGAAAATAAAAATCATTACTTAGGTATAGCCTCTGTTATCATTTTGCTTCACTTCCTTTTAAGCTTTTTCAAAATCTTTATGAATATGAGTTAATCATTTTCCTCTTAATGAATTGTTGGATTATTTTAACTTCCTTTGTTATAAACTACCACATAACAAATTCTCGTAAATATATGGCAGTTTCCGTATAGTTTCTTTGGCATTTCATCTTGGGTAGAATCTTCTGTTTTGCAGTTGACTTTTAGGTTGGAAAACTGAGGTAAAGGTATAGTAATGGTAAAAAAGAAGCATGAATTGTTTCATGTAGAATAGATGCCTAGGAACCAATAATGCTCTGTGACAGTGTAATTTATAAACAGTTTTGAATAAAGGAAAGGGAAAATTCCTAAATGTCTGGTTAGTTCTTACTGGAATGGATTCTTAAAATGTAAGTGTTGCAGGGCTGGAGAGATAGCTTAGCAGTTAAGCGCTTGCCTGTGAAGCCTGAAGGACCCCGATTCGAGGCTTGATTCCCCAGGACCCACGTTAGCCAGATGTACAAGGGGGCGCACACATCTAGAGTTCATTTGCAGTGGCTGGAAGCTCTAGCGCGCCCATTCTCTCTCTCTCTATCTACCCCCCCCCCGTTACTCTCAAATAAATAAATTAATTAATTAATTAATTTTAAAAAATATAAGTGTTGCAGGAAACAGCTGTGGATGCATTGTATATGTTATGCAAAGAAGTAAGTCCTCTGTGTAAAGTGAATCGGATGCTTTGTGCACCCTTCGTAAAGGGGATTTAAACACTTACTGCATTATGTGAACTTAAATGTTTCATCTTAAATGCATTTTTGTTATGCTGGGAATCTTACTTTATTCATTATGAACATGGTATACATTACTTAATCTTAATCATCAACCAGATTGTTTCATTTTACTATATGGTATTAGTGTATTTCTGCATTTGTTTGTGTTAGTCCTTAATTTTTCATTAATCACCAAAATATCTAGGTGGCACAACTAGGTTAATTGAGTCTAACCTAATTAGGTTAAGCTTTTTTGGAGCTTCAACTCATCTCGATCATTTCACATTATACTAGATAATTCTAATGCACCTATATATGCCTACTAGAGTAACTTTGATATGTAGAGATGATTATGCCTGTCATTTTATTTAATTTGAATTTTGATTTAAAAAGACCAGTAATAGAGAATTTCCTTTCATTTGAACAAATTTACCTTTATCCTTAAACATTTATTTCACAAATATACTTTGAATAGTTAAAACTATTAATGTAAACAGTATACAGTAATAACTTACCGTATTAAAATGCTTTTATAGTTTTTTTTTTTTTTTTTTTTTTGGAGGTAGGGTCTTGCTCTAGCCCATACTGATCTGGAATTCACTATGTAGTCTCAGGCTGACTTTGAACTGATGGCAATCCTCCTACCTCTGTTTGTTTCCCAAGTGCTTGGAAATAAAGGCATGCATCACCATGCTTGGGTAAAATAGTTTTTTCAATAGTAGGTTTCTTGTGGTGGTGTTTTGGTACAGTAGATGACTTTTTTTTTTTTTTTTTTTTGCTACTGTTAATATTCAGTACTATTTTATGTTCCTGGTAGCTTTTGAAGGTTGGGCATGTGCCAGGATGCATATTAACTTTATCTGCCCTGCTTTCCATGTAGCAATACTGTGTAGTAGTCTTTATTTTCCATTTTGTGGTAAGAAAATTGACATTAGAGAGGTCCTGAGTTCTATGCTCACTAGCAGAAGTGAATAGCAATTGGGAGTCCTTATCATACTCACTTGGCTAATAGATGCAGCTAGTACTAGCATTTGTTTTTATGTCTTTATACTTCTTAAGTCCTGGGTACCTGGCTTTGAGGGCTGTAGTTAGGATTGTTAGATGGTGCCTGATAACATTTACTCTCTAAGTTTTTAAGATACTTCATCTTGTGTGGTTTTTCCCCTTTAGAAATGTTGCAGACACATTATTTATCTTTACAGTACTTTGCTTTCTGTTATTTCACATTTTGAGAACTATAATGTGATGGTTAAAATTTTTTTTGAAGTGTTATTTTAATAGTATTAATAGTAGATCTTCCCTAAACAAACTTATTGTGCATAATCTCTGTATTTGAAAACTATCATCTATAGTTTAAAAAGTTGCTTTGCATAGTAAACATTTTTATATTTTGGTAACAGGTTATTGAAGAAATATATGAGAAAGAGATTGTCAAATCAAGGTAGGGATGAGTTTAATTTTGGTACATAGCAACTATGAATCAACCAAATCGGATATTACCTGAGCTTCTAACTGTGATAACTTCAATTTTTTTTTTTTTTGATTTGGGGAGGTGTGTAAAGATATTGAATTACTTCTGCATAATATAATTTGTAGCTAGATTAGTATTAAATATCATAAAGTTTGTTTTGTGTCTGAACTGAGAGAAGAGTTAAGCACAGAAATTCATTTGTTATGTCTCAAATAAAATAAAGTGAAAAATGACTGAGGAAGAAACTTGACATTGAGCCCTGGTGTGTGTGTGTGTCTAACAGTATATCTTGAGAAACCTCCCATGAGTTCACTTTAGGTACGTGTGCTTAGCAAATGTTTTAAAAGATAATTCATTATTTTTATATCAATGACAAGCATTATGTAATGAATATATATATATATATATGTGTATATATATATATATATATATATATATACACACACACACACACACACACATGGGGGGGGGGGAGGGAAGGAAATTCTTAACCCTGTAGGCCCAAGGCTGGTCTCACACTTATGACTCTACTGCATCAGCCTGTGGCTTGTATGGAAGTTGGAAATGAAATTGTTGGTTTGAGAAAGGTAGAAGTGAAGAGACTGGGTGGTGAGATGGTGAATAAAGGAAATGAAGGGATTGATTGAGAACTTGAGTACATGGGCATGCTGTGGTTCATCTTACATATACACCCTTAACTAAGCTGAGTGCTGAGTTCTAGGAAGTGTTTCAAGGTGTCATGTCCACTTAGTCACCTAGCTGACTGTTGAACAAATGCCTTCTCATTGGTCTTCTAGCTTCTTGCTTTTGCATAGTAAGATTATTCACTTCATTCTCATGAAGTTCTGTGACATTGCTTGCTCAGTGAAACTATTTTAAGGGATTGGAAATCAGTGAAACAGGATTTTGACAGGTTAACAGTCTTTGAGGAATTATAAACTTATAATTTATGTACATTTAATTTTCAAAGCTGGACACTTAGCAGCACTTGCTGCTCTATTTTTCATTATTAAAAAATGGCCATTTGAATTTGCGTTTGGAGAGATATATCATAGTGGTAGCATTGTTCATTCATATAAAACCAAGAAGTTCTATTTCAAAAAGTTAGTATAACAAGGAAAGATACCCATTATTCCCCAGAAAATACACTTTTATATTTTAGGCTCACTATTGAGCATTAAGAGGTATGTGAAATGTATCTAATTTCCACATTTGACATAAATGTTTGCATAAGAAGTTGATATAGGATACTTCTTGGCAATTGTGATCTGATACAGAAAAGTTAATGGGTCGTTTAATTTTAAAACAAAAGATTTCAAAGTACATTGGCATTGAAATTTCTTAAAAGTTTCTATTTCCAGTCTTAAAAGTGTTGATTATATATTTTTAGGTTTGCCATCAGAAAAATAATGCTGTTGGAGTTTAGGTGAGTTACAAGGCTTTGCTTTGTTAAGTTAAAGATGACAGTAGGATGGATGCCCTTTTGCCTGAATAGCATGCATTTTGAGTTGTTTCTCTAGTTACAATAACATGGGTTGAACAAGTTATATTTTGCTTGGTTTCTCTAGAGTTTTGTAGGAACAAATTTGTGTTGCCAGCTGCTAGAAATTTTGTTTTCCTTCTGGATTAAAATGTGACTAACACATAGTTGTCCCAGCCTCTAGCCATTGTAATCTAAATGTTTCAAACAAAAGGAAGTTCCTACCCGCTGGGTACTGGGAAATGCACTTTAGGTAAGCACTCTACCTCTGCCCTATATCTGTAGTCCAGGAATGTACAACTTGTATGTTAGAGCATGCTGCAACCAGGTTTAGCTAGTGAGCAGAAAATAAAAGCCACAGTAATACTATTTATCATTTGTTGATCACCTCTTTTTTGTTGTTATTGTTTGTTTTTCAAGGTAAGGTCTTGCTCTAGCTCAGTCTGACATAGAATTCATTATGTTGTCTTTGGGTGGCCTACCTCTGCCTCACAAGGGCTGGGATTAAAGGTGTGCGCCACCATGCCTGGCACCTGTCTCTTTTCAAAATATATTTTTTTACTTGCAAGCAGCAGGAAGGAAGATGGGTACTCTAGGGCCTCTTGTCACTGCAGACAAACTCCAGAGGCATGTGCCACTTTGTATATCTGGCTTTACATGGTACTGGTCCTCAGGCTTTGTAAACAATCACCTTTAACCACTGAGCCCTGTCTGCAGCCCAAACCTGTCTTCAGTTAAGCATAATGCTAGACGTTTTATATATATAGTACTCATAGCAACGCTGAAACTTAACATGTCTGTTCAACTTCCAATAAGTGGGGAAGATAATCTTAAGTAATTGTTGAAGATATTGCAATTAGGAGAGCTGGGATACCCATACTTGATGCTAAAGCTCAAAGCTTATCTACTTCTTCTGTATGCCCCTGAGACCTGGTCTGTGCCAGAGGGAAGATGTTTTGTTGTAAGAATCATTCCCTGTGTGCACAGACTGGATCTTCATCAAGAGAGAAAGTGAAGTTTATATGATAAATCAGCTAGTACATTTTTAGAATTGTAGCACATGATTTGGTTTCATCCTTATAATCATCTTAGCAAGGTTTTTCTGGATTGTAATGGAAGCAAATGAAACTAAAGTGAGTGTCACCTGGCTGTTGGATAAGTACATGTGTTTTGTCACACCATACCACTTTTTTTTAAAACTTATTTATTTGAGAACAACAGACAGAAAGAGGCAGATAGATAGAAAATGGGCGCACCAGGGCCTCCAACCACTGCAAATGAACTCCATATGCATGTGCCACCTTGTGCATCTGGCTTACGTGGGTCCTAGGGAATTGAGCCTTGAAGCGGGGTCCTTAGGCCTCAAAGGCAAGCGTTTAACCTCTAAGCCATCTCTCCAGCCCACCATGTCAATTTTTTATGCGTTAACTGTTACCTTTTCCTTACTGTAACAAAACACCTGCAGTCACTAGGCTTGTTTTGGCTCATGGTTTCAGAGGATTTGGTTCATGGTCCCTTGGCTTTGTTGGGTCTGTGACAGCATAGTACATCATGGGGGCAACTTGTGGCAGAGGAGGCATGTTTAACTCAAGGCAGGCAAGAAACAGAGAAAGGGCTGAGTCCCCAGAATCCCTTTCAAGTGACCACTTCTTCCACACACCCCTGTTTCCTACAAGTTTCACCTACTTCCAAGAGTACCATAGGCTAAGGATCAGACCTTTGGGAGAACATTCCAAATCTACACTAAAGCAGGAGAGGTAAAATGAAGAGGATCCAATTAAGATGCACAAGACCTCTTGGGTCAAGACACCTGGAAGGGCTATAGGAGTTGAAGGAGAAAGCCTGATCACACCCTAAAGACATTAATGACAGTAAAAGTTCTCATAACTGAGAAGTAGAATTTCTATGAGAATGCTGTTTTCTTTGTGCCATCCTGCAAATATGACCCTTCTAATGTTTGTAGTGGAGGTTAATTAATTATCTTGCTAGAGTGGAAAGGGAGATGGTATGGAAGAGTTAGCTGAGCATATACAGAAAAGTAAATTGAAAATGAAGAGTTCCCTTAAAAGTCATAATGGGAAATTTACTATGTACTATATAAATTTGCTTAACTGCTGAATCAGGCAGTTACTGAACAAATCCTTAAGTTTGGAGAGAGATGTACTTTGGAATTGTCCAAATCTGTTAGCTTAAATCATCGGAGCTCATTGTCTTGTTTCTTAATCTGAAAAATGTAAAGAATTGGTTTTGAGATGGGCCAGGCCAGGGTGTAGTGGAGCACATCTTTAATCCCAGCTCTGGGGAGGCAGAGGTAGGAGGATCATCATGAGTTGGAGGCCACCCTGAGACCACATAGTGAATTCCAGGTCAGCCTGAGCTAGAGTGAAACCATACCTCGAGGGGAAAAAAAAAAGAGATTTGGTTTTGAACTTGTTGTGTGTCAGAAGACTTATGAAGTAAGGCATTACTGTTAAAAACTGGCTGGGGCTGGGCGTGGTGGCACATACCTCTAATCCCAGCACTCAGGAGGCAGAGGTAGGAGGATTACTATGAGTTCAAGGCCAGCCTGGGACTGCAGCGTGAGTTCCAGATCAGCCTGGCTTGGTGGGAACCTACCTTGGAGAAAAACAAGAACAAACCTGGCCTTGAGAGATGGCTTATTGGATAAAGCACTTGCCACAAAACTGAAACAGAGCCCACAACAAAGCAGGAAGCCGAGGTGGGCTTCTGTAATCCTGCTGTGCCTCTGGCCATTTTCCAGGAAGTTCATGAATGGAGCAGTCCACAACAGCAGAAAACCATGCCTCAAGCAAGGTAGAAGGGAAGGAGCAACCCAAAAGTTGTGCTCTGATCTCCACACGTGTACTGCAGCATGCGTGCACCTGCACTTACACACTCACACATACATGCACACTAAAAGTAAAATAACATAATAATAATAAGAGCTGATAAGCTACTTGTATTTTTAGAGCATATGAAAAAAATATATTCTAGAACTGTATATATTCCAAGTATATTGCCAAAAAATAATTTTTAGATAAACTGTGGTAAAGGGGAGGTCACACAAAGCAAATTAGATCAGGTGAGAGTGAACAATAAGGAACTAGAATTAGATCCTCCTCTTTGCAAACAATTTCAGATATAATTTATCTGAGGAAATTATGAAAAAGCAAACAAAGGTAAAGATGAGAAATAAAGTAATATAGAGGCTAGAGTGCCAAAGCCTAGTGGGAGTTTCAGAAAGAATTTGTAGAGAGCCAGAAAGCAATTTAGAAAGTATGTTTACATTCTCTGGATTTTCTAGAGTTGGTGAAATACATGTGTTTTTTTTTAAACTCCAGAGATACAGTAGGCTATGATTATAAAGAGAGCCACTAAAAGATGACAAATGGGCTGGAGAGATGAGTTAGTGGCTAAGGTGCTTGCCTGTGAAACCTATGCGCCCAGATTGGATTCCCCAGCACCCATGTAAACCAGATGGATGTGGTAGTGCATGCATCTGGAGTTTGTTTGCAGTGGCTAGAGTCTCTGGTGTGCCCATTCTGTCTCCGCCCCCCCCCACCCCTTGCAAATAAATAAAAATTAAAGAAAAAGAAAGATGACAAAGGTAGAGTGAAGATTTTTTAATCCAACAGACCAAAAAGTCATTTTTTTAAAAAAATAGAAAGGACAAATTATGAGAGCTCTCTGTTGTAGCAATAGAGAATGAAACACTATTATCATATATAAGAAAACAAATTTTAACATTCACCTGGAACTCTATAACCAGCCAAGCTGCCATGAAATAGATTTCAGATAGAGTGATTAACCTAAACCTGCAAGGAAGAATTGAAGTGAAACGTCACGTTTTTATGAAATAGCACATTAATTTCCCAGATTGCAAACTAACCAAGAAGGATTCATAAGGGTAGGTCAATAGAAATACCACCAAGAGTGAACTCTTGAGGTCTGGAATTAGAAAAACTATAGCGTCATGGCAGAATGTAAAACAGCTGTGTGTGGGCACAGATGCTTATCAACTTAGTATGTGTAAGGATTAAAACAGAAGGAAGAAGTCCTGCTTTTTTCCATTAGTGATTGACGGTCTTTAACAGCCAGTACTGTGACTGATGTCTGTGATTTCTATAGTAAGAAATGGCTAAACAATGTTTTAGAAATCAGAAAGACTTAAATTTGTTAAAGTAGTTCCATAGTCTAAAATAAGAATTTTGGTATCTAGAGGCGAAGCTGCTAATTATCTTGAAATGTGACTTCTGTTGAATGTTTGACAAATTATTTATAAAGCCTCTTTTAATTAAGTATCAGAATTTCAAACAGTCATTTTTCCTGGTAAATTAGTACTAATGTCTTAGATACATTAGTTTGTGAAGGTATTTATGATATCATTTTTGTATAGTTGATATTTGTTGGATATTTTCATTTTTTACTTCATGTGAGCCTCAGGTAAGGGAAATATTTGGTGGTACATAGTTTTTGCATGCCAGTGTATTAGTTGTTTTGTTGCTATGACATACTGTCTGACAAGCAGCTTGAAGGGGAGGGTTTATGCTGGCTCCCAGCACAAGGGGCTTCCTCGCGTCCGGGAAAGCATGGAAGCAGGAGCTGCTCTAGCTGGAGCAATAGGAACCTAAGGCCGCTGGTCCCATTGCCTCCTCAGTCAGAAAGCAGAGAGAGGTGAGTATGCGGTCCAGCTTGCTTTCTCTCTTTTCCCTTTTTACTCAGTCCATGACCTCATGCCTTGAGGTGGTACTACCCACATTCAGGATAGGTCTTTCCCTTTCATTTAAACCTCTCTGGAGGTGTGTCTTCTCGGTGGTTCTGAATCCAGTCAAGTTAACAGTTAGAATTGAGTGCTGCAGTCAGTAACCTTTGCTGTGTTTGTGTTCTTGCTTTGAAGGACGGGACCATCATTCTCCAAAACCACTACACTACACACACACACACACACACAGTTTATAGCAAGTAGCCCTGCCTAGATGACAGTTAAAACATGTGGAAGAATCACTAACTATAAATACACATTTTCAAAATGCTTTTGGAAAGTAATAAATAATTATGTTTTTCAGGTGAGTGATACATTGTGTGTTGGTAACTAAAGAACTATTTTATGCTTTTTTACTCCTTTAGTCAATATCTTGAAAATTATCTGTGGATGAATTATTCTCCAGAAGTGTCCAGCAAGGCTTATTTAATGTCTATCTGCTGCATGGTGAATGAGAAGTTCAGAGAAAATGTCCCTGCATGGGAGGTAACTGAATTAAACTAATGCATAGCTTTTGTAGTGTGCTCAGTTAAGCCTGTACAGAGTAGCAGAACCTTTTCTTGATTTCAAGTATTCTGTTAGGTCAGCACTTTTTAACTACTAAGAGAAAGAATGCCTATGAGAACTGAACTTTTCTTTAGTGCTGGCTTAACAGAGTCATAATCAGAGAATATCCAATATGTATGTTTTCTTTACCCACTATAAAAATGTTCAGTTAATTAAAAGAGTGTCTTTCCCTCCAGTCAATTTTTTTTTTTTTTTTTAGCCTATGGTAACCTGCAACTCACTCTAGTCCAGGCTGGCCTCCAACTCAAGGCATTCAGCCTCTGGAATACTGTCATTAATGCTGTATTCTGCTATACCCAGCTCTCCTCTGGTCATGCTTCAAGTGAAGAAAAACACAGATAATATCATCTGTTTTCACAAGTGGTTTCCAAACTAAGAAAATACTAGAGTATTTAAGTATTAGAATCCTTAAGCTAAAAGCACAGACATTTCTCTCATATATTAAGTGGCTGAACAGCATATTAGAGCTCACATTAAACTGCAGGCCCTCGGTCTCACTGAGAGATCCCAGGGGATTGAGCCATTACAGTAAGGGAGGGTGGTTGTTGTTACTATTATTACTTTGAGCCGGTTAGTAAGTTCATCAATTTGTATGTTATAAAGATCATTTTGATGATTAGAGCTTGCAAGAGGGAAATAGCAATGTAATGATCTCCTGTTTTCCACTTAAGCCTGTACACATTTAAAAATACAAATTTTCCACAGGGGTAGATTCTAAGACCTTCATAGACATCTGAAACTTCAGATAGTACAGAAGCCTATATGTACTTTATATTTTCCTATGTTATCTATGATAAACTTCAGTTTATAAATTCAGACTAGTAAAGTTAACAACCATAATAAAATAGAACTGCCATAACAATACGCTGGACTCACATTGTCAGCATTACTACTCTTGTGTTTGGGATATCATTAAATAAATGCAGTTATTTGAATATATATTCTATTCTACCATAATCAGCCTGCTAACTAAGTAGTGAACAAATAGCTTGTATCGTATGGTTAGAACAGCCAAAGGACAACTGTAAATCATTGATGATTTTTGGAGATAGGAATAGAAGGGTTGAGGGATAGTTTGGAGGGTTATCTGTTTAGGTTTTTGAGTTGAAATTGCTTCTCTAATATGTAGTAGTATATACACAGCATTTCACAGTAGACAAGGAAATGTAAAGCTCAAGAGCTACAAGAGACATTTGCATGGAAGGTGTGTCTGGAAAGATTCCCATATGGTAATGTGGACTGGGGAAGAAGAATGGACTAGAGCTTTAGGAACATTGTTGGTTAAGTAATAAAGGGCATAACAATTCAGTGACAAGGAGCTGAGGGACCCAGAGAGGTAGCTCACTGGGAGAGTGCTTGCTAGCATTTGTGAAGCCCTGGGTTCAATCCCTAGCAGGAGGTAGGGGTGGAGAGGGAGGGAGAGAAGGGAAGAAACAGCAGTTAAGGGCTAATTAGGGTCTATTGGAATTGTCTTCTGCTTGTTTCATGGGAATGGAGTTGGTAGAAGCCTGCTTCAGAGAAATGAGTGGAGACAAGCAATGCAGTCACGCATTGCTGCACAGTCTGTGGCAGTGAGAAGAGGCTGGAGAATACTGACATTGCTGACAACTTAGAGTAAAATTCACAGTAAGCAAGCGAAACTGTCCCAGAGATTAATTAAGGTGTGAAACTATAATTTTTACAGAAGAGTAGTTTCATGTGTTTATGAGGAATAAAAACACTTTAAAACCTTAATAAGAATGTAAAGCTTAAGGTAAATATAGGCATAATCTTCAGAAGAAAAAACAAAAAGATGTAAGTTCTTTTTAATGAGCTAAATATGCAAGTCTCTGAGTTATGTGAGAAACTCATACTTAACATCAATGTCAATAATCGTAAGCATGGTTTGTAAGCATGTAATACCTGTTTCACACATGCTTAGATCATCTTTTTGTAATTATTTGATTGTGTTAAAAACTTACCCATCCTTCTTGAATAAAAAAAATAGGTGAGAAAGCCAGTTCAGAATGAATCTATCTTTAAGAAAGGAGATTAGGTGAATGAACCAGTTCTGACAGAAAGAAGGTGACTGAGTCAGGACTTGGAGAAAGAAGAGGTGAGTGAGTCATTTCTTAGAGAAAGAAGAAGAGGTAAGTGAGGCACTTCAGAATAAGTCTTTGTTTCTTTTTGCAGACTTTTAAGAAGAAGCCAGACCACTTCCCGTTCTTTTTTAAATGCATTTTGAAAGCGGCCTTAGCAGAAACTGATGGTGAATTTTCACTCCATGAACAGACAGTCCTACTGCTTTTTCTTGATCATTGCTTCAATAGCTTGGTAATCTTACTTTATGTTTTGGGGGGAATTTCCAAGTTTTACTCTTTTAGGTTGAGTTTGGATGAAATTAACTAAAGCTATCTTTTCATGCACAGCAGCAAATGAGGATATTGCTGAAAGCTTGATTTCATCTACTTCTTAGATCATTTTATAAGACTTGTTCCTTTCTTAGTAGCTTTGGATTTGATCTCTCCTTTTTTCTGTTTATGCACGTTCAAAGGGACAGTGTGAAAATGAGAGGCAGCAAAGACCCTGTAGTGCATCCTGTGAACTGTGACGGCTATAGGTTCCTCACTTGTCAGTCATTCTGTATAGCCACATCCGGGGGAGACTTGTGTTTTCAGTTGACTAATTAAGGCCAATTGTGAGTGGTCTTTGCAAATGTCTTGTATGTGATTCATAGGCCTCATAAAAAATGAAATACTTTCAGTAATTAATATTTCATTTGAGCTTCCTTATACTGGTTTCAAGACAACTGCTTCTCAGTTGTTGGTGCCCTTAGGCCTGTGCAGGAAAATTCATGGAGCTTGCTCTTACCCTCAGTCTGGATGTGAATTGATGAAGGCTGTTGCTCTGTCTTGTAAGATAGAAAGGGGTATATGATACATCCAGTAGGTACGACTTACCTTATTGACATTTCTAAAACTACAGATCCAACAGAAATATGTTAACAATTCTTCTTTAGATATTGAACAAGCACAAAGTTCATTAGTAATTGTTCAGTGCTTGTTTTAATCAACTGAAAAACCTAGTTTATTATTGAAATACTTTATCTTTTCCAATATGCTGTCACTTCTTTTGTGAGCCAATTATAGCAAAAATATTTGTGAACACATAGTAAGCTAATACTGGACCATGGCTCTTAGAGGAAAATACAGGGTTAAGTTTCTGCAAAGCTATATGCACAACTGACTTCCTCTTGTTTTCATTTTTCCTTTTCCCTTTTCTTTCCTCTTTCCTTCTTCTATTCTTCCTTTCCTCCCTGCTTTCTTTCTTTGTTGCAGTTGAATCCATAACTTTTTTTTTTTTGGTTTTTCAAGGTAGGTTCTCACTCTCATCCAGGCTGACCTGGAATTCACTATGCAGTGTCAGGGTGGCCTTGAACTCACAGCGATCCTCCTACCTCTGCCTCTCAAGTGCTAGGATTAAAGGCATGCTCCACCAGGCCCGGCTGTAACTTTTTTTTTTAAGGCAGGGTTTCCTGATATAGTCCAGGCTGACCTGAACTTGTGATTTTTTTGTACCTTGGTCCTCTGAGTGCTGTTATTAATTATAATCCCAGGCTCAGTACATAGCCTTGTATTGTTTGCTTTTGCTTAAAGACCTTTTACTTAATATATAACCGTAAACCATAAACTTACTTTCAACGACACTCAGTTGTTGTTTTTTTTTTTTTTTCCTTGTTTTTTTGATGTAGGGTCTCACTCTGGCCCAGGCTGACCTGGAATTAGCTATGTAGTCTCAGGGTGGCCTCGAACTCATGGCAATCCTCCTACCTCTGCTTCCCGAGTGCTGGGATTAAATGTGTGCACCACCATGCCCATCAGCTTATTTTTTATTGTAGCTTATGTAACACACACACACAAGACATGCTTCACAGTGTATTACACCCATGAATGTTAACACCTTGGCCTTGGTTTTGTGTGTGAGATCTATTTTAAATAGCAAAATCACCAACACAACCATAAAAAAATAAGAAAATTGTATCTCTAAGTATATCACAAAAAGGACACTTGTTGGTAGTATGAAAGCAAAGACTAAAGTAGAGAACTAGCTCAATCTCAGCTAGGAAAGCACTTAACCTGGCAACTCAGAAGTTTTGCTGCTTTCTGCTGTCTGTGGACTCTGGTTTTCTCTGCTGTCTGTGGGCTACTGAATAGTGTTGGTTTAAAATTTACAAACTTTAAAAAAATCTTTGAATAATGCAATTTTTTTAAGTTTAAACTTTTAAATAGGAAAATATTAAAATTTAAAAATATTGATGCATATTTTTCTACCAGGATTTTTAAAAGGAGTAAACTACTTGCATAAGAACTTCAGAAAAAAATTCAGGATGTTTATATTTGTTTTCTTCATGCTTTAAACAGGAGGTAGACTTGATACGGAGTCAAGTACAGCAGCTTATCTCCCTCCCAATGTGGATGGGCTTGCAGCCTGTAAGTTTCTTTTTCAGTCTTCTCAGTATATATGAGTGATAGATGTGGTTTCAAGCTGTGTAGCTTTAACATGGATATAAGTATCAGCCAACAATCTACATTCTTTCTTCAAAAAATTATTACACATTAGCTTATTACAAATGTAGTTGTAAAATGTTGAAGAATTTTTTGTACACTCTAATATATACTTAACCTTATTTTAGTATTTGTAAGGTACTGTTTATTGAACTTGAAATGAAAGTGGCTTAATTTCAAAAATATGGTTATTGGGCTGGGAAAAGGCTCAGTGGTTAAGGTGCTTGCCTGCAAAGCTTAAGGACCAGAATTCAATTCCCCACTACCCCAGTACCCACAAAGTGGTGCATGCATCTGGAGTCCTTTTGCAATGGTGGGAGGCCCTGATGTTCCCCTTCTCTCTGTCTGTTTCTCTCTGCTTGCATAGTTACTTCTCATCTATTTGAGAGAAAGAGGCAAATAGAGGGAGTGAATTGGTATGCCAGGGACTCTGCTCTAGTCACTGCAAACAAATGTCACATGCATGTGCCATTTTGTTTTTCTGGCTTTCTATAGGCACTGGGGAATTGAACCTGTGCTCTTTGGCTTTGCAGACACGTGCCTCAACTGCTAAGTCATTTCTCCAGCCCAAAGCTAAAGTTTTTATTTCCTTGATTAAAATATATATATAGAAGGTCTAGATCAAGTTTAATATTAACCATCTCTGTGTTTTCATCAAGTCTATTGAATAGCATATGTTCATACTCAGCATATATCAGAGATTAAGCTAAAGCCATCATTTTTTTTTAATGTAATGCTTTATTCAAATGTCTGTATATATATGGCCTATCTCAGTCTTCCAAATGCTGGTCTTGGGGCCATGGACTACCATACTTAGCTATCTTTAGTATTAGTGGTTATTTTTATGTTCACAGTTTGAGAGTTTCAAATTTTAGTGATTATACTTGTGTTCATGTTTATATTTTTTCAAAGTTAAATCCTTAATTTTTAAAGTAAAAGAAATTACTGAGTTTATAATCTTTTTATTAAAAGTATCAGAATTGGATTACTAAAAATTATGTAATTATTTCTTGTCTTTCAAAGTTTGTCTTTTTATTTTTAGAAGTTACCACATAGTCTGTTCATATGATAGAAAGTTAGCTTAATGAGAATCTAATTCTTATCGTTGTAAATATTGAAGGTATTGGCGGTTTAATACCACTTGTTTTTCTAGGCACGATTGGAATTAGAATTAAAAAAGACACCAAAGCTAAGGAAGTTCTGGAACTTGATTAAGAAGAATGATGAAAAGATGGACCCAGAAGCAAGAGGACAGTATGTTGCAAAGCATTGCATGTTAGCTTATTGTGCTGACTTGAGGTCACAGGCAGTATTGTTCTTTGCTGATCCTTTATGTAGTGCTGAGCCCAACAGATTACTGATAAGTACTTTTATTTAGACTGTTGTAGAAATATTTTTTCAGAAGACCAAAGGAAAAGCTATAATACCACTATGTGTTTTCCACTTTTTTCTGTGCCACTGGTAAATTTCACTAGTTGTTCTCTCCTTCTGTTGTTCATGGTCTGTCTCTCATGAGTGGTTCTCAGCTTTCTCCATAGTCTTTTCCTTCTTCTCCCTTTCTGCCCCTTCCCTCTCCTCCCTTCTTTCCCATTCTATCCATTGCTTCTCTTTCCTTTTCTTTTCAGTGATACAAATTGAACCTAGTACCTTGCACATGTAACTCTGGGCTGTATTCCCAGCCGTTCTACTCTTACTAACAGCTTTTCCACATCCCACCATCATTCAACAAATACTGTCAACAAATATTCAGTACTTTTTGGTTTTGAAACAGGATCTCTAACCTAGGATGTTCTTGAACTTCCCATGTAGTAGAAGATGACCTTAAACTTCTGATCCTCCTGCCTCTACTTACCAACTATTACATACATGCACCACCATGCCCAGTTGACGTGGTGGGGATTGAACCCTCGATACCGTGCATGCTAGGCGAGCCCTTTGCCTCCTGCCCTACATCCCCAGCACATTTTTATCAAGTGCTTTTTAGATGTTATCAAAGTTATTTTTTAATTGATTATTTTTGTTAAGTTTCTTTTTTGTTGGTTTTTCGAGGTAGGGTGTCACTCTGGTCCAGGCTGACCAGGAATTAACTCTCATCTCAGGGTAGCCTTGAACTCATGGCACTCCTCCTACCTGTTTCCCGAGTGCCACCACACCCAGCTTAAGTTTCTTATTAACAAATTTGATTGTACATAATCTTGGTAGTCAGCTGTTTAAATGTATTATTTCTAAAGCAATGTCTATTAATAAGGTGAAAGTCTCACTATGTTTTTATGGAGCAGAGAACTATTAGGATGTAGCAGAGGAGACCTCCATGATCTCAGATTTGTTTCCCACTTACCTCTTTGAGACTAAATGATTTGTGCTCTGGCTTTATTTCCTTTATATTTTTCCAGCAGCAGGACTGTTTCTTTCTCTGTCTTCAGTTTCTGCTTTCCACTAACAACTTTTTTTTTTTTTTTTTAGATGCATGCTTTTTTTAAAAGAAATGTGTGTGCATACACAATCATACATACACAAGGGCTTCCTTACCTTAAGTCTCTGCTTGCATTTTTGGCTGTTAAATTTTGGAACAATCTTGAAGCAGTTGAGGTTAAGCCGCCAAGACTTGAAGCAGAGCTGCAAACTAGATGTAACACTTGGGCAAGATATCAGTGAAAACTTAAAATAACAGTGGAAATAGAGGTAGAATGGAGGAGTGGATAATAGAGAGGTACTTAATGTGTGTTTGTGAATAATTGAAGGTGAAATTGATAGTGAAAAAGGAATTCTCTGGTTGAGTGATTGGATAGTAATGAGATATTCTCCAAGATGGGAAATGTCAGAGGGTACTTTCAGCCAGCAAGAGACTGTGGTTCAGAGAAGTATAAGTGCTACATCTGAAAACTGTTGAGGCCAAGAGACTGGGTGAGATGGTGAGGTATATAAAATGTGATCTGAAGGTTGAGGACTAAAGTTCAGGGGCTGGTGGTTATGAAAGAAAGGGAAGATAGGAATTTGGGAGTGAGAACTGTACGAACAGGGTGTTAGCACCAGAGTAGAAATATCCCTGTTTTAATTTCTAGCACCAGTTTTTTCTCTTTCATATCATTTCAGCCAGTTTCTAGTCCTCGTGATTCTTTGCAGTATTTGACTATTTTTCTTAAGTTTGTTTTTAAGAAATTTTGATTGCTCAGCTTGATTTAGTCCTAAATCTCTCTCGTCCTGATTTTTGTTCTTCTATATAACATCTTCCTTTAGACTTCTACTTGGATGAGTGTCTTGAAATTAAATTTTGTTTATCTAAGTATTACTCTTTTTTTTTTTTTTTTTTTGGTTTTTTGAGGTAGGGTCTCACTCTGGCCCAGGCTGACCTGGAATACACTATGTAGCTTCGGGGTGGCCTTGAACTCATGGAGATCTTACTACCTCTGCTTCCCGAGTGCTGGGACTAAAGGTGTGCACCACCACACCTGGCTTTACTCATCATCTTTTTTTTTTCTCCTAAACTTCTTGTGTTACCTGGTTTCTCTTAATTTTTCTAGCCTAGCCAGTTGGTCTTGGAAAACTTCAGACCTCTGCCTGGCTAGCTACAAGAAGCCTGGTGGGCTTCCTGACGCGCCCTGTGTCCTATTTCTGTGCTGTTCATACCGTGCTGTCATTATTCAGATCTGATGACTGCACTACTGCAAGAAATCCCTAATTAGCCTGTCTTTTAGCTTCCCCCAGCAGTGCAGTTTAGTTAGCTTTTTTTTTGTTTTTTAAGTTGTTGTTTTGAGGTAGTTTCTCACTCTGGCCCAGGGCCTGGAATTCACTGTGTAGTCTCAGGGTGGCCTTGAACTCACAGAGATCCTCCTACCTCAGCCTCTCTAGTGCTGGGATTAAAGGAGTGCGCCACCATGCCCAGTTTAGTTAGCCTTTTTTATTTAAAAAACATAAACAAAAACAAAAACTGTTACTTTTTAGGTCTTTCTCCTCGCAAGCATTCAGTATGCCTTCCTTCTCCCCCCAGAACAGATTCTGAACTCTGTATAATAGCTTCCCAAACTCCTATATTTCTTGTGATCCCCCATTTGCTGTTTTAGTCTCATGATTGATTGCTCGGCATGCTCCCATCCTCAGCATACTTCTTTTCCTTCCAATCCGCTTAGCATCTAAACACTTCAGACACCTGCCTACTTCAGGCCACCATGCTCTCAGAACTCCTAAGTCACAGCGCCTCTTTGTGCTTTGACTGGAACATGTCTAGTTGTTGGAAGTAATGGTTCTCAAACCAAATTTAGCTCAGTTGCTATGTCACGTTTGTCAGTTGCTTTCCCTCTTAGAACTTGAGTGTGGAGTGTGAGCAGTAATGCATTCTATAGGAATTGAATAAAGTGATTCATCAAGTGCTTGCACAGCTCATACTCTGGGAGAGTAAGTGCCCAATTGATGTCAGGCACTTTTATATTCATTACCACTGGCAGATGTTGCTCATTATATAAGATAATTTGTCATTTCAGGTACATTTTAATCCTTCCCACTCCATTGATTTCCAGCAGGTCTAACAGCATCATTTGTTGTTATCTGACATTTGATAAATGTTTGCTGATAAAATTTGTTAACTTAGTAATGAGAAGAATATTGATTTAACTAACATTTAGTTCTTTGCCATTGTAATAGTCTATCTAGTACCTTAAACATATATAACATTGCTCCTCCTGGTTTAAATTAAGTTTTACATTTTTAAGGTTAATATTTCAGTGGAAGTGAAATTTTGAAATGTCGTTTGCAGTTGTGATTCTTGAATTATAACTGAAAACATAAAGTAACAGAAAGTGCTTGCTTACTAATTCATTAGGGCAGTAATGAGGCCCTTCCTTTCTTCATGTGAGACTATGTTTACAAAGATAAAATTATGAGTTTACATTCAGGTTCAGAGAGAAGTGGAACATCTGAACAGTATAAAGGCTTTTCAACATTTATAATTTGCTTTATAGTAACTTTTTCAAAAATAATTTTGTTGCTGTTGTTTGGTTTTAGAGCCTACCAAGAAAGAAGATTTCTTTCACAACTCATCCAGAAGTTTATCTCTGTGCTGAAATCCATCCCACTTTCTGGTAACTCTCTTCTTTTACTCAACTCATTTGGGCTGGAGAGATGGCTTAGCGGTTAAGCACTTGCCTGTGAAGCGTAAAGGACTCCGGTTCGAGGCTCGATTCCCCAGGACCCACGTTAGCCAGATGCACAAGGGGGCACACGCTCTGGAGTTCGTTTGCAGTGGCTGGAGGCCCTGGCGCACCCATTCCCTCTCTATCTGTCTCTTTCTCTCCCTCTTTCTCTCTGTTACTCTCAAAGAAATAAAAATGACAAAAAAATAGAAAAAAAAAACCCTCATTTGTAAACTTACGTAGTTGCCCCTCCAGAATTTACTCATCTTTAGTCTAAGTTTTGCTCTTAGAATGGCTTTAGGTTGTCCTTTCCATTTCCTGCGTTTTGCCAGTCTTAAGCCTTGGGGCTGTCTTCAGGGTTATTAAGGCCTGTAAATACTTTGTATTTACCTACCAGATCCAGGTTCTGTACAAGACCTTTGGTATCACATTTGCAGACCTCATTTTCTCATTTACTTTATAGTACTGAATAGTGATTTCAGTTAATGTACTGTTTGGGGGAAAGACAAGAACTGGTTTTCAGATAATAAGCTATAAGATGAAATGGGTCAATGGGGCATTTTCACCCCTACTTTATTTTTTATTTTCCTCCCCCAGTACTCTTCCCTGTTCCCTCTGCCTTCTCATTTCTCCTTATTGATCTGTGTAAGGTGTTTATATGTTTTTTATATAACTTTGGCAGGTCTTTTGTGCTTAGGAATTTGGCCATTTCTGTTAGATTTTCCAATTACTTGGAATAAAAAGTTTCATAGTATTCTCTAATAGTTCTGTGGCATCACTGGAACTGGTTGCAATTTTTCATCTATAATTTTATTAATTTTACTCATCTCTTTTTTTTTGGCAAGTTTGGCTACAGGTTTGTCAATGTTGCTTATTTTTTTAAGAACTAAGTCACTTTCTTCTTTTTATTCTATGTCTTGCCCTTTGAGTCTCCATTCTGCCCAAATTTTTATTTTTTCTTGCTACCTACTGAGTGTGGGTTTGGTGTGTTCATATATTTGTATTTATAAATGCACTCTGCTATTCTTCATCTTTTAAATGGTGAGTTGAGTCCATCTGTATTAAGGTGTGTGTGTGTGTGTGTGTGTGTGTGTGTGTGTGTGTGTTTGAGGTAAGGCCTCATTGTGTAGCCCAGGCTGACCATGCCCAGCTGCCAATTTTAGGTCTTTTCTAGCTATTCTATTATTTCAGGGCCTGAATTAGAGATTTTTGTTAGTTAGAAAAGACCATTTTCCATATATAAGGAAGAAACTCTCATACCTTGTTCTTTTTTTTTTTTTTTTTTTTTTTTTTACTTTAATTTATTAGTTTTCAGTAAATACAGGCAGTTTGGTACCATTATTTAGGCTCATCTGTGATCTACCCCCTCCCATTAGACCCTCCTTGTTAATGAAAATGGGTCGTGCATTGTGGAGTTAGCCCCCAGTTATTGGTATGATAAATGTCTCTGCAAATCATGACCCAACATGTGACTCTGCCATTCTTTCCGCCCCCTCTTCCGCAAAATTTCCCTGAGCCATGTTGGGTTCATTTTTGGTCTGCTTCAGTGCTGAGGTGTTGGGGGCCTCTGAGGCTCTGGCTCTCTGATTTGGTAGGAGTTGATTTTTCTCTGCGTTGATCTCCTTCCCCTTTGTGCTGGTATCCGGTTCACAGGAAAACATCACCCTTGCTTATTTCGCCAGTTGTCCTTAGTTTCAGTTGGGCCCCTTTTGAGGTATGTTGGGGCAGCTCTCTTCTTAGGATCTGCATCTATCTGGAAAAGAGAAACAGATTCTCCAACGGAGAGTAAGTTAGCATTGAGATAAGAGTTAATTTTTTGATAGACAGTTTGATAGGTGTAGGCCCTCTTATACCCCGTGATTGATGGTAGCTTGATATTGTAGAGTGGGCTTGTGTTTGGGTATGGTTCTGACTTGTTTCCTAGCTCCAGCTATGGGTCTAGTACCACTGAGTGGATCAGTTAGCCAAATCAAGAGCAATTGATTCCTCACCATGGCTGTGTACCACTATTGCACTTGTGTGGGCATCACATCCGGTTATTTGTTGCTAATTAGGTTAAACAATGTGTTGCTTGGACAGATCTTGGTCATTTCCCCCAGTCGCCTATGTAGCGCCTTCTGGCACTAGACACGCTGACTGTCTGGGGACTGACTCTCTCCTGGCTTCCAGCCATGTCATTCCATTTTATGCGTCAGCTGTGTATGGAGTCTTCAGCAATAGGGTCTTACCACTGGCCTTTGGTGGGTCATTAAGTACTCTGACAGAAGTCTGTCATTGTTTTGGGAAACCTTGTAGGTTTCTCTGATCAAAAGCTCATTGTGGATTCATACCTCGTTCTTTAACCAACACCTTCCTATATACTACAACTTAGTAAATGGGATTTTAAGCATTTGTGGGCTTCTTCTCATAGGTCTGACACTGGCTTTAGTAGGGTATTCTTTACTGAGAATCTTAGCAAGGCAACAAAAAAATTATCTCTTAAGCCGGGTGTGGTAGCACATGCCTTTTATCTCAGCACTTGGGAGGCACAGGTAGGATTTCTGTGAGTTCAAGGCCACCCTGAGACTACAGAGTGACTTCCAGGTCAGCCTGAGCTAGATTGAAACCCTACCTAGAAAAAGCAAAAAAATAAAAATTCTCTATTTCATTTCAGTTAGGCTTGTCAGCATAATTTTAGCTGATAAATGGTAGGCCATTTCCTGAGATTAGGAAAAAAAAAAATCCAATCAGTAGATATTACACTCTGGAAGAATTTTATTTCACAAGGCTGTCATTTAAAACAAATATGATTTTTAAGGCTGGCCTTGGTGATACACCTTTAATCCCAGCACTCAGTAGGTCCAGGTGGGAGAATCACTGAGTTTGGCCTGAGACTACATAGTAAATTCCAGGTTAGCCTGGTAGACTAACCTGGTAGGTAGCAAAACCCTACTTTGAACCCCACAAATTGGTTTTTAAAATAGCACATTATATTTATGAACAATATTGTTATTTTAAAAATCATGTATTAGCAGAGCATGGTGGTACATCCCTTTAATCCCAGCACTGTGGAGGCAGAGGTAGGAGGATTGCCATGAGTTTGAGGCCACCCTGAGACTATGTAGCGAATTCCAGGTGAGCCTGAGCTAGAGTGAAACCCTACCTTGAAAAACCAAAATAAAATAAAAGTAGTGTATTGCTTTACATATCATTTCTGTTCTACTGTCAAAAGTAATACATGTTATTTCAAAGATAATCTCATAAGCCTCCTTCAGTTACAAAAAGTTATACATGCACAGTGGCAAAAATAGCATCTACTTGAGCTGTTGTGCTGGTACACACCTTTAATCCCAGCAAGTCTGGAGGCTGTGGTCGGAGGTCCACTGTGAGTTTGAGGCCAGCCTGGGACTACAGAGAGAGTTCATGTCAGCCTGAGCTAGAGTGCAACCTTTCCTCGAAAATAGCAACAAGAATATTTACTTTGGTATCTGAGATAATTTTTAGAAGTTGAATGTATAATACTATTGAGAAAACTAGAACAAATCTTTCGGGAAGATAGGAGGTAAAGAGAAAAGAATTTCCCAGAAGCTAATAGCTTGTGCAGCAGTGAACAAGCAACAATAGAGCAATGAGTGTGACAGAGGCCCTGCCTCAAACAGAGAGGATGAGAGGCCCTGCCTCAAACAGAGAGGATGAGAGAGGCCCTGCCTCAAACAGACAGTGACAGAGGCCCTGCCTCAAACAGAGGATGACAGAAGCCCTGCCTCAAACAGAGACAGTGACAGAGGCCCTGCCTCAAACAGAAGCAATGACAGAGGCCCTGCTTCAAACAGTAACAGTGACAGAGGCCCTGCCTCAAACAGAGAAAATGAGAGAGGCCCTGCCTCAAACAGAAGCAATGACAGAGGCCCTGCCTCAAAGGATGACAGACCCTGCTTCAGATAGAGAGGATGAGAGACGCCCTACCTCAGACATAGAGAGTGACAGAAGTCCTGCCTCCAAAGGTGACAGTCCCTGCTTCAAATAGAGAGGATGACAGAGGCCTTGCCTCAAAGAGGGTAGAAGGTGAGTACCTAGCTGAAGGCTGTTCTGTGACTCCACATGCACACACCATGACACCAGCACGTCACACACATGCTCATACACAACTGAAACTATGTTTTGATTTTTGTACCCCCAAGTTTTCAAAATCAAATTAAGGTTAATTTTTTTTAAAGTTAACATTTTAAAAATATCTTTGTACACCAGATAATTGTAATATACTTCTGAACCAAGCAACAATTCTTATTTTTTTGTACTTACAGAGCAAAATATCAGTAGCCTGCTCTTTAAAATTTTTTGTAAGATTCTTTCAGTAAACTACAGCTCAGGAAGAATAAGAGATGAATAATTTTCTATAAATTATTAAATTATTACCTATATTAAATAGCACACAAAATGGCTTAGTAAAATTTGACGTTTTTCTCTTATATCTAGAACCTGTCACTATGGACAAAGTTCATTACTGTGAACGATTCATTGAACTTATGATTGATCTGGAGGTAAGAAAAATGCACAGTTACTTCCTATGTAAATCATTAACAGATAAAGCACATGACTACATTGCAAATATTTCTTTGTCACTTCAAATTGCCCTTAGTTTTTGACTATTTCATGGTGTCATGTAAAGAAGGGTTTTGCTCTTTAGATTTTGAGATAGCTGTTCTATTTATTTTGAGATAGCTGTTCTATTTAGTATGAGTTGCTGTTTGTTGTCCATTTCTAAAATGGATTCTTAAAATAGCACATTATATTTATGAACAATATTGTTATTTTAAAAATCATGTATTAGCAGGGCATGGTGGTACATGCCTTTAATCCCAGCACTGTGGAGGCAGAGGTAGGAGGATTGCCATGAGTTTGAGGCCACCCTGAGACTATGTAGCGATTAAGATTGCATATTGTTCAGTCAGGATTTTAATGGTACATTCAACTAAAATGTTGGTGTAGTTCAGATTGAATCAATTTCCTTTTCTTTTATCTTTAATAGCAGTCATTCATTCATGATTTTCATTCATATTATAGCTCTGCCAGTACCTAATTTTATCTATTCAGTATGTAAAATATGAGTAACTTTGATGGCATTTGATTAGATAAGTAGTTTTCAAACTGTTACCATCTCAGTTTCTCATCTGGTTCGTACTATCATAGAGTGGTAGGTATTGTCAGAGAAAAAAGCCTGTACTGAGAGAGGGGGCCTTCTCCCTTTTCTTCCAGAGCAGCTCCACTTTTCCACAGTGCATACCTGGATGTCAGACATGCTATAAAAGCATTTTTGCCCTATGCTAGATCCTATTATTTTTTAATACTTATTTTATTCATTTGAGAGAGAAGGAAAGACTGATAGAGAAAGAATGGTAGGCACACCACGGCCTTCAGTCGTTGTAAATGAACTTCAGATGCATGTGCCCCCTTGTACATCTGGCTTACATGGGTACTGAGGAATTGAACCTCGGTCCTTTGGCTTCACAGGCAAATGCCTTAACGGCTAAGCCATCTCTCCACCCCAAGATCCTGGTTTTTTTTTTTTTAATTTTTATTTCTTTTATGAGAGAGAAAGAAAGGTAAGGAAGGAAAATGGGCAAGCCAGGGTCTCCTGCCACTGCAGAGTCCAGATGCATGTGCTACGTTGTACATCTGGCATCACATGGGTACTGGGGAATCAAACCCAGACAGCAGGCTTTGTAAGCAAGTGCCTTTAACCACTGAGTCATCTCCCCAGCCCTAGATCTTTTTTTTTTTTTTTTTAATATTTTATTTAGGCTGGAGAGATGGCTTAGCGGTTAAGGTGCTTGCCTGCAAAGCCAAAGGACCTTGGTTTGATTACCCAGGACCCATGTAAGCTAGTTGCACAAGGTGGCACATGTGTCTGGAGTTCATTTGCAGTGGCTGGAAGCCCTAGTGAGCCCATTCTGTCTATCTCTCTCTCTCTTTGCCTCTTTCCCTCTCTCATATAAATAAATAAAAATAAAATATTTTAAAGTGTATGTATTCATTGATTGATTGGAGGAAGGGGGGGTTGTATATAGAGAGAATAGGTGTGCCAGGGCTTTCAGCCACTGTAGAACTACAGACACATGCACCACCTTGTGCATCTGGCTTTTTGGGGATACTAGGAAATTGAACATGAGTCCTTAGTCTTTGCAGGCAAGTGCTTTAACAGCTAAGCCATCTCTCCAGCCCTAGATCTTGTTTTTTATACTTTTAAGTTCTGTTGCCATTGTTGAAAGGCATTGCCCTGAGGGTTTTCTTAACAGCATAAGACCCTTTGTTCTTGGTAACATGTATCTTTGGGCAGGCTGGAGGGTGTTTTGTGATGTGAGGTAAATGGTAGATTTCTAGTTTTAGCTGCAGAAAATACACATGAAATTGTCACTGTGATGTTTGTTTGTCCTAGGCCCTGCTTCCCACGAGGCGCTGGTTTAACACGATCCTGGATGATTCCCACCTATTGGTCCACTGTTACCTTTCTAGCCTTGTTCGTAGAGAAGAAGATGGGCATCTTTTTTCCCAGGTGAGCCCTGATGGGTCTGAATATACCTATTGTTATCTCTGAGTTGATCTTTGCTTTGCCATGGGAATACCAGGGCATGGCCCAAGGTTAAATGTTTAAATATGGATTGAATGATAAATCAGAATGCATAAACTGAATGCATTCTTGTTTACACATACACAATTCTAAAAATTATATAATTTAATTTTAACTATATGTTCTTTTACTAATGGACTGAATTATGACTTTGGAGATGAAGTCTTACATGTTTGCTCATTATAATAACCATTGTGAGATATAATGGATAATGAGCAGTCAGTGACTTTAGTGAATTGTGTCCAGTAGCATGGCCTAGTCTTTCTTAAGACAGCAGTGGCATGACGTGTGTGTGTACCTCTTCTGAATCCTTGAGTAGGGAGGCATATTGCATAGGTAGCATTGTGTATTTCCTACAGTGCCACGCAGAAGTAACCATCTAACAAATTTGTAATTCTTACTTATCAATGAGAACATAATTGGAGAAGCAGAGTTTTTCATGTATTATATATTCTGTATCTCGTGCCTTTAAGCATTTTTTCTCATTCTCTTTCTACCCAGTAATTTTTCACACATGTTAAAATATATTAAAATTTTTAATATCTAATGAACCACAAATTAGAACTGAAAAATTTGAGGAATCCAGATGGTAGACTTCCACAGCAGGGAAAGTAGGGCTTCTATAGCAGTGGGACTAAGTTAGAGAAAGGATTGGTGGCCATGGAGACCATGGAAGGCTGGATGGTAAGTGCCCTACTTGAAGCAGCATGTAGAAGGGAGAACATGAGTTCCAAAATGTGTGTGTGTGTGTGTGTGTAAAAAAGACTTGGGAGTCCCAGCTAGGAATGCAGTTTATAATTTTGTCGTGTTATTAAGGGCTTTATTTGTTTCTTTGTTTTCATTAGAATTCTGGATTTCCATGGCCTACCTCCTTAATGTCTCCTACATATTGGGATTTAAGTTTAAATTCTTCTTTGTGTACAAGTAGATTATATATGTTAAAAAAGCTCAACAATTGATTCATAAGACATTTATTTTCACATAATTATGTTTGGATATCTTCTGATTTATTTGTTGTGTAATGTGGCATTTCAGAATTTTTTCAGATGGAAAGTCCATGAATTTTCCCACCATTTTTATTAGTGTTATACTGTCTTGGTATTATGTTCAACAGTTTATAATTTAAATGTACCCGTCCAGCTTTTAGACATGCTTAAGTTCTATACTGGCTTTGAAATTAATGATCAGACTGGAAATGCTCTGACAGAGAATGAGATGACCACAATTCACTACGATAGAATTACTTCTCTACAGGTAACTAAATGTAGTGTGTGTGGGGGGGGGGGGGGGTTGTATATATACATATATACATGCATATCTGTATATCTTCTTTGCTTATGCTCCATAGTGGTGAGCCATACTATAATTTGGGTTTGTATATGTACAGATAGAAACAAAAAGTATTATCTACTTTTCAACTTTTGAAATGATTCTAGTTCATCTAAATCCTATGAATCAGTATACTAATATGTGATGATCAGAAATCTAAGTTATTGGGCCACTGTGCTATATACACATATTAGCCTTGCTGTCTATTTTATGAAAGAAATTGTCAACATATGGCAAGGAACATAGAAACATACATATATTAAGCTAAACACATCTACCGGGGCTGAAATTCACCAGTATAGTTTAGATATGCACCCCACCCCACCCCAACCACTCTTGCTGATCTCACTCATCACTATTGAGCTGTATTTCCTCTTATGGCAGAAGGAAACTTACTTGTTTATTCATTCATTTATAGACCAGATCTTCCTGTGTAGTCTAGGCTGGCCTGACTTCGTGACCTCCTTCCTTCAGCTTCTCAAGTGCTAGAATTATAGTCATACAACCTTCTCAATTGAAAGAAATTGTTTGAAATAGTTTCTGGGTAGAAGGTGGTAAAGACTCATTCAAACATAGTTCAAACTCTCATAATCAATTTCTCCCTGTTTTAGAGTCTCTGATCGTTCCCCAAATGTCACATATTTTATGATGGGACACTGCAGTAGTCAGTCACTTTGGAAAAGGAGTTTAGCTCATACATCATTGTCTACCTTCTCAGAGCATTTGTGTTTTTGTTCTTTTGCTTTTGCCCTTGGAGTGGCCATAACTAGTATGGCATGTAGTCCATTCTTTTGACTTAAGCAGGTATGATAAATTCCCAAGGAACTTAGCATTTCCACTGCTGACAGAGGTTCCAGCTTTGTTCTTGATGTTGCTTGTTGCATTCTTTTCCTGGCTTAGGCCACATACTCTCTGTTTTAGGGTCACTTTGCAGTCTGTGTAGTGACCTCATACCATGTGCACATCTAGCCATGGTGAAGTCCTGTGCCATCTACCGTGGGACATTAAAACTTCTGGTTCTGGTTCTTTTCTGTAACATAGAGGTATGTGGAAACTGGAGGTGTTACCTCAGACAATGCATAGGTCATCATAGTACCACTATTACTAACTTCTTGTAGGTTAACTCTGTGTTGGTTGGGTTGTCCCTTGTGAAATCTTCTCCCAGAGTTTCAGACTAAAGCAGAACACAAACATGATTTTGGCCCCTTGGGGTATTTCTCCAGTGTAAATGTGCCTTGAGACTTTCAGTCTTGTTAGGTTCATTCTTGTTAATAAAATACTTGTTTTTTTTGTTAATCCCTTCATATGAATGATACTAACCTGTATACTGCTTTTAAACATAATCACAGTTAACTTTAGAAAGCTATGGATGTTATGCAGTGGTAGAGCACTTACCCAACATGCACAAGACCCTACATTGACTCTCTAGCACCATATACACAACAAAAAGTTTATAAGAGAAAAAAACCTAAACATTGACTGTGTTTTTTGCTTTTCTTCTAGAACAGTTCTTGCTTTCTTTTATGATATTACATGCTTCTGGCTGAGTGGAGCAGAAGTCACATAGATTTATTTATATAAGAAAGACTAGATATCATATGTGGGTTTTTTGGTTTTGTTTTGTTTTTAGGATACAAATACTGACCCTGTATATTTTTGTTCGTCTTTTCTAGAGAGCTGCTTTTGCACATTTCCCTGAACTTTATAATTTTGCCCTCTCAAATGTGGCAGAAGTAGATACTCGAGATTCCTTGGTCAAGCTATTTGGACCTCTTAGGTAAGACAACACAAAAACTGCTCTTTTAATATCATGCTGTTGAAGCTTTAGTTTCTTCATTGCTTTTATTCATTTCTGTCCTGTTTTGGGTACAGTTACTGTCGTTTCACTTTCTTCACCTCTGTAACCAGTACTCACCTCTAGTACTTTGAAATCTTGAAGTCACTGCTTTAATGGGTAGTTAAGAATTCAAAGTTATGGGCTGGAGAGATGGCTTAGTGGTTAAGCGCTTGCCTGTGAAGCCTAAGGACCCCAGTTCGAGGCTTGGTTCCCCAGGTCCCACGTTAGCCAGCTGCACAAGGGGGCACACGCGTCTGGAGTTCGTTTGCAGAGGCTGGAAGCCCTGGCGCGCCCATTCTCTCTCTCTCCCCCTCTGTCTTTCTCTCTGTGTCTGTCGCTCTCAAATAAATAAATAAATAAATAAATAAAAAGAATTCAAAATTATTATAATTTTTCACTGCTTCATCAAAGGTATTCTTGCATAAAACTTTCTTTAGAAAATGCTGTCTGTGACTACATATAGTATAGATTTGGGCCTTTGCCTGAATCTGTGCCAGCAAGTTGTTCGTTTGTTTTTGTTTTTTCGAGGTAGGGTCTCACTCTAGCCCAGGCTGACCCGCAATTCACTATGTAGTCTCAGGGTGGCCTCGAACTCACAGCGATCTATCTACCTTTGCCTCCCAAGTGCTGGGATTAAAGGCGTGCTCCACCATGCCTGGCAGTGCCAGCAGTTTTGCATCATTGATTTTTTTTTTTTTTTTTTGGTACCATCAGGGGAAAAAACTAATGCCATTTAACAATGAATGTTCCTTGAAAAGATTTTAGGTACGAAAGGTTTATAGAGAATAGTCTGAAAATCATGCAGTCAAGGCTTAGTTTCTTTTCTTTTTAAAATGTTGCTGCCAGTGTTATAGAATAATACTCACTTTAAAAAAAATAATCTGTAAGAAAGCATGCTTCAAAAATGAAGTTTAAATTCTTCCTTTTGCAGTTCAAACACGCTCCACCAGGTGGCATCATACCTCTGCCTATTGCCAACTCTTCCTAAAAATGAAGACACAACTTTTGATAAAGAATTTCTTCTAGAATTGCTGGTAAATATTAACATTCTCTAAATTTCTCATGTGGATTTTTTCTACCTTTTGGATCATTCATAAAGATGTCAGTTGGTATTAACATCTGGACTAAAGACTAGGTAGGTAATAGTTACCTACTTTTAGACTTGTTTGGCTTTTGTCAGATTTGTTTTCTTCACCTCTTGAATTTCCTCTCTCAAGTCTTTCCTCTTGTAAAGCTCTCATAGCACTCATTTTATTTTCAAGCAGCTTCTATGTCAGTGTCAGACAGCGGGTTCATACATGGGCTAATTGACACCATTTCTTTCTTTAAGGAAGTTGCATCAAACATACAACACAAATGAATAAACAGTCATGTGCTTATTTTCAAAGTAATCATTTAAACATAATACTGTTAATATTAGGCCATGGCTTACAAAGCATTTTCCCTGTCTTAACTACATGAGCTTCCTAAAAGCTCCTTGTGCTCTTCTGACGGTATACAGTTTTCCCTGAGTCAGGTGGTTGGTAGTGATAATAAATGCTAACCAATGACCAAAACAACTTCTCCTAGGCATCTTTCTGATAGAAAATAAGATTGAGTAGAAAGCTGCTCCTGTGCATTTTAGAACCTTAAAACTAAAATTATACTCTTAAAACTTACAAAGTTTAGAGCCGGGCATGGTGGCACACACCTTTAATCCCAGCATTTGGGAGGCAGAGGTAGGAGAATCGCCATGAGTTTGAGGCCTCCCTGAGACTACATAGTGAATTCCGGGTCAGCCTGAGCTAAAACGAGAACCTGCCTCCAAACAACAACAACAACAAAAACTTACAAAGTTTAATAGCATTAGTTGCATTGGCTTTTGTTTCTTTTATTTCATTATGCTTTAGTTTATTCTAATAGCCCATTACTGGCAAAATACACATACTAATTAACTACTACAAAATGTTTTTTTTCCTAAAATAATTCTGCCTTGAATGAAGAACTTGTACTTCTCAAATATGTTATTATTATTAGGTAACAAACTTTATATATGTGGTATATCTATAATATTAATGGTACAGATTCTTCCATCATTGAAGGATATTTGGGTATAAGAATAAATGCTAATCCAGGACTTGGCTGCTTTGGGGTGTTTCTTATTTCTTTTTTTTTTCCTTTGATTAATACTAATTACTATAGTTCTTACACCTGGTGTGGTCTGGGGGGCTTTTATACCATTTCACAGTTACTCATCTGACTTGTATGAGTTGTTGATCAGTGAGTGTCACTTCTGTTTCACTCAAAAGGAAACTGAGGCTAGGAAGCTTAAAGAAACTTGCCCAGTTTTTACATTGCTCATGGATAGAAAGAATGAGATTTGACTCAGTTCCATGTGATTGATACTTCCTTTACATATGATAAAGGGAAGAAATGTAGGAAAAATATTAAAATGCTACTATAACTGAAAAACTGGACATTTCACACTCCATATGTGATGGTGAATTTTTCCATAAGTGGTTCTGATTGTACTACGATGTTAACACCTTTCTGCATTAAATCTTGTCCTTTTAGGTATCTCGTCATGAACGTCGTATTTCTCAAATACAGCAGTTGAATCAGATGCCTTTGTATCCAACTGAGAAAATTATATGGGATGAAAATATTGTTCCGACAGAGTACTATTCTGGGGAAGGTATGGGAAAGAAATACAGATTTCAGGTGTAGTATGTTTTTAGAATTCATCATATCTAATTGAGAAAGTACTGTGGTTTATTCTGAACGTTAGAATAATGTTCTGCTATTCAGCTTTAAAAGCCAGGAAAAGATTTAGAACTTTAAGTATGTATTACAAGGATTTATATTAAGTTTAAGTGTATTTAGAGTATGTATCAGCTTGTATCAAATGTGAGTATTAAACAACAAGGCTGTGTCTGGAGATTTAACAATTCAGGAGGTATGGCTTTTGTTGGGTCACTGATAGGCTGTGCTTAAACAGCTCTGCCCTTTAACAGCTTTCTTAGACAGCACCAACACTTGGCAATAACTAGGCTTGTCAGGGTTGTTGCTTCATGTAGTACCATCTGCCCTTACTTGCTCTGTATTCAGTACACTCTTACCTTGAACCTTCCAAGTGCTAAGATCATAAGCATGAGCCACCAAATCCAGGTAATAAATCCTTGGTTTTGACCTCAAAAGATGCTATTAATTTTGTACAACTACTCATTTCAGCAGATGTGTTTCTAAGTCCTATCTGTTCTATCTTCTAAAGATGAACTCGCCACAGTTGAGTAAGTGAGGAAGTGTATTCAGTTATACTTTGAGGTACATTTCTACTTAATTTGCATATGATGAATTGGGTTTTTTTCATGACACTGTCAATCATGTGTGTTATTTGTTCTCATTTGATCCCTCCTTCACTATCCTCTCTCTCTTATACCCCTTTTTACTTCAGCAAGTTCCCTTCCTTCCCCTGCTTAATCCCCCATTTTGCTTTCTTATCACATGTATTCTATTATCCTATTTTCCACCTCCCTTAAGATGTCTTCTTCCTCTCCAGTCCCCCCCCCCCCCCAATTGTGACCTATACAGACAAAGATCTGGAGAGATAGCTCACCAGTTTAAGAGCACTTCCTCTGTGAGCATGAGGGCCTGAGGAGGCCTGAGAGATCACTTGAGTTTGATCTATAGGATCCACCTGAACACGTGGGAATGGTCACTTGTATCTGTAACCCCAGTCCTATACAGAAACTTATATCTGTAACCCCAGTCCTATATGGAAACAAAATATGTGAACTGCTGGAGCTTACCAAAACAGGGCAAACTCCGGGATCAGTAAGAGACTTGGCTCAAATAAGAATGGGTGGGCTAGGTGTGGTGGTTAATGCCTTTAGTCCCAGTATTCAGGAGGCTGTAGAAAGATCACAGTGAATTCAAGGCCAGCCTGGGCTACAGAGTGAGTTCCAGGTCAGTCTGTGCTAGACTGATACCCTGCCTTGGGGTAAGGGAGTCCATAGAGTAGGATGCCTGGTGACATTCTGTTCCAGCCCCCACCCCAGATGAGCACAAGGGTGCATACACACACCTGCATATGTGTGCACACATAGGATTTTATGTCCAAGTTCTGCATGTAAGAGAAAGTGTAGTGTTTCTAAGTCTGGCTTTTCTTACTTAACATCATAATTTCAAATCACACCTAGTCCCTGAAGTCATATTTCAAAAACATTTCATGAAATCTTGGCAGCAGTAGCTTCATCATTAATAATAGAATTTTGACAAGTTTTAAACATATGTGTTGATACATTTATTTAAAGGAAAAATTGGGTTAGAGAGATGACGTAGCAGTTAAGGCGTTTGCTTGCAAAGCCCAAGGACCCATGTTCTACTCTCTGGATCCAATGTAAGCCAGATGCACAAAGGTGAGGCAAACGCAAGGTGGTGAAAGTGTCTGGAGTACAGTGGCTGAGACCCTGGTGTACCAATTCTCTCTTAAAAAAAAAGATAGTAAAAAGGAAAAATTGCTTCAGAATTATATCCTCGGTGCTAAATTTCAAACTTTTTATGTTTATACAGAGATTAATGTTTTGATTTCTCACATCTAGGAATACACACATGAGTGGTAAAACTCTGCAGAAAGACATTGAAGCTATAAACAGGTCAAGAAATGATTCCTTTGAGGGGGAAGTGGTTACCAGTTTCCTAGTTAAAATGTCTCTTATTGATATATATGTCCTCTTTTCTTTTTCTTCTGTACTTCTGGATTGTTGGATCTTCTTTTTTCTACAGTCCTGACAATTCTTTTTCTTTTTTTCTTTTTGCCTTACAAGTCTCTGCAGATGCATCATCAGGCTTAAGGTTCTCCTATGGCAATATTCCTGGTGGTATATTCTGTCATCAGGAGGCATACCCTGTCTTTCTTAGTAGCCTTTGGTAGTTAACACTTTGATCTTTTACTTGAGGAAGAGTTGCACTTTAATTTTTAAAATAAAAATGTGCTATTGATAGAGATGCTTTCCCACCTGTGTCTGAGAGAAATTGAGTTAGATTACAAGTCAGAGTTAAGTCTCACACATCCATGTTTTTTGCTGTTGTGTTCTTTGATAGGGATAAGGATTATGAAAATGTTATTTGCCAGTAAAATTTGTTGTGGCTTAAAAAAAACTGATTGATCAATTATTATCCAAAGAGATAGTTTTAAATAATAATAATGGAAAAATTTTGTTCATTAACAGAGAAGAGTAAAACTAAAATAATTAACCTGTGGGCATTGCCTTGTCCTTAAATGTCTAGTCCACAGCTAGGCAACATAACATAGTAATTAAAGTTTCCATTATCAGTTTTGTCATGGGTTGAGTTTATGGTAATATTTATTGCCTCAAGATTTGAGCAATATAAATTGAGTAGTAAATGAAGAATTTTTTAACCAATTTGATACTGTATGAATGTTAAGTGTGTTTAGATACCTTTGTGTGTGTGTTTGTGCTTGCACATGTAAGTGTGTATAGGTGGATGTGCATGTGTGAAGGGTTGAGGTTGTTGCCAGATGTCTTCTTTTTTTCCTCTCTACCTTATTTTGAGACAAAGCTCAGCAGTTTGGCTGGACTAACTAACGAGCAATTCTAGGGGATCCTGTGTCCACTTCCTCTTCACAGAGATTATGTGCCACCACATCTGGCTCTTACTTGGGTGCTGGGGATCCAAACTTAGGTCCTCATATTCACAAGCACTTTATCAACTGAACTTTGCCCTCACTACCTCCACAGGCTTTGAGAACTAGTATTTGCATATGAGTTATTAACATGTAGATTCCATGTACTAATCTAAATGTATTCTTTATCCTCAGACTTAACAGATACCATTTGTTAACATGGCTTCCTTGTGTGGTAATAAAATCGTTATGATGTATACTGTATTTTAGGAATATCATTAGATTCTTATTCAATTTTTCATGCCATTTTTAATACATAGACAAAATTGTTGATTAAAAGAAAAATTCAACTCTTGATATTGTTTTTCTTTTCAGGTTGTCTTGCTCTTCCCAAGTTGAATTTACAGTTTTTGACTCTACATGACTACCTCCTTAGGAACTTTAATCTCTTTCGCTTAGAATCAACTTACGAAATTAGACAAGACATCGAGGACAGTGTCAGCAGAATGAAGCCATGGTCAGTAAATTGACTCCACTTCTAATGATGAGATAAATTCAGCAAATCAAATATTTGTACTAGAAAACTCGTAGGAATATTTAAGAGAAATATTACTCACAAGAAACCTCCCAAAGTAGGGGTATCTATTCTTTGAGAAATTTTATAGTGTGACATAAAATAAACCAGAAGTGCTAAAATGTAAAACATGCATCTGAGTGCCTGGAGCTACAGCTAGTAGGGAACTGAAGGAAGAGAAGTCATCCTAGGCCAGGAAAGGGAGGAAGCAGAAGAGAGTAGGTTGAATGCTAGTAACCTTACGTAGAAGGGAAGGGTATAAAGCTGGCCAACTGCCCTGTGCTAGAGCAGGTTAGACACTAAATCCGTGAAGAAACAGAAGAAGGTTTTCTCTACCCTGGCTCTGTGACTGTTACTGCGAACTGTGGGAAGTGTCTGGGGGTGAGGGGTGTTGTAGAACATTATGTAAATGGCTCATTCAAGTCTTTCCTGGCCCTCCATCCCAAGAAATGCTGAAGAGACTAAATCATCAGGATTTTCTTGTAGGACCATTTCAGCAAGTCTAGTTGCTTGATAAACTTTCTGCTTAAACTTGACACTCCATCTGTACTTTATGTCTGGAGTTCCTTTAAGATAAATCTCAGTTATGGGATTTGTGGAGGTTAATTTTGGATTTTTAGATGTGACTAACTTCTTTCACTGTGAAATAGATTTGGGTTTGTATTTTATAAGTTATTGCAAATAAATATATTATTCTGTGAAATGAATTTATATTACCTTATATGCATATGTACAGTTAGTGTACGTTTTGTCTGAAAAGCTTAACATTGTTTTAGTGTGTACTGATTTAGGTATATTCCATGCTTCTCTCCTTACTAATTGCAGAGAGCAACCACAGACATATGATTATGATGTACTTTTTCTTCCCATATTTTATTTATGTACTGTTCTATTCATTATTAGGCAAAAAGTTATTCTAGATGAAACACAAGCATATTTCTGCCTTAATAACCAGTTGAGTCAGTAAACAGACTATCACTGTGAGATTTGTATGCCCACTGGCTGATCATCCCTGCCCACAGCTTTACTGAAATTACTGCCCATTGTTCATACCCCCATGGGAGTGCTGGATCTGAAAACTTCCTTACAATTTATGGCTACCTTACATTTGTATGCTGAAATAAAGGGCCTAATTTTGGACATTGTGAAAAATAGGGATTTATTAACTAGCAGTTCAACAAATAGAATCACTTATACATTTAATTTAAATGCCAAATACAAAAAAAAAAAACCTACATAGAATTTTTATGGTCTATTAATAGAGGATCTTTAAAATTATACTGTTTTATGGTAAAAGAAAGAAAATGTTGCTTTTTGGATTTAATTCATATGTGTTTGAAACAATAAATTGTTCCTAAAGTTATATTCCTAATGCCCACTTTTGAAAATGATTAACATCATAAAAAATTGATAAGAGGGCTAGTCACATGTATGCTGAGGGCATTTTTGCTTATTCTGTGTTGGAACTATTGGGTAACCATAAAAAATGATGTGCTCTCGGGGACAGAAGTCTGCCCACTTTAATGTTTCTTCTCTCAAGTAGACATTTCAAGGAGAAAAAGGAGTAAAGGGATTGGATTAGTGGTTGCCTGGGGTAGGGATTGGTTGCAGTTGGACAAAGAGATCGTTTTTAAGGGTGGTAAAAATAGTCTAAAATTTTGTTGTAATGAAAGATGTATATCTGTGCACGCTTATTAAAAATCTTGAATTTAAAATTCGGAATTACACAGAATGACCAAGTTTCGTGAAAGTATCTTAATTATATTGTGGTAAAGTGATAGAAATGGAGGAAGTGATAAAATTATTTTTCAAGGGCCTTTTAGAAGTTGTCCCAATGCTATCCACATGATGGGACTGCAGAACCATTATTTTTAATTAGTTTCTCTCTTTAATAATACAAAGTAGTAGAGTTTTGTTTTTTTTTTTTACCATCATAAAACTTGCACATTAGATGTAGTTTAATTTTGTTAGCATGTCACTTTGGGATTCACTTTTAAATTTTAAGTGCTGCCTCAGGTTTTATGTTCCAAATATACTATTTAGTGTGAAAGCTAAAAGCACAGGCTAGACTAGCATAGGAAGGAGGAGTGTTCTGATGTTAGTGGTGCTGGTTTGTGACTCTTAACTAGTTTCCCCTCTACTCTTTGGCAGCATCTTCTAGGTGATTTAAGTAGACCCCTAAAAAGGTGTTCAGATACTTTTAATTTTTTACATTGTAATTTGTTATAAAGTGGCATTTAAGTACAAAAGTTAAGCACCAAAAAAAAGATAAAATATATGGCTGAAACTGTTTGATGAACAGAGGAAAGGGATAAGGTATAAGATGAGAGCTGAGTATACTCACCACAAGGCACGTCTTACGGGAGTGCTGAGAGTGCTTCCAGGCCAAAGTGGAGGAATTCTGATGAATACCATGAAAAGACCCTGAAGAGCTCAAGCATTTGTGATCAGCAACAGTAATGAAGTTGGCAGCATCGTACTTCTGATTTCAAATTACCTTACAAAGTTACTGTAATCATAAGACAGAAAGGCAAGGACATGGACAAATAGAAAATAATAGAAAGCACATACATGTGCCTATGTGACATATGTGCCAGGAATACACAATTGGGAAAGTCTAGTCTTTTCAATAAAGGAAACGCATACATGTGCATGCAAAAGTAAAATAAAGTCAGATCATTATACTAACAACTGAAACATTTCTGCACAGTAGGGGAAGAATGAGAAGAAAACTATGGAAGGTGAGAAGATATGTGTAAACCATATCAAATTATGAATTAATATAAAAATATGCAAGAAACACACAAAACACTGATTTTTTTTCCAATGGCAAGCAAGCTAAATAGACATTTTTCCAAAAACACCATGCAGAGCACCAGTTGTCAGATCATGTACTTCCAGACCACAACTGACTCTCTTGTACCTGTTAGGGTGACTGTTTGTAGAAACACATGGTTTTCAGAAAACAATACAGACTTCCTCCAAATTAACCTTGGACCCTGATCCAGCAGCCCCACTTCTGAATGTAAGTTCATAGGAAATCAAACCACCGTCTTTAAGAAATATCTACCAAGTCATGCCTACTGGGACACTATTGGCAGTAGCAAAAATTAGGACACTTCCTGTGTCCATCTAATGAAAGACTACAGTATACACACTAACGTACAATGTAAAATATTCAGTCTTTAAGAAGAAAGAACCCTTATCATTGATAACCATTGTTAGTACTTACATACTAGCTAAACATGTATTATAATGCCTACCTGTCTAGAAGCTAGAGAAAATATTTCGTTTGCATAATAACCTGCTTCTTCGGTTTTCAGGCAGTCTGAGTATGGTGGTGTAGTGTTTGGTGGCTGGGCAAGAATGGCCCAGCCCATTGTGGCTTTTACTGTAGTCGAAGTTGCCAAACCCAACATTGGTGAAAACTGGCCAACCCGAGTTCGTGCTGATGTCACCATCAATCTGAATGTCAGAGATCACATCAAAGATGAATGGGAAGGTAATGTGTTTCAGAAAGTGATGGTACCTTTTGCCTTTTTAGTTTATGGATTTTCACTATTCTGATAAGTTTTTTTTTTTCAGTTTTGTCTTTGAAATTTGATTTAAAACATGCCTGTTGTCTTTGCCATTATTAGGTATAAAAGTACTAAGGTTCATATGAGACTGTGCATCTCAATGTTTTAGTAACATAAAGCCACATTTGTATTAGTGTTCTAAAAATTGCAGTTTGTATAGTAATTTATGAAGATATTTTATAGGTTTCTAGAATCAGTGTAAAAGTATAATAATCCTTTTGTATTGTGTTCACTAGTGAAAGGGAGAAAAATCTATAACTTACACACACATGCAATCTCAGTAAGAAGTTAATATTTTCAAAAGATAAAAGGAGCCAAAGGGTATGGTATAGGGATGTCTCTACTTTGCTCATAATCAAAACAGGGTTTGGTGAAAAGCCTCTGAGAAGGAAGTAGTTCTTTATTTTTACCATGGATAAGAAATCATTGCATGACTGAAGAGATAGCTCTGCAGTTAAGAGCAGTTTAAGTGCAGTCATGAGGGCCTGAGGAGACCCAGGAGACCTCCAATTTGATCCATAAGACCTACATAAACGGCTAGGCATGGCCATGCATGTCTATAACATCAATCCTGTAAAGGCACAGAAACCTGAGTGTTGAGAATCTCCAGGGCTCTGGAAAAACACTGTAATCAGTAGAGACTCCAGATTACATAAGAATATGCCAGAGCCATGGGAGAGCTGGGCCTGGTGGCACACATTTAATTCCTGCACTGGGGAGGCAGACGTAGGAGAATCTCTATGAGTTCAAGGCCAGCTTGTGACTATCGAGTGAGTTCGAGGTCAGCCTGGGCTATAGAGAAGCCCTACCTCAGAAAAAATAAATAAGGAGCCCTATGGGAGTAGACACTCTACATTCTGCTAAGTTCTGCTCTGGCTGTCACAGGCTAGCACATCCTGTGATGCATGGATGCATACACGTGCACATGCCACACAAAACATGCAAACAAACCATCTGAGAAACCAGACTCATTGCGGGTGTCGTGCCGCGTGCCTTTAATCTCAGCACTCAGGAGGCAGAGGTAAGAGGACTGCTGTGAGTTTGAGGTCACCCTGAGACTACATAGTGAATTCCAGGTCAGCCTGGGCTAGAGCAAGATTTAAAAAAAAAAAAAAAAAAAAACAGAAAGAAAAGAAAAAACAACTGCTGGGAAAGTAAACCTCCCTAATTTTTTACTGTCCAAGATTTTAGTGATGAGAGTTCTGTATTATACTTTCTTTAGCAGCACACATGAAAACATCACTAACAACTGTGCTCAAAGTGCCTCTTAGCCAACTTGTAATTGGCATTTTGCTATTTCCTCCCCAGCTGTCTTAAGAGATCTGCTTGCTGTCCTGCTATGAGAAACAGCAGCCGCAGGTTTATCTCCTGCTCACTTCTTTGAATGCCAGAAGAAGTAGGATCATCCCTTAATAGATCAGTTGTCAACAGTGATTGCTCCCAACATAGTTAAAACCATAAGAAACATAAGATACATTTATCAAAGAATTCCAAAGGCGTCTAGCAATGACACTGGCCAAGTGTCTTAACAAATGGTTGCTCTAGTGGGTATCATTTGTAACAAATTGTCTGACTCTTATCCTTTATTGAGTCCCAGTCTGTCATATCACTTATCTAGAATATTGAGCACCTTCACTATTACTAAACCTTGAGAAGACACTTGGTTGCTGGAGAAGGTCTTATACTCTTATTACAATTTCTAAGACATATATAGGTACTTAATGCTGTTTTACACAGTGAGTGATAAGAGAGGTAACTTCTCTGCAGCCCCAGAAATAGCAGTTGTCGGAAAAGTTTTTAAACTTGGTAATAGGAATCTATAGATGGTATATGATAGGTCTCCTTTGTAAAGTTAAGAGAAGTACTTTATCCCCAAACCCCCATTTCCTCATTGTCTTGAAGAACCTGAAATAGAATCTGGGAAGTGCTCAGTGGGTAAAAGCCCTTGCCATGTAAGTGTAAGAGCCAGAATTTGAATGTCTAGCCTCCATGCAGATGCCAGTGGGTGTGGTGGCCTACCTGTAATCCCAGTGCCTGGGAGGCCAGGACAAGGTTCCCAGGACAAGCTGGCTGGCTAGTCTAGCTGAATTGCTGAGTCCTGGGTTCCGGTGAAAGACCCTGTCTCAGTAAAGGGGAGAGCAGTGGAAGAAGACAGCATTGACCTGCCCTCCACACCCGTGCTCCGTGCACACACCTGTCCATCTTCATGGAAATAACACATTCACATGCAAACGAGAAATCAGTACATGAAACAGTTGTAGTTTTTAAATGTATTTGTTCTTTTTTTTCTCGTTTTTTTTTGTTGTTGTTGTTCATTTTTATTTATTTATATGAGAGTGACAGAGAGAGAAAGAGGCAGATAGCGAGAGTGAGATTGAGAATGGGCGCGCCAGGGCTTCTAGTCACTGCAAACGAACTCCAGACACGTGTGCCCCCTTGTGCATCTGGCTAACGTGGGTCCTGGGGAATCGAGCCTCGAACCGGGGTCCTTAGGCTTCACAGGCAAGTGCTTAACCGCTAAGCCATCTCTCCAGCCCTTAAATGTATTTCTTGAATGCTTTTGCTTCTTCCTTTTCTCCTACCCCTTGCCTTGCCTTTCAAGATAGGCCTGGAAAAATGAAAAACAGAATGGGTATATTTTGGTAAGCAAGGTTGGTAGCAATAGAGTATTTGGGAATGAATGATGCGTATTACAGGGTATAGTTAAAAGAGAAGTGTTTTCCTAACTGGCCAGGGCCTGAATTCAGCTGCTATGTTGATCACAAGTGGAAGCAAAAATGAAAGGAAGGTTCTCTGAACTGTGTTGAATGTTGCTTTATAATAGTAGTTTTGAAATTTTTCAATTAAAAATTTTAAATATTATTCTCATCCCACCAAAAAGATAGGAAGCTTAGGGCCCTGTCTTCCTCATTGCACTCACAAGGAAACAGTTAATGAGTGCTGGATAGTGGCTCAGTCAGTAACAATCAGTGAAACTAGATGCTAAGTTCTGCTCTTGAAAGCACAGAGGAGGTGGTAGATAAGAAAGTTTAGAGAGAGTTGGACTCTTTGTAATAGGGGCTTTTGTAAAAATTCAGGCCTAAGATGTAATCTTTTAAAAAAATTTTATTTTTATTATTTGAGAGAATAAAAAAGGTAGGTAGAGAAAGAATGGGCACTCTAGCTGCTGCAAATGAACTTCAGATGCATGTGCCACCTTGTGCGCCTGGCTTATGTGGGTTCTGGGGAATTGAAACTGGGTCCTTTGTTTACAGGCAAGTGCTTTAACCACTGAACCATTTCTCTAGCGCAAAGATGCAATCTTGATAGAATCTTCTGCTTTTAGGAATGAACACATAGCCATTCCTCACTTTGACATTGGGAGTGTTTCTCAGGCTTACTTGGGCTCTAAGGCTTAGAAGTTTGATTGAGTTAAACAGAGCAAATGTCCATCAATGTAACTCAGCAAAACAGTTCCCTTCGTTCTCCTTGCTGCTCCTGATGCTTTGCATGGAATTTCAGTAGGGCAGGTTAGAGGTACTTTTAACTGTAGCACCATTAAACAGCACTACAAATGTTTTCAATGTTGTTAGCTGTACATTCACATTGTTGATTTAATCTAGTTATATATCTTTTTACCAAGGTTATGAGCAAGTGACTACAAATATCAATTAAATTATACAGTGGTGAACAAAAATAGATCTGAAAAGAATGAGGTATAGTTTTAATGTCTCCTATCTTCCTGTATCAGAACTGGGGAGCCAGGTGAGTCCATTAGTAGATCTGATGGCCCACAAGTTTGGGGTTTTGATATAAGTCTCCTATCTCTTGGTAGTCACTTTTAAAACTTTACACTATTTGTTAGTAAAAAGCTATTAAGTTACAGTGCTGAAGAGGTGGTCCAGCAGTTAGGGTGCTTGCCTGTAGAGCCTAATGACCTGAGTTCAATTTCCCTGGTATTCAAGTAAAGCCATATGTACAAAGTGGCACATGCATGTGGAGTCCAAGTCCGTTTGCAGTGTCTGGAGGCCCTGGTACGCCTATTCTCTCTCTTCTCTCTCTCTGCTTTCAAATAAGTAAATAAAAATATTTTTAGAGCCAGGCGTGGTGGTGCACACCTTTGATCCCAGCACTTGGGAGGCAGGAATAGGAGGATTACCATGAATTCGAGGCCACCTTGAGGCTACATAGTTAATTCCAGGTCAGCCTGGACCAGAGTGAGACCCTACCTCAAAAAACCAAAAATATATATATATATATATATACGTACGTATGTATGTATGTATTTTTAAAGAGCTATTATGTTTCATTTTCTATAGCCTATATTTTTCTACAAAATAACACTTTTGTGCACTGTTGCATTATTCCAGTGTTGACTGTTCTGGCAAAGTTCTGTTAGGCTATGATTACAGTGACATTGATAGATCACTTCAGCTGTTGTCTGAACCACACCAATCACAGTAAAATACAGATGAATTATATACCAGCCATAGTTTGCTTACTTAAAATGTTAAACATAAGAATGATGACAAGCATCTGGTTTTAGAACTGTAGCATGACTTGAAAGTCTTATTCAATAATTAGTTCATGACATAAAAGTTTCTAATTTCAAAGTAAAATAGGTTTTCATTTTAATTGCTGTGAAATATTGATAGAAAAACTCAACATTGTGTTGAAGTACAAAGTTGGTCACTCCTTATACTTTGCATGTCTTTTTTTAATATCTCTCTTCCTTCATAGTAGTCAGAATTTGCTAACAAAAGACTGAAAACAATATAGTGCTAATAAACAAAAATGCCCTTTTGTTTTACTAGGTCTTCGCAAACATGATGTATGCTTTTTAATTACTGTGCGTCCCACCAAACCTTACGGCACTAAATTTGACCGAAGGAGACCTTTTATAGAGCAGGTTGGCCTGGTTTATGTCAGAGGCTGTGAAATCCAGGGCATGCTGGATGAAAAAGGACGAGTCATTGAAGATGGTGTGTATTTGACAGAATGTGTGTGTAGGATGGTAAATTTCTTTGGTGTTTCTCCTGTTTTCTTCTTGGCAAAACTATTAGCAGTTATTAAATACAAAAGATAATATATAAAATAGTGTAAGATATCTTGTTCACAGTTTTATAGTTAGGTTTTATGGTTCAAAACCTCTATGGTGATAGAGCATGTGTTAGGCCCTACGTTTACTTCTTAACACTGCAAAAAACACAAAACTATAGTAGTTGTACTGAAGTATTCCATTGTGCCTCATAAATACGCAGTTATTAATGCTGCAGTTGGTTGGGTTTACAGCTTCTTTATTAGATGTTTGGAAAAATAAGATTGTGCAAAAAAACCTTTTAAACATGCTAGGTGTGGTGATACCCACCTGTAACCTCAGCGTTTGTAAAGCAGAAAGAGGAAGGTCCCAAATTTAAGGCCAGCATGGGATACTTAACTAAGTTGCAGTCTATGTAGGATACATAGTGAGACCCAGTCTCAGAGAGAGAGAAAAATATAGAGTGGGCGAGGGAGGAAAGAAGGAAGGAAACTCCTAACACCTCTTAGAGATGTTCATACTTTTGGATTCAGTGATTATATTTGCTGAATATTTTAAGTTTTACTGTTCTAATTTATTGTAGCAGTGGTTTTCACCTGAAACAGTACTGTCCCACATTCAGAAATGTATGGTGCTATTAAAGACTGTCAAGTAACTAAGATAACTCTGTTAATGACAGGATGTTGCCATTTTATGAGCGACTTCTAGGGCTGGTAAAAATTGTAAACAGAGCTACCTTAGAGAAAGAATTTCTCTGTCTGAGACTCAAGTATCATTAATGCCCATGTAAAAGCTACTTTCTGGGCTCAGTCTGCTCTTTTTTTAAAAAAAAAATTATTTATTTGAGAGCAAGAGACAGAGAGAAAGAAGCAGTTAGAGAGAGAGAGAGAATATGAATGGGTGTGCCAGGGCCTCCAGCCACTGCAAATGAACTCCAGACATGTGTGCCCCCTTGTGCATCTGGCTAATGTGGGTCCTGGAGAATTGAGCCTCGAACCTCGAACCTGGGTCCTTAGGCTTCACAGGCAAGTGCTTAACCACTAAGTCATTTCTCCAGCCCCTCAGTCTGCTCTTGAATTTTTTTTTTTTTTCCCACAAGGTAGGGTCTTGCTGTAGCCCAGAGTGACCTGGAATTCACAATGTACTCTCAGGCTGGCCTCGAACTCATAGCAGTCCTCCTTCCTCTGCCTCCCAAGTGCCAGGCTCCGTGCTGCTCTTGAATTCTTAGAGCTTATCACTGATTATCTCTGAAGTTCTCTATGCTGTCCTGACTTTTATTAACAGTATTTACTATTAAATTAGAACTGCCCCCATGGCTCATGTTTCTTTCACTTTGGTTGCTTAACTTTTCTCAAAATTGGTTTGCGCCATCCAGCTGTGATTCTGAGTTGAAACTATTGTTAAACTGCTGGTGGGTTAGTCTGCTTATCTCCAGATTAAAAGGAAATGGCAGAAGGGAACAGAGACTGAGTGAGATAAACATAAGGCCACAGAATGAGACTAAAATTGGGAATCTGCCCCCAAAAGAAGACTCTGAGCTTTGAGCAATTACTTTCTCATAGTTTGTTATATACTTAGTAAGAGCTGTGTGAGTAATACTTTTTGACTTCTCAGAGCTTCTAAAGGTATCTATACATAGTTGCCATCATAAATATTACAAGAGTTGTAAGAATGTAGAAAAAGAAGAAAATGTTTTAGGTTCTTGGAGTTTGAAATACATAAGTAGAAAGCAGTCAAGACAAGAATGTTGGTAAGCCTAGAACTATACTGATTATTTCTCAAGAAGAAATACTGCTAACTTACATTGATACTTGAAAAATACATATTCACTTAATGAATTTACAAAATAATCCAGGGCCTGAACCAAGACCCAATCTAAGAGGAGAGTCAAGAACATTTAGAGTATTTTTGGATCCAAACCAATACCAACAGGATATGACCAATACAATACAGAATGGAGCAGAAGATGTATATGACACTTTCAACATAATAATGAGGAGAAAGCCAAAGGAAAATAACTTTAAGGTAATATTTTGGCAGTATAACTTAAAGTGCTTACATCATAATTGAAGTAATCCTAAAACACAAATGCATAAATAATAGGGTTATAAAGATGTATTAAGAAAGTATTTGGTGCCTTAATTTGTATTCTAGGCCATCTTAAATTCTTAGCCTGTTGTTTAAATATGAAATACAAGAAAGTCCATTTGCTAAGTCCATTTTGTGTCTTGAAGAATTAACAACTTACAAATGGACCTCCCTTACATCTCTCTTTTCCCTCTGGTGAACTGGGATACTGTAGTTTTTGTGCAAATTTTTATTATTCGTAACATTTTACAACCTTGTACTGTAATTTAGGACTTATTTCACTTCATGACTAGGTTTATCATTTCCTGAGAGCAGAGCTCTCATCTCATTCACCATTTGATGTGAATATACTCATTGATCTGCCTATTGATTCACCCTTCCCATGTTTAAACTCTTTAGGGCCCTGCTTTTCTAGAAATTGTATTTTAGTGGGGATAAACCAAATAGTAAAGAAGTAACTAGGCTTCTCAGGCTGGGAGATGGCTCAGCAGATACAGGTACTTGCAACTAGGCTTCTGAATAAGGGTTTTAGGTAATTACAAGTGCAGCTCCATGCATTGCTAAGTGCAGCTGGACAATTCTGTGATATTTTAATTACTTTGTAATATTTAAATATAGACTAAATTACTTTGTGAGAATGATTTTTGAGCAGTATAGGAATTTTCCTTGGCTTTGGTATTTGGCTATGTATTTGTTGACTTACTTTAGTGACTTTTTATGATGTCTCTGACTCTAATTCTGTTACTGTACTTCACATTTTATTTATCTTGTTTGTTTTTTTTCCTCCCTCTCATTTAAAAAATATATTAGCTATGGACATACTCAGAATGTAAACGGTACATATTGGTACCATCCTTACCCTTATCCCTGCCCTCCCCTAAAGGGACTCTCCTCATTGGGGATGCCCGTTTTCCCCATGGGGACTGTGGGTTGTGCATTGTGGGGGTAGCCATCAGTTATGGGGAAGAGGCAATGTCTCTGTGCGTAATGTCCGAACTTGTGGCTCTAACAATCTTTCCATCCCCTCTTCCGCAAAATTCCCTGAGTTATGTTGGGTTCGTTTTAGGTCTACTTCAGTAATAGGCTCTTAGGAACCTTTGTATTTCTGGATCTCTGATTTTGAAGGAATTGAGTATCTCCTTCACCCTGTGCTGAAATCAGGTTCGTTGAGACAGCAGCACTCTTGCTCATTTTAATTCTTCTGTGGTTGTAGCCAGGGCCCTGGTGAAGTGTGATGGGCTGTTTCTCACCTCAGGTCCTGTTTTCATTTGAAAAAGAGAAGCAGATTCTCCAATGGAGAATGAAGTCAGCACAGGTTAAATGGGGTAACCATTGTTAGTTTAGAGAGAATTTAATGGATTTATTTTTTTATTTCTCACTGTGCTGATGTTAATGTTTCTATGTTGTAAGGTTTCACACTCAAGCATCCATAAATACCCTTTAGGTATACATGATTTTATTCTATTTACTGCTTTTTAAATTTTAAAAAATATTTTATTTATTTAAGAGAGAATGAGAGAGAGAAAGAGACATAAAGAGAAATGGGCAGGCCAGAGCCTCCAGCCACTACAAACAAACTTCAGACTCATTTGCCACCTTCTGTATCTGGCTTTACATGGGTATTGGGGAACCAAACTTGGGTCCTTAAGCTTTGCAGGCAAGTACCTTAACCGCTGGGCCATCTCTACAGCCCAAGGTGTGTATGATTTTAGCACTGTTAATCTGTGAAATATCAAGAGGAAAAGAAAAGGCGTTTATAAGAACAAATTTTCTTTAAGGGATTGTTCTGGAATGGGGTTTTTGTTTGTTTTGAGAATTTTTGTTGTTGTTGGGTTGACTTGAATCTTGATTTTTCATCCTACTCAGTAAGAGTCAAGTGGCAGACCCATTTATGTCTTTCTGTCTGAATGAACTTTTGAAGGATAAACTGTTCTTTCTAAGTTCGTTCTTTTGGTTAACTCAGTGGAACTCCGTGGATGGATCAACTGAAAATATAGCTGTTGATTCAGTCTAGCCAAGCACCTGTCAGCAGAAAATAGCTTTCTGCTCTGTAGCACCTGGCGACTCTGGATCAGTGCAGTGAAATACATGTTTGCTTTTATTCATGGTCTTCTTTGTCCTTCACTGACAGGCTGTGCTGGAGACTATTCGCAACCTGATGAATACTGACTGTGTGGTGCCAGACTGGCTACATGATATCATATTAGGTTATGGGGACCCAAGTAGTGCCCATTATTCGAAAATGCCCAATCAGATTGCCACACTTGATTTCAATGATACTTTTCTCTCCATTGAACATTTAAAAGCCAGCTTTCCTAGTCATAATGTCAAAGTAACTGTGAATGATCCAGCTCTCCAGATACCCCCTTTCAGGTAAAGTCAGAACTTCAATACTGTTTTCACTCATTCTGTAGTCCATCTGCACTGTTACCTAATGTGAACTTTTGAGCGTTATATCTGCATTTTGTTTTGACAGTCCCTGTTTTCACATCTGTAAGACTTTTATATTTGAATCTTTATTTCTAACTCTTAGTACATAATAAAAGTAGCTTCATGATTTACAAGGGATCAATAAGTTTGTGTTATTGCAAGAGAACTATATAGTAGTTGACTGAAGAAATAGATCTTTTTTTTTTTTTTTTTTTTTTTTTGGTTTTTCGAGGTAAGCTCTCACTCTAGTCCAGGCTGACCTGGAATTAACTCTGTCATCTCAGGGTAGCCTCAAACTCATGGCGATCCTCCTACCTCTGCCTCCCGAGTGCTGGGATTAAAGGCGTGCGTGCGCCACCACGCCCGGCAAGAAATAGATCTTTACATCTTCTGTGCAGTTCAATTTATTTGCTAACTGTTCCCTAGCTAATGCTATACAGACTTGTGATAATGAACTCCATTGTCAAATTTTTAAGTATAGGCTGAATATCTTTTATTTAAAATTCTTGAGCCTAGAAGCTTTGAATTTTGGGGTTCTTTCAGATTTTGAAACATTTATATAGACAGCCTTACCAAAACTGAAAATTCAAAAGTTGAAGTGCTTCAAAATCCAAAACTTGTTGAGTGTTGTCTCATTACTCAAATATGTCAGAAGCTACAGAATGTAAGAGTTTACATTGTCAGATTAGGAATAATCAGTGTGCATTCAGGACATAGTTGTCTCTAGCATTGGATGGGTTTCACCTTAAAATTTGAGAAGAAGAAGGATGCAGTACCTGGGCCAGTTGTCTGTTTTTCCTTGAGTTCCTTCCGGTACTTAACAGGCAGTCTGTATTCCTGTGCGGAGAAGTGTAGGCCTTGCTCTCTTAGCTGGAAATTGAAACACAACTCTGAATTAATTATCAAATATAAATATAATAAAAGCTGGGCATGATGCTGCACGCCTTTAATCCCAGCACTCAGGAGGCTGAGGTAGGAGGATCACTGTGAGTTAAAAGGTTAGCCTGAGACTACATAGTGAATTTCAGGTCAGCCTGGGCTAGAGTAAGACCTTACTTCTAAAAAGCAAAAATAAAAACCTAAATTTAAATAAATGTAATAAAAAGTGTGTTAAAAAAGTATCTTTTATAACACTAACCTATTCTTCCACTCTTTGCTAAATTCTGTTTATAGCAAAATCATTCTTCTAGTCCTACCACTTTGGAATACTAACATTATTTTTAATTTGATCTCTTAACTCCTGTTATATAATCACAGATTCTTCATTAAGAACAATTTATCATGGCCCTCCTAAGTAGTCCACCTCTAGACCCTCATATCTGTATGAGGCGGTGTCTTTCCTGTGTCTGTGGTGTACGTTTGCTGAAGCCATTCATGTCGTAGCTTAATATGCCAATTGCTACTGTTACTAAATAAGACTTACCTCTTTGACTCTGGAGTCCTTAGCAACTCTGGCACTGCCTGTTAAGCAAAGAATGAATAAAGGGGAATAAAGAGATAGCTTAGCAGTTAAAGCACTTGCCTGAAAAGCCTATGGGCCTAGGTTTGATTTCCCAGTACCCATGTAAACCAGATGCACAAAGTGGCACATGCATCTGGAGTTCATTTGGCAGTGGTTAGAGGCCCTAGCATGCCCATTTTCTCTCTATCTCTCTGCCTCTTTCATTCTCTCTCTCATTCTCAAATAAATAAAATACTTTTTAAAACAACGTAAAAAAAAGATTAGAGAAAGTCTATAGAGAACACTAATCAATTCTTCAGAAAGTTCATGTCAGTGTTATGTAGCTTTGGCCTGTAGCCCTAAGTTAAAACCTGTCTCTGCCTTATAGCCTGGAGTTGCAGACATGCCATAAGGAACTTTTATTTCTGTTTATGTAGAAATTGAACAAGAAACATTTATTACATATATATTTATTTTCCATATAATGTTATGTACAGAATTTTAGACATGGACAGGTAATTTGCTCTTGTAGGATAACGTTTCCCGTAAGAAGTGGAAAAGGGAAGAAAAGGAAAGACGCAGATGGGGAGGATGAAGACACTGAAGAAGCAAAAACCTTAATTGTTGAGCCTCACGTTATTCCTAACAGAGGTCCTTATCCTTATAACCAACCAAAACGGTATGTTTCTGTTTAGTTACAGGCCAGTGTTTCGGTTGAGTTAATGGAGTTTTTAAATTCTCTAATTCCTTTAAAACTTGGGAAACATTTTGTTTCTGAGCCCTTTCCTTCTTTTCTGTCAGTTGTCTGAATAGCTCAGGCATGATGAGCCATGCTGTAGTTAAATTCTAAAAGAAGTACTGTCAGGTACTATGAAAAACAAACAGTACATGGCTACCTTAACTTGAGAACAGGATTCTTGCTTATACAGTGGCACTTAGCATGTACCTAACTAAGGTGGCATTATGTTTGGGAACTAGAACAGGCCAAATGAGGTCTAAAGTGAGCTAAGCATATTGAAAACTACCTCCTCTTTGCACATGATTTATTCTGCATGCATGCTTGTCTACTTGGGAGTGAGGTGGGGGTCCAGAAGAGAGGGAGAGAACAAAGGCTAGACTCATATTTAGATCTCTGTTCATGTGTGTACTAAATATCACTTATCTGTACTTCTCACTAGTCTTTCTTTACTAATTTATTTACAGTAATACAATTCAGTTCACTCATACACAAATAGAGGCCATTCGTGCTGGGATGCAGCCTGGACTGACAATGGTAAGAGCATTACTGTCTGTTGTACTTTCCTTCTTGTTGCTCAGATAAAGCACCCAACCAAAAGCAGCTGATGGGATGAAAGGTTTTGTTTTGTTTTAAATTTTGGCTTACAGTCTCAGGGATGGTAAGGGAAAGCATGGTTAGACATCACCTGTGCCATAGCAGGTAAAAAACAGCAGCAGAAGAGTGAATTGTTAATTCCGAATTCAGGCAAATGAAAGCTGGCTATAATACCCAGAAACCTTCCCCAACAACACATCTCTTCCAACAGTGCTCAACTATGCAAGCATCCAGAACACATGGGTTTTGGAGGACATCTGATTCAAACCACCACACTGTTAGACATGTTGTTTAGTGTATTAAGAACAGAAAACAAGGACCAGAGAGATACTCATTGGATAAAGCACATGCTGCACAAGCATGCGGACTGGACCTCGGATGCCCAGCACTCATGTCTGCTGCCTGTAACCTCCGCACACTCAGGAGGCAGAGATGTGGGCTTTTGATAGAGAGCAAACACAGAAGACGCCTCTGGCCTCCACACACACACCACACACACGTGAACACAGATGTATGAATGCCGCATATAATAAAAATCAGAAAAAGACTTTAAAAAGATTGTACTCAAAGCAGAAAACTCTACTGAGTATATAAGTGTTTGTAAGTCATAACAGCATCTTACATATATGCAGATCTTGATACTTACTTCATTGTTCAAAAATTGTAGTTTTATCTAGGTGTGATGGGTGGCACATGCCTTTAATTCCAGCACTTAGGAGGCAGAAGTAGGAGGATCACTGAGTTGGAAGCCATCCTGAGACTACATAGTGAATTCCAGGTCAGCCTGTGTTAGACCCAGACCCTATCTTTTTATTTTTATTTTTTGTTTATTTATTTGAGAGCAACAGACAGACACAGAGAGAAAGGCAGAGGGGGGAGGGAGGGAGGGAGAATGGGTGTGCCAGGGCTTCCAGCCACTGCAAACGAACTCCAGACGCATGCACCCCCTTGAGCATCTGGCTAATGTGGGTCCTGGGGAATGGAGCCTTGAACCAGGGTCCTTAGGCTTCACAGGCAAGCGCTTAACTGCTAAGCCATCTCTCCAGCCCCCGAGACCCTATCTTGAAAAACAAAAAAAGGAAAAAAAAACTTTATTAAACTATAGACATATTCATTATTTTATATCACCTAAAATGACTTATTTGTGCGTGTGTGTGTGTGTGTGAGGGCACACTTTGTGCCACTTTAGCATCTGAACTTACATGTATTCTAGAGAACTAAACCCAGGCCAGCAGGCTTTGCAAGAAAGTGTCTTTTACTCCTGACCCATCTCTCCAGCCATCTATGCAACTTTGGGTTTCACCACAGAATTATCTAATTGCAGTGAAGGTCATGTGACCTGTGAAACCTTCAACGTTTGCTATCTGGCTCCTTGTAGAACAAGGTCTGCTGGCTGATAGACAAGTGTGTTTAGTTTCTAAAGTATGGGGAATTTTTCTCTTACATTTGAGTAACAGATGTTGATCTAAGTTAGTCTGAGAACATACTTTGTATGATTTCAGTGTTGGCCTAGAATTTAATCTGCCTTGGTGAACTTCAGTGTGCACTTGGAAAGAGTACTATGTGCTATTTTGGAGATGCTGTGGACTATCTGTGCCCATTAGAGCCCTTTGGTTTGAGTTATTAATTCTATATCCTTGCTAATTCCTGTCTACTGAAACAGTAACTTCTTTTGGTTACTAAGGAAAGAATATTGAAGTCTTCAGTCATACTTAAAAACTTATGTTCTGTTAGTGTTTTAAAATACTTATTTACGTATTTGAGAGAGGCATATAGAGGTAGGGAGAACGAAAGAATGGGTGCACCAGGGCCTCCAGCCATTGCAAACCAACTCCAGATGCATGTGCCAGCTTGTGCATCTGGCTTATGTGGGTCCTAGAGATTCGAACCTTGTTCCTTTGACATTGCAGGCAAGAGCCTTAACCCACTAAGCCATTTTTCCAGCTCCCCTCCCCCATTTCTGTTAATTGTTACCTAATGTATTTGGAAGCTTTGTAAACAGGTGAATGTACCTTCAGGGATACTATGTGTTCTTTCTTTGAATTGACCCCTTTCATATATATGTAATGTCCTCATTGGCAGCTCACTTTGCTCTGAGATTCTGAGGTCCACTATGTGTGTTACAAATACAACCACTGCACTTTTCTTTTTGTTAGTGTTTACATAAGATTTCTTTTTCATCATGTTATTCTACTGATTTTATTTGAAGTGACTTTTTCTAAACAGCATATTCCTGGAGTCTATCATTTTAGAGTTCAGCCACTAGTTAAATGTTGCTTTGTATACTGTACATGTCTGTTTTTTTTCCCCCCTAATAATTCAATGACATGAGTTTTAAGCTTCTGGGTCCATCGATACATGAACTTCTAGGTTTAATGAGTTTTATTATTAATCTTCAAGTTTACAGCCTCTTCCTGTATCATATGTTACCTAATTGAGTCCATCCACTAAACTTTTCTATTTACTATTTTATCTTTCAGTATAACCATGTGATAACTTAATGCTTACCTTTTTTTTTTTTTTTTTTTTTTTAAGGTTGTGGGCCCGCCTGGAACAGGAAAAACAGATGTTGCAGTCCAAATTATATCCAATATCTACCACAACTTTCCAGAGCAAAGGACTCTAATTGTTACTCATTCCAATCAGGTAAGTGACTCTCTATCTCTGTGTGGGTGTTTGTCTACACGTGCACAGAGCACACACACACACATATATAATGTTAACTAGCCCTTATCAGTAGTATTTTTCTTTATTTTGTAGAATCAGTATTCCTTTAAAATGCTTCAATGCTGGATTAAGTTTAAAATTCCCGTGACATTACATATGGATATCCTTATTATACTAAAGAGTCACGTGTGTTCTGCTTGTCCTGCTGACGCTGTCAGGATGGGGAAGGACAAGTAACATTTATTAGCGGTGACAGGCAGCATTCAACATCCTGAAGCATGCTGAAACTTGCAGTCAGCCAACCCTCCAGAGAATGCAGAGTCTAGTGAATTAGTCTGCTACATCTTTGTTTAATTTACAATTTTATTAATTTTTAGTAGTCCTATCTAGTTCATTCATCTAGCATTTTTTTTTATCATATTTTGAAGCTTATAAGTAATGGTGGCTTATTTTACAATATGCTTAATTTTTGTGGGTTATTGGTTTGGGGAAGAATGAGTTCATTTGGACTTCACCTTGATTAATGAAACAAAAAGCTATAGAAAGTTTTTCTTCTGTTTAATAAAACTCAGGGACTGGAGAGAAAGCTCAGTGGTTAAGGCACTTAACTGAAAAACCTAAGGACCCTGGTTTGATTCCCCAGTACCTATGTAAAGCCAGATGCAAAAAGAGGCACATTCTTCTGGAGTTCATTTATTGTGGCTGGAAGTCCTGGTGTGTCCAATTTCTCTCTCTCCTCTCTCTTTACCTCTTCCTTTCATAAATCTAAAAAATTAGTCTGTAGTAATTGCCCATGTAGTAGTAAATTCCTAAGGTGAACAAAGAAAAAAAGCCACATGTTGGGCTGGAGAGATGGCTTAGCGGTTAAGCGCTTGCCTGTGAAGCCTAAGGACCCCGGTTCGAGGCTCGGTTCCCCAGGTCCCACGTTAGCCAGATGCACAAGGGGGCGCACACATCTGGAGTTCGTTTGCAGAGGCTGGAAGCCCTGGCGCGCCCATTCTCTCTCTCCCCCTCTATCTGTCTTTCTCTCTGTGTCTGTCGCTCTCAAATAAATAAATTTAAAAAAAAATTTAAAAAAAAAAAAAAAGCCACATGTTGTCTAGCAGTGTTGTTTACTAAGATTTCATGGGGTAATAGGCCTACTGTCCTCTACTTAGCATTGGCTGGTATCACACAGTCACAGAGAAGGTCATGTTATAAAAATAGCCAAAGAATCCCTTGCTTGCTAAGGGCCTTTGTTGTCCTTTGAAATTCAAATCATCTTCCTTAGTGTCCATCACATCATTGATTTTTTTTTTTCTTTGACATGTTAACTGATTTATTTGACAGAACTTCATTTCCATGTATAACCAACCTAAGGAATTTTCTGTTATCTTTCCAATTTACAATGAAATCTTAGTTTTTTTCTGAAATTATAATGTGTAGTTGTGTGTGTGTGTGTGTGTGTGTAATGCACATGTTACAGCACACATGTGAATGTTAGAGAATAACTTCAGATGTCAGTCTTGTCTTCTGCTGTGATTGAGACAGGGTCTGTCCTTCCTAGTTATGTTCGTCAGGCTAGCTAGCTGGCCTGTGACCTAGGAAATTCTCCTATTTGCTTCCCTTCTCACTGACACTAGACAACACTAGTACTTTAGCATAAGGTTTCATGTGGGTTCTGGGGATCAGAACTCAGTACTCAGGCCTGCATGGCAAGTACTGTATCCACTGAGGCATCTTCCCAGTTCTCTGTAATGGGTAATTTTTGTTCTCTAAATCTGTGGTTCTTTGGGTAACAAGTAATTGCATATAATGTGATTGATGGATACTGGGTTTTAATTAGTATCGAAAGCTCAGGTATTGAGAAATACATGTTAATCTTGTCACTGTGTTAACTGTTATGATTTTAATATCAAAAATACCTATCAATATATACAGAGTCTGAATGTTTATGAAACTGAATGTTGGCTTGATGAGTAGAGTTGGAATAGTGATAAGTCAAGATGTTTGACTGGAGGCTAGTTTTAAAAGTTATGTCTTTTGTTTAATGTATCTTTCAAAGTATGAAACTTGCCACTCTGCAAAGCTTTTTCCTAAGTACAGGGTTTAAATAATGAATACTGGGATTTGAGAGGGCCCAAGTAAGACAGGAGCTCTAAATGCTTTCATTTCAGAGTAGTTACAAGATGAAGAGTGCTATGCTCATTGTGTAGAGAATTAGGCTTTCAACATAAAATGTGGGCAGTGCAGTTTCCCTTTCTCTAGTACATGAATGTGGTTGACCTACACACATTCTGCATGCTGCTTTCTTGTCCTTTTCCAGTTGTGAAGTCACTCTCCATTCTCTGCAGATCATAGAAATGCTGCTGGGAGAAAGGAAACTCAGGACGGCTTATTATTTTAGAAATTGTACTACTTGGAGGAATGAACACCTGACTCAGTGACTTTCTTTCATGATAAAGAATACAGGTTTAATGGATAAGTGGTTACTCATTAGGCCAAGTTTGTGTACCTATATGAGGCCCTGGTGCATTCATTCTCCCTCTCTCTCTCCCTCTCTCTCTCTGTCTCTCTCTTTCTCTCTCTGTGTGTGTGGGTGTGTATCTGCCTCTCATATTAATTAATTTAAAAATTATAATTAGCCTGATATTAGACCTATTTCCTTGGTTTCAGTTTTCATTCTTATCAAACTGGGCAGTACTCTATCCTTCTAAATATTAGTTTTGTTACTTTAAAAACATCTAAGCTGAGCTGGAGAAAGGCCTAAACTGTTAAGGCACTTGTCTGCAGAGCCTTATGACCCATGTTCAATTCCTCAGTATCCAAGTGAGCCAGATGCACAAAGTGGCATGTGCATTTGGAGTTTGTTTGCAGTGGCTAGAGCCCCTGGCATGTCCATTCTCTGTGTGTGTGTGTGTGTGTGTGTGTGTGTGTGTGTGTGTGTGTCCTTTCTTTCTTTTTTTTGTCTGTGTCTCTGTGCTTACAAGTAAATAAGATAGTTTTAAAAAGATTATGGCCTGGAGAGATGGCTTAGCGGCTAAGGTGTTTGCCTGAAAAGCCTAAGGACCCAGGTTTGATTACCGTTTGAATACCCAGTACTCACGTAAGCCGGATGCACAAGCATCTAGAGTTGGGTTGCAGTGCCTGGAGGCCCTGGTGTGCCCATTCTTCTCTGTACAAGTAAGTTTAAAAAAGAATTTAAAATTAAGCTGGGTCTTTTGACCTCCCTGTCCTCCTTTTTGTCTAACTGTGCAGGCCTTGAACCAGTTGTTTGAGAAAATCATGGCATTAGACATTGACGAGCGCCATCTCCTGCGTCTAGGTCATGGAGAAGAAGAGCTGGAGACAGAGAAGGATTTCAGCAGGTAAGTGAAGGAGGTTTAGTTTTGAAACACTATACAAAGGAATGTTTTAGCCCTCTTCCCCCACCCTTTTGGAAAGAAAATCCAAGAGAAGAGAGCTATGAACAATCGATCTTAATTGGAAATGTTCAAATGTGACCTACTTTGTTTATATACTGACCTAAAAATGTGGACACAGTCACTTTCAGCTTTCATTCTGTGTATTCACACCTGTTTTCTTCAAATATATACTGACTTCTGGAAAGAGAATTACCTTGTTCATCTTTTTAAAATTGTTGGTTACCATTTGCTTTCTCTTGATTGACATAAGTTTTGTTTGTTTATTTTCAAGTTGAGAGAGAGAGAATGGGTGTTCCAAGGCCTCTATCCACTGCAAATGAACTCCACATCCATGTACCACTTGGTGCATCTGGCTTTACATGGGTAGTAGGAAATCAAACCTGGGTCATTAGGCATTGCAGACAAGCACCTTAACCACTGCACAATCTCTCCAGCCCTGATTGAGCTAATTTTTAATGGGGCCAAAGCCTGACAACTTTAGATACATTCAGGTAATCATAATCGGTAGCTGAACATATTCAATATGGCTTTGGGCTATTGAACATGACTTTTGGTCTGAGATAATCATGATTTTAAAAGAATGTTAAGTTACTGTGTAATATCTATCCTGAGTTCTTATGTTACAGAGATAACAAATATTTAGCTCCTAAATAGTCATGTTGCACAGAGTCAACAGCACACTATAAGTTATTGAGGGTCTAATGTCTTCATTTTGGATTAGCCAGAGATACTTCTGAATTCTTCCCATAGATATTTCCTCATGCTTATTGCTAGCTGAGGAAAGTAGATTAAATGTTAAAATTTACTCATTTAGAATTCAGTGAACATAGAGATGCTTAGTATTTGTATTTGGGTTCTCTAGAGTACCAGAACTGCTAGAATGAATTATATTAAAAAGGGAGTTTATTGGATTAGTGTTGCGGTCAGGTCTTATTGCTGGTAGAAATCACCCAACCAGAGCAGCTTCTGGGAAAAAGAAGTTTATTTTGGCTTATAGCCTTGAGGGGAAGCTCCACAATGGCAAGGGGAAATGATGGCATGAGCAGAGGGTGGACTTCACCCCCTGGCCAGCATAAGGTGGACAGTAACAGGAGAATGTGCCAAACACTGGCAAGGGGAAACTGGCTATAACACCCATAAGCCTGCCCCCAACAATACACTCTCTCCAGGTGGGAACCTAGCATTCAGAACACCTAAGTTTATGGGGGACACCTGAGTCAAACCACCACAATTAGCTTACCACAGTCCAAATAGCAGTTGCAGGGAGAATCAAGAAACCTGCTAGCTGCTCAGTCCACGTGGTCAGATGCCTCAGCTTTAACATCCCGGCACTGAAGGCCTGGAGGCTTCCTGAGGAGCCGATGATTTCCAAATCCACATGATTCTTCAGTTGACACTGGTCTTCAATTCACGCTGGAAGGCAGCAAGCAGCTCCAGCAGCCAAATAGAAGGAAAGATGGGATTCTTTTTACCCAGGGCTTTCTTATATAAAGTTCCTATCTGAGAGGGGCTGCCTGCTTTGGGGAAAAGGCTCACTCTGGAGGAAGGACTTTCTCCTTCAGTTAATCCAACATGGAAGCAACCTCAGAGAACCACCCAAAAGGGATTGTGGATTACTAAACGGATCAAATTGGCAACACCTTAACTATCAAAATATTATAGTTAGTGCTCGCTTCGGCAGCACATATACTAAAATTGGAACGATACAGAGAAGATTAGCATGGCCCCTGCGCAAGGATGACACGCAAATTCGTGAAGAAAAAAAAAATATTATAGTTAAAATTGTATTATAGTAGAACTTACAGTTTTAAATATTGTAATAGAAAATAATTTGTGTGCATATATGTTCATGTTTGTATACATGTATGTGTGTGTGCTGGTGCATGTGTGTCCATGTATTTGAAGGCCAGATGTTGACATTTGGATGTCTTTCTCAGTCACTCTCCATCTTATTCTTTGAGACCAGGTCTCTCCCTGAACCTAGAGTTCACTGACTTGGCTAGATTGGCTAGCCATTGATCCCCAGGGATTCTGGTTTTGCCTTCCTAGCACTGGGATACAGACATTTGCCACCACACTAAACATTTCACATGAGTTCTGATGGTACAAACTTGGGTCCTCATGCTTTTATAGCAAGCCTTTTACTCCAAGCCATCTCCCCATCTTGAACAGAAAATGTTAATGATTTCATGATTAACCATGTCCTGGGGACATGGGCATAACTTGCTTTTGCTGTCTGGATACAGGAACCCTGGCCTGCTCTGAGTATGCTTATTCATCTGGGAATCTTCTTTTATTTTCCTCTTTGTCATATTTGTGAAGAATAGTGTTTACTGTGACACATTAAAAGTAGTATGGATGTCTTTCTCTAAAGAAAAATATTCAAAACCTGGTGAAGCATTTGAGAAACAGTGACCATAATTATATCACCCAACACAACCTTTCTTAGTCTTCTTTCTGTAACCAGCCATTTGTAGTTTCATGTTTGCTTTAAAAATTTATGATTCTTTTGGTTTAAGTATAATTTTAGATTTACAGAATAATCAAATAGAAAACAGAGTTCTACTATATATTGCTTTTTAACTTGTAGCATTATGTCATAAGAAGCTTGATATTTTTTTAAAGACTATAAGCATTCCTACGTTTCTGTCATTACTAGAGTGTCCATTGTGGTAATATAAACTATAGATAAGAAAGCATAAAAGTTACCTACATAATGTTACCGGCAAAGCAGACATCATGTTTTGCTGTGTGTTGTGGTATAGACCTGTAATTCCAGCTCTTGGGATGTTGACTAGAGAATGGGTTTTTAGTTCAGCTGAAGCTGCATAGCCAGACTTTTACTCTGAATCATCCTTTGCTGCTTCAGAATTGAATGTGTGGACCATAGAAGAACAGATATATGACTGTGCCAGGGCTACAAATATGTCATAGCAGTGACTGGACCACTTGTTAGGCACTGAGGTGTTACTGCAGACGTTCAGTTCTTGAACAAGGAGTGTATGTAGACTTTGGAAGCTAATTCTGCTTCTTTTCTATACATCTTTGTATAAGATACTCCCCAAACTTCTGTGTTTTTACTCAGCTAAGGTTATAATCCTACTCCACCAGAGTGCTTAACTACTTACTAAGGTATGTAGATAACATAAAATGACCAAACACGTTTTCAGCTTACTTTCTGATGCCTTTGGAACCATTCTACTTTCATGGTAGTATAAAACCATGTTATCCAGTACACTCAATCTGCAAAACATGTTCTTAGTCTGTTCTTGGTCTAGCACCAGAACATACTTGTAGACTTTTTGGTGCAGGCTGCAAAACAAACAGCTGAAGTAATTGATTTTGACGTCAACATGTGTACAAGGTAAGCACTGGGTCTCTGGTGGTGGTGTCAGGCAGCCTAAGAACTACCACGTAGGTTTAAATACTAATTGTGCTTTCTTTTGTGGTTTGTTTTGCTGCTGTTTATATTTGCTTTGATTGTTCTTTCTTTCCTTTTTTTTTTTTTTTGTTGTTGTTGTTGTGGGGGCAGGTATAGGTTCTCACTCTAACCCAGGCTGACCTGGAATTCTCTATGTATTCTCAGGGTGGCCTCAAACTCACAGTGATCCTTCTACCTCTGCCTCCCAAGTGCTGGGATTAAAGGATTAAAGGTGTGTGCCACCATGCCCAGCTCATTTTATTGTTTCTATTATGATTTTCTTGAACTTCTTGACAGATTTCATCAAAAATTTTTGTTACATATTCTTACCTTTTTACCTAATTGACATTTCTAGGTATGGAAGAGTTAATTATGTCCTGGCTCGAAGAATAGAACTTTTAGAAGAGGTCAAACGACTGCAAAAGAGTCTCGGGGTTCCAGGAGATGCTTCGTATACCTGTGAAACTGCAGGCTATTTCTTCTTGTACCAGGTAAAGTGTGCATCAGGCTCCAGCACATCATCCCCACTTGGAAAGTGGGGTAGGTTCTTGACATTATTTTTAAAAGCCTAATTTTGTTGTTGTATAGATTAAAATATGTGGTATTAGGGCTGGGAAGATGTCTTAGCAGTTAAGGGCACTTGCTTGCAAACTCTCCCGACCTGGATTCAATTCCCAAACCACCTTCCTAAGCTAGACACAGAAAGTGGCACAAGTATCTAGTGTTTGCAATGGCAGGGGACCCTGGCATGCACATACGCATACCTATGTGCACACATACACATGAACGCATACACAAATGCACACCGTACATTCATGCACATGCAAAAAAAAAGATAATCTTGTGTGTGTGTGTGTGTGTGTGTGTGTGTGTGTGTGTGTGTTTGTTTCGAGGTAGCATCTCACTCTGGCCCAGGCTGACTTGGAATTCACTATGTAGTCTCAGGGTGGCCTCCAACTCACGGCAATCCTCCTACCTCTGCCTCCCAAGTGCTGGGATTAAAGGCATGCACCATCACACCCGGCTTAGAAAACAACCTTTAAATAGTAGAGGCTCATATAATAAATTTGAAAGAATTAACTTTGAGGCTCAACAATTTACCATAGAGGAATCACCCAGGCAAAGTTTTCACCACTTTATTTCCCCAGGCTTTGTCCCTAGAGGTTCTCTTTCAGTATGTGTGAATACTGGGAATACACATTTTTGTTTTTCTCTTCAAATTCTAAGAGCACAATTTGAAAAGCACTGAAATTATACAGAAAAGGCCTAGGAGAATTAGAAAAAGTGAAGCGAAGTAGGAATTGGCTGGTAAAGGCATAAATACATATGCTAGAGTTCATATACATAAAGGGATGGAACCATGAAGTCACAAGGTGACCTTTCACATAACCTACTCAAGCAGAAACTTGTAAGTATTCAGGAGAGAATCTAAAATACTACCAACATTGAGAAAAGGGTTGACAAGTGCCAGATTAATTAAAAAGCTGCTAAACATGAGAGAAACTGAGTTGATGAAAATTAATTTGTCCAGAGTACTTTGCTTAGCTGTTTTCTTTCTTCTTTTCCTTACCTTTTCTTTGGTTGTTTTCCTTCCTTTTCTTGGCATTGATAGTAAACTATCTTAAACTATCTTGTGTAGGTTTAGGAATCTGAAACTTCTGAAATGTGGCTGCATGATGACCTTGAGTGTCTTCAATTTCTACATTTTAGTTAAGAGTCCTTTCCTCTCCTTTTTGGAAAAAAGATTAATCAGTCCGTAGTTTGATGAGAAATAGTCACACTGAAACAAAATTGATACTGTTTACCTTACCTGGAAGGTCACCTTTTCATTGGAATTCATTGTACGTTGATCCCTGGAAACAGGGCATGCAAAGTAAAACTCAAATCATTTTTCCTCCAGGTCATGTCTCGTTGGGAAGAATATATCAGCAGAGTGAAAAGTAAAGGTAGTACATTGCCAGATGTTGCAGAAGTCTCCAGTTGCTTCCCATTCCATGAGTATTTTGCCAATGCACCACAGCCCATCTTTAAAGGTAGATCTTATGAGGAAGACATGGAAATTGCCGAAGGATGTTTCAGGCATATTAAGAAAATCTTTACTCAGCTTGAGGTAAGAATTCTCAAGTTCTTTTAATTTTTCTTTAAAGGTTTTTAGTTTATTTTTTTTAATGTAAAATTTTAAATGTCCCGTGTTACAAGTTTACAAGATTACTACTTTTCTCTTTCTTATTACATTTACTTATTTGTGTGTGTATGTATGTGTGTGCATATGCCATGTTGTGTGTGGTGGTCAGGACAACCCCAAGATGTATACTCTCTCCTTCTTTGAGATATAATCTCTCTTGTACCTGCACATGTCAGGGTTCTTCAGGAAAGCAGAAATGATTTCACATACTCATATCAAAGGAAATTTATGCAGGGAACTGACTACACAGGTGAGAGGTGAGAAAGAAGCTGGTTCTACCTTCCATTGCCATAGCTGTGTTGGGACCACAAGCACATGGGCTGCTTTTACATCTGACTTTACTTGGGCACTGAGGAGGATTGAACTCAGGTCAGTAGGCAAACATCTTTAACCACTGACCTATTTCCCAGTCCCTGGTTATTACTTTTAAGTAAATTTTTTAAAAATTATTTGTAGTTTAATTAAGAAATAAGAAAAAGGGCTGGAGAGATGGCTTAGCGGTTAAGCGCTTGCCTGTGAAGCCTAAGGACCCCGGTTTGAGGCTCGGTTCCCCAGGTCCCACGTTAGCCAGATGCACAAGGGGGCACACGCGTCTGGAGTTTGTTTGCAGTGGCTGGAAGCCCTGGCATGCCCATTCTCTCTCTCTCCCTCTACCTGTCTTTCTCTCTGTGTCTGTCGCTCTCAAATAAATAAATAAATAATTTTAAAAAAAAAGAAATAAGAAAAAACTAAGATAAGATATAACCCCATTATCCTGGTTTTTCTGATCCAAAGATAATATTTAAGAAAGGAATATTTCCTTCAGGAAGCATATGGAGCCATTTTAAGTTCCTTGTGCCTCTTGATCAGTAGGCAAAAAGTGAGGTTTCTTTGTTATCCTGTTACCTAGGAGGATTGGTCTTGATACAACAGTGAAGTAATGTTCTTCACTACACAAAGGAGACACAGAAGAACATTTCTAGACCCTATGAGCCTCTACTGTGTCCTGTACCTTATAGCAAACCTCGCTTGGCAGCAGTCCTAAAGGGATCACCTTCAGGCTCAGATTCCTTATTGGAAGAGTTGGTGGTGGGGTGAGGTTAGTCTAGGTAAAAAGGTCAAGGACCAACTCCTTTGTCCTTGGCTCTTCTATATAAGCTCCGCTTCCTAGTAGCCACCACGTAGCAGGTGTTTGGTAAATGTTAATACTTACATGGGTAGGTGTATCAATATAAACTCACAAAGTAGTACCTCATAAAGAAGTGAAAGGATAAAAATATACTTTCTCATTGGGGACTAGAGAGGATATAGAGTAGAGAGGGCCCCTCACCTGAATCAATAGTGCTTTAAAAAACAACAACAAAAAGGAGAGGAAAATGTGTAAAAGGTCTGAAGTGGGAAATGTTCTGGTTTGATGAAACCTGATATTGGAAATTCTTTGCCTATTGGGCCCATGCACCTGTCTCTCTCCATCCTCTACAAGGGTGGTTCTTGGTGAGGTTCATGCTGATCTTGCAGATTTAATGTCCCTGCATTCTCTGTCAGCTGACATTTGTTTGGATTTAGCAGAGATGTGATAGGAGTTGAGAAGAGAAAAACCTACTTCTCCTTTGGTCCCTTCTGCCTTGGTTTCATCTCCTCCTTTACTTTCTGCTGGACTGGCCCTCTTTACTTCTATCTTGTGTCCAGACCCTAGCCGCTGCACTCTGATAATACCACTTGTACCCTTGATCCTTACTAGTCTGGGAGTGTACTGGTTTCCTTTCTGTTGCCCTTCTCTAGATTACTTAATTCTCTGGTGGGCTTTTAAGCTCATCTTCCACCTGTGTTATCAGTTCCCTGCATAGATTCCTTTTAACAGGGATATGTGAAATAATGTTTGCTTTCCTGAAGAACCTTAACCCATGCAGGTACAATGGCATCTATTATTTTCCTCAGTATTCTTACATATATGTAAATATTTGACCCCCAGAATTTCAAATTATAGCCTGAATTTCAGGTTTTTAAAAATTTGTTAGCTAATTTATTTATTATAACTGTGCAGTGGCAAACAGTACAATGACTGTCAGTATTGTTGAGGGCCATTGCACTGATTCACAAGTTACAAGAATTTTATACCATAAAATTTAAGCACAGTAAAAACAGCAGATAATATTTTAGTATTGTGAAATAGGTTGACCACTAGATAACTGGAATCCCCAAGGGTGCACATGAGATACACTTTAAAATTGCTTGCTTTAAAGGGAACTCTTCCTGTTTAATAACATGTGAACCATTGGCGGGCACATTTAGAGTTGAGTTTGGCCATTCAGAACATCTTTCTGTTCTTAAAAATCAAACATGCAAGGAAAACAGAAATCTCAATAGGAATGTAAATACTACATATTATTAAGTGTAAGGGTGGAATTTTAGGTACACCTACCCCTGGCTGTACTCTGTTAAGGTACAGTAGTGTGGGTACTTGGTATTTAAACATCCTGAGATTTGTTAGTTTTCTTGATTGAATTAAGCTACAAAACTTATTTTACAAGCTTGCTCAATTCACCAGAATCCTAAGGTAAATGGTATTTTTGTGATAGAGCTATACCAATAGGTTATCAGTTATTATTGAAATTCAGATGATACCTAAATAATAATAGAGTTGGCATTTGTTATGTTTAGTTATTATATGCTCATATTGATCTCTTAATGAAGTCTCATTACTGCCTTGGTTGTATGCATCAACTTAATTGTTTCCTGCATTAAAGTTGTCTTTCACTGACCCACACTACTACAGGAATTCAGAGCCTCCGAGCTGCTTCGCAGTGGACTGGACAGATCTAAGTACCTTCTGGTGAAAGAAGCCAAAATAATTGCTATGACCTGTACTCATGCTGCCTTAAAGCGACATGACTTGGTCAAGTTAGGTTTCAAGGTAAGACTTAAATCAATTCATCTATCTAATTGTTGTTTGAGGTCTTTACTCTGGTGTTTTTTAAAATAATTTATTTATTTGCAAGCAGAAAGAAAATATGAATGAATGAGTATGGGTGTACCGAGTTCTAGTGCCACCACAGATGAATTGCAGACACATGTGCCACTTTGTGCATTTGGCTTTTTACATGGGTACTGGGGAACTGAACCTAGGTCTTCAGGCTTCAAAAGCAAGTGCCTTTAACTACTGAACATCCTTTTTTAAAAAAAAGAATAATAATACTGGGGCTTTTTCCTTGAAGATTGGTTCACTTCCTAGGGAAAGTCTCATTTATTTATAATTACCTTAAATATATCTTTCAAAAATGGTTTCTAATGTCATGTACATATGATTAGTGAACTTTAATCTTTCTAAGTCTTATCAGAAATGTTTTTACTGTTTTACATCATAATTATATGATTGTCAGATCAGATTATCAGAGTTGGTAAAGTTTCATATGTACAAGTAATACTTGCTAAATATCTACAAACAGAACTAAAGGCTATGAAACTAGTATTTTCCAGTAGTTTTCAACTGGGATGTCTACATACATGTACTATTTACATACTAAACCTTCATCCTATCCCTGTTATTTGTTCGTTCACAAAAAGCCTTCCATATAAGGACATAGGATGCTCTTAATTGTAAAGTGAGATATTAAAATGACTTTTCCATTTGATAAAAATGAGGAGGACATGGTGGTAGCCTGTGTCTCAGTTGAAGTGGAACATAACAGTTGAGTAATCAATTTGACTTTGCAGTCATTGTCACTGATGTTTATCTGTTTTTTGTTGTTTAAAATGGGTGTACTGATTTGAATGTAAAGGTAGCAATTCATTTATTGATGACAATTACTGAAATTTTAAGATATATGAGCTCATAGAGATATAGTGCTAAATAAATCCAAAGTGTGACAGAGTTGTTGCTATCTTGGGTAAAACATTCCTTAGCTACAAGGGGCAACTGTGACAGCTTACTGCAAGATACTGTGAACTCACGCCAGTGGTGTGAACCAACCCTTCTGCAAATTATTAGTGAGAATGTTTCACCTAAATAGTTTGTTCATGAGGCTGACATACAAAATATATTTGGGGGCTGGAGAGATGGCTTAGTGGTTAAGACACTTGCCTGCAAAGCCAAAATACCCAGGTTTGATTCCCCAGGACCCATGTAAGCCAGCTGTACAAAGTGGCGCATGTATCTGGAGTTCATTTGCAGCACCTAGAGACCCTGGTGTGTCCATTCTTTCTGTCTGCCTTTCTCTTTCTCTCTCTTCCTCAAATAAATAAATAAATTTCTAAAAATAAAATAATTAAAAATTAAAAATATATTTTGCTGTTTATATTAAGTTGTATCAATGTCATGTGAGGAATTGACACAATCATAACTAGAATTTTAGGTTACTTTGTGTGCAGTTTGTTAGGAGCTCTAAAAATCTGGTTGCTTGACAAAGTTTCATCATTTTCTTTTTAAAATTTTAATAGTTTTTTATTTTATTTATTTATAATGGGTGGAATAGGGCCTCTAGCCACTGCAAATGAACTCCAGACACATGTGCCACCTTATGCATCTGGCTTAAGTGGGTCCTGGGGAATTCTTAGGCTTTACAGGCAAAGAACCTTAGTCAATAAGCCATCTCTCCAGCCTTCTTTTTAATTATTTTATGCATGTGTTCCTGTGTGTGTTGCATGCACACGTGTGCACATGTATACAGAGGCTAAAGATAGTCTTAGGTGTCATTCCTCAGGAACACTGTCAGCCTTTATCTTTTTGAGACAGTGTCTCTCCTTGGTCTTAAGTCACCAGTTAGGCTAGACTGGCTGACAGCAAGCCCCAGGGATCCTCCTATCTCTGCCTCCCCTGTATCAAGGTAAGCACACACCACCATGCCCACCATTTTTATACAGGTTTTAGGGATTGGACTCAAGAGCACTTAACTGATACGCTTTCTTCTTAGCACTCATTAATTATGTGGTACACTTAAATTGTTAAGCATCTACTAACATTTACTTTAGGTGGTGGGTAATTTTTTTTAATTTTTTAAATTTATTTGAGAGGGATAAAGAAAGAGGCGGGGGGGGGGGGCGAGAGAGAGAGAAAGAATTGGATATACCAGGGCTTCTAGCTGCTACAAATGAACTCCAGATGCATGTGCCACTTTGTGCATCTTACTTTACATGGGTACTGGGGAACTGAACTTGGATCATTAGGTTTTGCTATCTTGAACAGGGAATTTTTTTTCCTAAAATAATGTGAAGAGTGAAAGTGGAGATGATATGATCCTATTGTTGTTTTGAGTAGCTTAGGATAGAAAGAATGAAGGAGATACTGACTGAAGTCCTAGTGGTAGTTGGAATAGAGAGGTGGTGCTGGTAGAAATAGAGAAAAGTGAGAGAACTCCAAAGAGTTTTGAAAGTAATCTAACAATCTTTGTTGGAAGAACATGATTCAGGGCTGAGGTATTGGTGGATTGTGGCAACAGGATTCATAAGGGGAAGAAATTATCCCTTGTTATTACCGAGGACAACGATGTTGTGAGAACCACCTCATTTGCAACACAAATTGGTTCTTCTTGCCTAGAATATGTAACACTAAGTTGGTATTACAATCTAAGAAACTGTAGGCTGTATTTAGGGGAATGTCCTAAGGTGGAAGCCATGAATTGATAATGTAGGACCATTATGATATGACCCTGAACTTTCTGCTTGAATATTTTTGAAGGTGTCTTTTTTTTTGACAGATTCTTTTATATAGATAATTGTTATGCTTTTTAACATTCTTGTTGACAAGTTTTTCTTTTTCAGTATGACAACATTTTAATGGAAGAGGCAGCTCAGATTTTGGAAATAGAAACTTTTATACCTCTTCTTCTACAGGTAAGAAAGATCATCTCCCTCTCTGCTTGCAAATAAATAAAAGTAAATATAATTTTTAAAAATCAGCAGAAAGCAGAGTGGTGACAGCCAAGGAGAGTTACTCTTTTTTTTTTTTTTTGGTTATTCGAGGTAGGGTCTTGCTGCAGCCTAGGCTAACCTGGAATTCACTGTTTAGTCTTAGGGTGGCCTTGAACTCACAGCAAAAAATAACAAATCTTTTATTTATTGACAATTTTTATATAGGCATATCATGTATTTTGATCATATTCACCTACCATTGACTTTCTCTTGTCCCTTTTTCCCCTTCTGCTAAACCTCTTCTTCCTAACTAGTCCCACTTCAGCTTTTGTTGTTGTTGTTGTTTATGATGATGATGTAAACCCAGAGTTAAATTAGGGTTGCTTGCATGAGCATGGTTGGAGGTTATTTACCAGAGCATTAGAAACTTGTCAGTGGCTACACCACTATCTCCTCCCCTGCAACAGTTAACTGCCAATAACTACTAAGGAACAGGTGGGGCTTAATGAACTCCCCTTAGTCCATGGTGGGGAATCGATGGGCCCAGTTTTGTGCAGATCATAGCCACTGTGGGGTCATAAATGCAATGACCACAAATTGAGAGAGTAGTTTGATGGGCACAACATACCCACTTAGCCAAACACTAGTAGTAACTTCCCTGTGAGGGCCCATGGCCTTCCAGTCATAGGAGGTTTTTTGTTTGTTTGTTTGTTTATTTGAGAGGGATGGAGGGAAGGAGATACAAAGAGGGGGGTGAGGGAATGAGTATGCCAAGGCCTCCAGTCACTGCAAACAAACTCCATATGCATGTGCCACCTTGTTCATCTGGCTTATGTGTGTACTGGGGGATCCAAACCTGGGTCCTTAAGCTTCATAGGTTAAGTTCCTTTGCGCCATCTCTCCAGCTTCCCTTTTTTGTTGTTATTTCGTTGTTTTTGAAGTAGGGTCTCTTTAGCCCAGACTAACCTGGAATTCACTATGAAGTCTCAGGCTGGCCTTGAACTAACAGCTATCCTCCTGCCTCTACCTCCCAAATGCGGGGATTAAAGGCCTATGCCACCATACCCAACAAGCCATAGGTTTTTGACTAGATTTTAAGTACCAGACATTATTACTTCCCATGAAGCAGGCCTCAAATGCATTCTAAGAGCAGCTGGTTAAACCCTAACCATCATGCTACTATTGCACTGATGGGCATATCTTGCTTGACTGGCTGGTTGTATAACTTGCAATGTTTACCACTAGATAACTATTGATTAGTGATGACGTTTCTCCCCCAGTAGCCTGCATAGCACTTGACAGCACTGTGACAGCTAGCCAGGAGGCAGCTTCCAGCTCAGTTTCAGCTTGATTTCTCAATATACTACAATTGAAGCATGTAGTATCTTCAGCAGTAGGGTTTTACCATCTCATTCTGGTGGACAACTAAGAGCCCTGGCAATAGTCTATATTGTTTGAGGGGCTTTAACTGGGAGGTATTGAGCCCCACTTAGATTTTCTATGGCTTCTGGGAACAGCATTATCCACCTACACAGGGTACTTCTATTCAACCGTTTTGTTATTGCTATATATTTTTTTACTTAGCTAACAAAAAGTATGGTTTTCTATGCCATTTCCTATGTCATCAGTCTTAGTTACCACTGCAACTGGAACTCCAGACACTTGTAGCACATTTTGAATCTAATGGTATGTGGGTACTGGGGAATTAAAACTGGACCAACAAGCTTTGCTAGCAATTGCCTTTAACTACTGATTCATCTCTCCAACCTCTTGAACACCTTTTAAAATGGTTATTAGCCATGCATATCTTCTTTTAGAAATGTCTGTACATGTTCATGGCCTATTTTGTTTGACTGGGTTATTTAATTTCTTAATGTTTAGTTTTTTTATGTTCTTTGTATAGTCTAGATATGAATCCTCTGACAATGAATTTCTGGCAAAGAGTTTTTTCAGTTTTGTAAACTATTTCTTCGTTCAATTAACTGTTTCCTTTGCTGTAAAGAAGCTTTTCAATTTCATGAGCTCCTATTTGTTGATTGTTGGCCTTATTTTCTGAATAATTCTTGGGGTAATACTTAGAAAGTCTTTACCTATGCCTGCATCTTGAAATGTTTCCCTACTTTTTCCTCTAGTAGTTTCAGGTCTTATCTATTTGGAGTTGGATCTTATGCATAGTGATTGAAATGGATCAAGTGTCATTCTTTTACATAAAAATTCAGTTTTCCTGGCACCATTTGTTAAAGATGCTATCTTTTCTCCAGTGAATATTTTTGTCAAAAATCAGATGGCTCTAGTTGTATGAGTTTATATTTGGATCTTCCATTCTGTTCCATTCATCTATTTGGTTTTGTGCCAGTAATATACTGTGTTTGTTACTCTGGCACTGTAACACACTTTGAAATCAGAAATAGTGATACCTCCAGCCTCATTTTATTTCGTTATTTGTGTGAATGTATATATTTGGGCATAGCAGGGCCTCTTGCTGCTGCAAATGAACACCAGAAGTTTGTGCCACACTTTGTGTCTCAGTTACATGGATGACTTAGTAATTGTGCCCAGGCCAGCAGGCTGTGCAAGCAAGCACCTTTAACAGCCGAGCAGTCCCAGCCTTCTCTCTTCCCAATCTCCACAATCCCCTTTGGATTGTTTTGGCTGTCTGAGGTCTTGTGTGCTTCCAAATGAATTTTAAGAACTTTTTTTTAATATTTATATGAAGAATGGTATTAGAGTTTTGATGGGGAATGCATTAAATCTGTAGATTGCTTTTTTGGTAAGATAACCATTTTCTCACTATTAGTTCTTCCAATCTGAGTATAGAAGGTTTTTCCATTTCCTAATTTAAAAATTTTTTAAATTATTTGTTCATTTTTATTTATTTATTTGAGAGCAACAGAGAGAGAAAGAGAGTGAGAATGGGTGCGCCAGGGCCTCCAGCTACTGCAAATGAACTCCAGACGCGAGTGCCCCCTTGTGCATCTGGCTAACATGGGTCCTGGGGAATCAAGCCTCGAACCAGGGTCCTTAGGCTTCACAGGCAAGCACTTAACCGCTAAGCCATATCTCCAACCCTAAAATTTTTTTAATGTTTTAAAGTTTTCATTATAGAGGTTTTCAGTTCCTTGGTTAGGTTAATTCCAAAGTATCTTATTTGTGGGATATGGAGGGTAACAGTTGTGAGTGGTATTGTTTCCCTGATTCATTTTCGCCATATTTGTTTTTGGTATATAGAGAGATTTCTGTAGGTATTTTTGTGTGTCCTGTCACTTTGGTAAAACTTTATCAGCTCTAAAAGTCTCCTGGTGGACTCTTTTTTTTTTTTTTAATTTTTGTTCATTTTTATTTATTTATTTGAGAGTGACAGAGAGAAAGAGGCAGAGAGAAAGAGAGAGAAAGAGAGAGAGAGAATGGGCACGCCAGGGCTTCCAGCCACTGCAAACAAACTCCAGATGCGTGCGCCCCTTTGTGCATCTGGCTAACGTGGGTCCTGGGGAATCGAGCCTCAAACTGGGGTCATTAGGCTTCACAGGCAAGCGCTTAACCACTAAGCCATCTCTCCAGCCCATCCTGGTGGAATCTTGAAGGCAGAAATTTTTAAGAATTCTTAGGCACAGCTTAAGAAAGCTACATGGCTTCAGGGTGCTCATTGCCTCAATTACATATTCTCCTTTACCTCACTTTGTTTGGCAGTCTATTTCAGCCTGAAAACTTTCCATCTGTTTCTGGTTTATATTGCCTTTGGAAGTACTCTTCTAAAATGCATGGTTCCTATTACAGAAGAGTTTTTAAAAGGCTAATTTTAATCAAGAAAATTACATTATTAGGCTGTCTGGAGGGAGGATGACTTATTTTATCATTTCTTTTGTTAGAGTTGTTTTTAGATGATCACTGAATGAAATGCTTTTTTTAAATTTTTAGGCCAATTTTTTACTGTATAATACTTTTTAAAAATTTTTATTTTTATTTATTTATGTGAAAGTGACAGAGAGAGAAAAAGAGATAGAGAAAGAGGCAGAGAGGTGCATCAGGGCCTCCAGCCACTGCAAACAAACTTCAGATGCATGTGCTACCTTGTGCATTATGTGGGTGCTGGGGAATTGAGCCTCAAACTGGGAACATTATGCCTCACAGGCAAGTGCTTAACTGCTAAGCCATCTCTCCAGCCCCTGTATAATACTTTGTACTATTGCAGTATTACAAACAAAATGTAGAATTACCACCGTAAAAGGAGTCTGTTCTAATTTGTAAATTAAGTCACAAAACTTGTTTTTCTAAGGTATTTGGAACTTAGACATCAAGGGAGAAAAAAACATG